>NC_089493.1:24016613-24323251 GCF_036850765.1 Saccopteryx bilineata
TTTTTCTTTTGTTAGCTATGCTTTTGGTGTCATATCTGTAGAATATTTTTAAAAATTACTCTTGCTTCCATCTTGAGACTTTATGGTGATGAGTCAAGGATGGAAACCAGGAGACCAAGTAGGAGGTGACTAGAATGATATGGAAAAGAGTATATGGGGGTGTAGACTAAAGTGGTTGGCAGTAGGAATGGAGAAGAGTGGATGTATTAGGACATGTTTTGAAGATATAGAAACAACCTGACCATGTGGATGAGAAATACAAAAAATACATAGAATAAAGAATGATCTTTGTTTTTTTTTTACCTGAGCTACTAGGTGAATGATGGTGCCATTATGATATGGGAACAACTAGGAAAAGAGCTGCTTTATCAAAGGCTCTTGTCATGTTTTATTAAACCTGTCTATTCTACAACCAACAGAGTTGTCTGATAAGTAGTTTGATAAATAAGTCTGAAATTAAGAGGAAGAATCCATGTAGTAGATATTAATTTGAAACTGCCCGGTAATCTATTGCCACAATGCTACATAATCCCCCAAAACAAACAAAAAAACATGAAACCTTAATTGCTCATGTATCTGGGGTGGTTGGTGAGATGGTCTCGACTTAATTGGCTCATATATCTAGGGATCAGCTGGCTGTCAATCTATCCAGGCAAGCCTCAGTTGTCTGCTTCACACAGGTCTCATCCTCCAATAGACGAGTGCAAGAATATTCCATAGTAATGGCAGAGGTGCAAAAGAATAAGACCAAGCCCAAATGTCCAAGCATTTTTCAAGCTTATGCTTGCATCATTCTTTACTAACATTCCATTGGTCAAAGCAAGTCAATTGACTAAGCCCAGAGATGATGGGAGAGCCATGCAGAGTTACATGGCAAAAGCATAGATGCAGGAAACGGTGACAAATTGGGGCCATTTTTGCAGTCTACCAGATCACAATTCTGTAGAGATTATATTTAATATTTTGGGACTAAAAGGAGTGTTTATATAAAGCAAAAAGAAGTTAGTATTGTTTGTCTTTGCCAAGAATGGAAGAGTAATAATGAAAGGAACTATCCTCTTAGCCTTGACTCTTTATTCATTTTAGAGAGAGAGAGAAGGGAGGGAGGAGCAGAAAGCATCAACTCCCATATGTGCCGTGACCAGGGAAGCCTGGGGTTTCGAACCAGCGACCTTAGTGTTCCAGGTCGACGCTTTTACCCACTGAGCCACCGCAGGTCAGGCTTAGCCTTGACTCTTGACTTACATTTCTCCTCTGAACTATGGCAAGAATAGAAACACTGAGGTTTTAGGAAGAGCTGAAAGATGACTATATTTTGACCTAGGCCTACAGTTGCTGAGAACTGTTTCAGATTCAGATATGTTTTGAAGGTAGATCTTTCAGGACTTGACTGGTGGGTGAGGGACAGGTAAGAAACAAGGAAACTCGGTGTTTTTGTCTGAACAAGTAGAAGTGGCTGTTACTAGGAGAGGGGAGGCTGGGAAAGAAGCACATTCGTGTGGACAACAGTATAGTTCTGGACCTGGAAGTTTGGGATCTCGGTAAAGATGGTCAGCAGGCAACTGAATATAAGATTGTGGCATTCAGGATAAAAGTTGAAGGTCAGAGATACAACTTTGAGGGTCAGAAGTTATATAAGGGTATTTGAAATCATGGGACTGGGTGGGATTACCTAAAGCACATTCTAGAGAAAGGAAAGATGACAAATAGGCTAGTTGACTGTATTCTCCTCCTTCATCTCAACATTCAGTAGACACCCACTATTCACTATATACCTCTCAAACAAGGGCCCTCTTGTCCATCCTCTTAGATGAAATCTTTATCTTTCACCTAGACCAGGGGTAGTCAACCTCTTTATACCTACCGCCCACTTTTGTATCTCTGTTAGTAGTAAAATTTTCTAACTGCCCACTGGTTCTACAGTAATGGTGATTTATAAAGTAGGGAAGTAACTTTACTTTATAATATTTATAAAGCAGAGTTACAGCAAGTTGAAGCATATAATAATAATTACTTACCAAGTACTTTATGTCGAATTTTCACTGTTTGGCAGAATAAATCTTTATAAAACAACTTACTATAGTTAAATCTATCTTTTTATTTATATATACTTTGGTTGCTCTGCTACTGCCCACCATAAAAGCTGGAATGCCCACTAGTGGGCAGTAGGGACCAGGTTGACCACCACTGGCCTAGACCACTGCAATTGCTTTCAGCTGGTCTCATTACCTCCAAAATCACTCCATTAGCTCATGGCCAAACCTGTCTTGGCCACTCCAGCTTAAAAACCTTAATACAAACTTGATAATGAATGGATTAGTCCAACATTACCTGAACCCAGTGACCAACGTTAATCTCACTAACCATGACCAACTATTAGCTGTTCAATAAGAAGCAGGCAGTACCACCGATGAAGTCTTCCTGACACAAGACAACTTGAATCTTATCAAGCCTCTAGCTCTATCAGTTTTTTTTAATTTAAAAAAAATGTGTTGTGTTTTTTAAGTCAGGGGGTGGGTGGAGAACTAATATAGATTAAGAGAGACTCAAGAGACGAATCATCCATATGCTGTTCGTGGACTATGCTTGGATTCTGATTGAAACAAACCAATTATAAAAAGACATTTCTAAGACAATCAGTGAACACTGAACATGGACTGGATTTTAAGTGATATTAAAGAATTTTTATTTTGTTGAGTGGGAAAATGATATTGTGCTTATATTTTTAAAAAGAAATTATCTGGTACATTTCTTGTGGTTCCACTTTTTTAAAAGAAATTATACTGAAGTACATATGAGCACTGGGTTTACTTCAAGACACTCCAGCAACTAAGAAAGTTGAAGGAATTAATGAAACAAAAATGGAAGAAAGTCAATGGTTATTAAAGTTGGGTTATGGGTATATAAGGCTTCATGACATTAGACTCTCTAATGTGTGATGGAGACTTTTCCATTATAAAAAGTAGATAAAAGAAGAAGAAAAATCATAACACATGTAACAAGTCAAGTATTAAGTTGACCCTTATCTTCATTTCATTCTTCTCTCTCTCTCACTCCCATGACATTGTGTTCCAGATACACTAAAACCCTCAGTTATCTAATAAAATATGTTCATGACTTGTTAACACACATTTTATCAAGATGTTAACTAATATTTAGTTTGGTTTCCTTAAAGTCACAAATAGTCAAAATGTCCAAGACCAGCATCAGTGCATTGCTAACAAGAAGTTTTACTTTGTGTTGTTAATGCATACATTTTATTAGAACCCTACATACCACATTGTGTGAACTCCCATTCAATTCTTTTTTATACCGTCTAGCCTTCCTTGCATTGTTTCACCTTTCTGTGTGTCCTCTGCCCCCACTTTACCACCTGGCAAACTCCTCCAGTGTACATCTCAAATGCCAGCTCCAATACGAGCCCTTCCCTGACCCTCCCTGGATCTTCTCATCCTTGGCCCTCACCTTCCATTCTGAGCAGTCAGGTGCCCCTTCCTCTGCTCCCCTAGCACCTTGCATAGAGCTCATTATCAATATTATAATTATTGGCTACCTCCTCACTACATGAACTCCTGGATGTGTTTTCTCCACAGGCTTATCACTCAACTCTAGCCAATGCCCAATAAATCCTTGGAGACAAAGGGAGGGAGGAAAGAACCTAAAAGCAGAATCTCTCTTTCTTTATTTTTTTTTAATCTTTTTTTTTTACAGAGACAAAGAGAGAGTCAGAGAGAGGGATAGATAGGAACAGACAGACAGGAATGGAGAGAGAGGAGAAGCATCAATCATCAGTTTTTTGTTGTGACATCTTAGTTGTTCATTGATTGCTTTCTCATATGTGCCTTGACCGCCGGGCCTTCAGCAGACCGAGTAACCCCTTGCTCAAGCCAGCAACTTTGGATCCAAGCTGGTGAGCTTTGCTCAAACCAGATGAGCCCGTGCTCAAGCTGGTGACCTCGGGGTCTCAAACCTGGGTCCTCTGCATCCCAGTCCGATGCTCTAACCACTGTGCCACCGCCTGGTCAGGCAGAACCTCCCTTTCTCTCTTCTAATTTCAGAGAGGGTCCCAAGATAACACCTGTGTCCTTAGAGATCCCAAAAGCAGTTTATCCCTCACTGCTCACCTCAAGCATCTCAAGGAGCCCACTGCCCACCGGGCTCACATCCCACCAGGACAGACAGTCTCTAAGAATGTCAACTTCCTCATGGACCTCCCATTTCTCTGCCTCCTCCAATCCCAAAATCAACAGTAACACCATGAACAGCATCAACCTCCAAGTTTCTAAAGAGATGTGCCTACTTGTCCCATATCTTGTAGACCACAAAACCCCCACAGCTATGCTTCTGGTCCTTTCCTGAAGGCTCCCACTTGGGAGGCCTCCAGCAGGATGCTTTGATGTCTTGCAGGATCCAAGGCACTGAGAGAAGCAGGAAATGAGACCATGGCCACTCTCTCCAACCAAATATTGGCTCGGGCACTTTAATGGCTCTTAGCAAAAATTACCTCTCCATCATGATGAAGACAGAAACAGCAGCCACAAATAAATGCCAACTTCTGCAGCATGTGGCCTGCAGAGTTAACCCGTGGAGGTCCACAGACCCTGAGCTAGACCTTTAATAGCTAGAAAACCCAGGGTCTTTTTTTTTTTTTTTCCCCTGAAGCTGGAAACGGGGAGAGACAGTCAGACAGACTCCCGCATACGCCCGACCGGGATCCACCCGGCACGCCCACCAGGGGCGACGCTCTGCCCACCAGGGGGCGATGCTCTGCCCCTCCGGGGCGTCGCTCTGCCGCGACCAGAGCCACTCTAGCACCTGGGGCACAGGCCAAGGAGCCATCCCCAGCACCCAGGCCATCTTTGCTCCAATGGAGCCTTGGCTGCGGGAGGGGAAGAGAGAGACAGAGAGGAAGGAGGGGGGGTGGAGAAGCAAATGGACGCTTCTCCTATGTGCCCCGGCCGGGAATAGAACCCGGGTCCCCCGCACGCCAGACCAACGCTCTACCGCTGAGCCAACCGGCCAGGGCCAAAAACCCAGGGTCTTAAAAGGTGCCCATGCCCTCACCCCAGAGGATGTTCCTACAACCCTCACAGGAGAACTCTGTGCCCTTCAGGGAGGTGACTGACTCTAACTAGAGGATTTTTGCTTGAGTTATAAGGAAAGAGAATAAACCCTCAAATATCCCAAATGAGTGTTGAAATATCAAATGACCTCAGAAGTCATCCTGCCCCTCGAACCCACAGCCCTGAGGCATGTGTCCCACTAGCATTTTGGAACCCCCACCTAAGAGAGGCAGGATAGAGGATAGGTTAAGAGCAGTCCCTTTAGAGTTGGGCAAACCCAGGTCCAAATGCTGACTCCATCCATTATTAGCTACAGGTTGTGGGAGAAGATTTCTCCAAGCCTGATTACTCATCTGTCAAGTCTCTTTTTAACCTCCCTCAGCAGGTTGTCAGGAGAGGTCAATGAGATGACATATAAATCACCCAGTGCCTGGCACATAGTAGCCATTATGGTTCTCACCTCTGATGAGTGGTTTTTGCGATCAGTCCAGGGAAACAATAAAAGCTGAGACTTACTGAGTACTTACATTAATGACAGCACTGATCGGTGCCAGGCACTGCTCAAGTGAGTTACATATATTGTGTTGACTCATACAACTCTCATAACAATTTTAAGAAGTAGATACTGTTATGAGTTCCTTTTTATAGATGACAAAACCAAGGCTCTGTGATGTTAAATGTTTTCCTAAAGGTCACACAACTCATAAGTGACAGAATCAGGAAGGATTCAAGATCAGGCTACCAGGCTCAAGTCCAGCTCTTAACTCCCTCACCCCCCACTCTACTAGCTCTAATGGAATACACCAGCAACTTGTACTTACAGAGTCATGTTGATAGACATCCTATATTCCTATTTCAGAGAAAGATTTGGTGGGAATAAGCTCATAAGCCAATGAATGGGCTTTCCTATATTGTCTCACTTCAAAGAAGTCAGGACTACCTGGCATTTTTCTTGGGGTTTTTTTTTTTTTGTGTGTGTGTGTGTGTGTGTGTGTGTGTTCCATTTGGTGTATCCACAGGCTTACAGGGCTCACCATGATGTTTGGACTCTCCTATAAGCTGTTCCCTTCCTGACCTTCCCCTTCCAGGCAATTCTTTCTTGGCTTCAGGGTTTAGCTGAAATTGCAGTCCCTCCCAGAAGTCTGACCCAATTAACACCCTGACTCTGTGCTTCCGAAGAGCCCTGAATGACCATCTGACAGAAATAGTTATTGTACTGCAGTGTCATGTTTGGCTGACATCTTTGAGATGAATGTTCTGTGAGGGTAGGATTAGTGTTTTATTTCACTTGGTGATCCCAACATGGTCTCCTACCTCGAGCAGCATGTAATAAGTGTTCAATAAATGTTGCATGATTAAATGAGGATTTTTACCCTCCACCATCCCTAGTGAGGAGTCTTCAAAATGCTCTGTTGACCATAATCTTGTTATATGATCTAGATTAAAAACAAATCTTGATCAAGATCAACAATAAGATCTTTCTATGTTCCTCTCTCTCCCAACCTCCGTAAGAAAAGGGAAAAGTTAAAGGAAAAGGAGAAGTACGGGAGAGGCATGTTAGAATGTGCCTAGATAATAAATAAATAAATAATAAAATTCTGTTTTTCCTGAAAACAGAAGAGAGCATATTTCATCTCAATTTATGATGTTAGCATTACCCTGATACCAGTCTTCTTTCTCTGTTTTGGAGAGAAAGCAATTCAGGTTCTTTTCCCAACCTCTCTCTGTCATCATTATTCCCAGGGAGCAAATCTCACAAACCTACTATCAAGCCTTTGCAGGAACTGGAGAAATGAAATTTCAGTCTCTGTCCAGAAGACCCTCTGACTATCTCATTTAATTCTCTCATCAAACTCACACGGTAGGTACTTGTATCATTTAGGAATATTTTGGCTCCAAAGAACAGAATAACATTAACAATTCACAGTAACATTAACAAACAAGGGTCAAATCTGAGCACAACTACCTCCTTTAAAAGAAATCAGACATGAAGAGGAATGAGGTACTGATACATGCTACAATGTGGATAAACTTTGGAAATGTGCTAACTGAAAGAAACCGGAAAAAAAAGGCACATGTCCAGAATAGGCCAATCCAGAGAGGCAGAAAGCATACTAATGGTTGCCAGGGGCAAGGGGTAAGGGTGGGGCATGGGGAGAGATTACTTAAATGGTATGCGGTGTTTCTTTTGGGGGGAAAAGTTTTGAAACTAGAGAAAAAGGTGATTGCACAACATTCTAAATGCACTAAATGCCACTGAACTGTAGACATACTACTCCCAAATGGGCCAAAGAGGAGTCTCTAGGGAAATTAGAACATAATTTTTAAATAAACAAAAATAAAAATTTACATCAAAACTTCTAAGGCCATACTTCTAGATAAATTTATAGCAATAAATGATTATAATCAGAATACAATTGAGGTCAAAGTCAATAACCTAAGTTTCTACAGTAAGAAACTAGAAGAAGAACAAAATAAATAGAGTGCCAGCAAAAGGAAGAAAATAATAAAGTTCGAGCAGAAACCAGTGACATGAGAATAAGAAAAAACAATACAGGAAATCAAGAAAACCAAAAGCTGGTTATAGGAGAAAATTAGTAAAATTGAGAAGCTTCTACAAAGAGAGATAAGAAAAGAGAGAGGAGGCACAAATTATCAATATGAGGACTAGAAGCTGTGCTATCACTCTAAACCCCACGGCCATTAAAAGGCTAGAAAGAGATTACAATGAATGATTCTACACACATAAATTTGACCACTTAAATGAAATGGACTATTTCTTCAAAAACCACAAACTACCAAACTCCCCAAGATAAAATAGATAACCCAAACAGTATTATATATAATTATTAGAAAAATAGAATTTATAGTTTAATATTTCCCTCCAAAGAAAGTAATCCAAAAGGACTATGTTCACTGGCAAATTCTATCAAACATTTAAAGAAGAAATAATAAATTCTAGATAATAAATAAATAATAAAATTCTATTTTTTCTGAAAATAGAAGAGAGCATATTTCATCTCAATTTATGATGTTAGCATTGCCCTGATACCAAAACTAAAGATAGTACTCCTCCAACCCCCCCCCCAAAAAGAAGAACATAAAAGAAAGGAAAGAAAAAGGAAGAAAACTAGAGACCAATATTCCTCATGAACATAAATGCAAACTCTTCAAAATGTACAGTCATGTGCCACATAATGATGTTTCTGTCACTGCCTACAAGATGGATGGCTCCTGACCCAGCAGAAAGCACATGCCAGGTGGACAGAGAACCATCCAGCTAAGACCTGAACTGCTTTCTCCCCAAAACAGAGCAAGAAGACTATTCCCACTCCTCCGTTTCTTTTCCCAGCCTCTCTCTTTCATCGTTATTCCCAGGGAGCAAATCTCACAAACCTACTATCAAGCCTTTGCAGGGACTAGAGAAATGAAATTTCAGTCTCTGTCCAGAAGACCCTCTGACTATCTCATTTAATTCTCTCATCAAACTCACACGGTAGGTACTTGTATCATTTAGGAATATTTTGGCTCCAAAGAACAGAATAACATTAACAATTCACAGTAACATTAACAAACAAGGGTTTGTTTTTCCGAGATGAAAAGGGGCAATTAATGGCTTTGTTTTAGCTGTCCCATGATGAGGGGACCCTGGATAGGTGTCTGCATATTCTTGTCATATTAACATGGCTGCCAACAACTTAGCATTACCCAATAAATTTCCTTCTACTTTGGGAAGCAGAGGACCACATAAGTGGGGAGGTTTCTCCCATCCACTGACTTCATATCAAGAAGGAAGCAGGCGTCCTTATCTGCTTTCTCTTATCAGGGAGGGAAATCTTTTCCAGAACCACCCTAGAAATGTTTCCTTTCCATCTCATTGGCCAGGACTGATCACATGTTCTCTCTGGGATCTGGAACTGGACCTACAAGATCATGGGAAGTAATATCTGAGAAAAATTGATATTCTGTTGGCAAGGAAGAAAGGGAGGCAATAAATAGTGCCTGTCATGGGACTGCTTTTATTTCCTTCTTTTTACAGATGAGAAAGCTGCGGCTTGGAAAAGATGAGAGACTTGCCCGAGGTCACCCAGCTGGTAAGTGCTGAAGCCAGATTTCCAACCCAAACTATCTGGCTGCCAAGCCTGCACTCTGAATCTTTGTGTTAGTGCCTCTTTGGAAGGTGGGTGACGCTGTCATCAAGTCCTTCCCTCCCTGGAGCAGCAAGCCGGGAGGGCTAGTGGCGATCACACCGCTAAAGACAACCCAAGTCTTAGCAGAAAGAACAGAGCAAGAGTCCCACCGTGGATGAGCATCTGGGACCTCCTGCACCTGCCTGTGTGCCTATCAGCGGGGCAGCCCCATCTTCCTGTGGTTCTGCCTTTCTGGCCTCTCCCCGTGAGCCTCCGTTTTCCCCCTTCAGCGGGCCTTTTAGAGACTACCAAGTGTTACCAGAGCTAGGTAAGAATGCTGGGCTGGAACTTTGCCCCTCGGGCTCACTCCCCAACTCTGCCCTTCAGGGTCCCGGCCTCGGCCCTATTCTATCTGCTCATCTGCTCCTTGCTTGTGTCCCCAGGGTCACTGATGCCCAAACACTCAAAAGTCACCATAGATGATTCTACTACAAACACAGCCTCCCTAAAAGCCAGGCCTGCAGACTATTTCAATGAGAAAATTAACTAGCAGATAATAAATTTTCCCTCCTTCTCTGTGTTCCTAGTGGGCCTTGAAATTAGAAAGAACTAAATGTCAGTTTCATTTCATTGTCAGGGGCCAGCACTAAGGATGACATCACAGTGTTTCCCTGAGATGGGATGCATTAGCCTGGGTTGGAGGGAGGCCAGGCTGAGGACCAGAGGAGAGGGGTAAGCGGACACCATCCATGAGCAGGTCCCACGTGCAATGCTGTCATGTTCATTCCTGGGCTGATTCCCAAGAGGAGAGAGTCAATTCTCTAAAAAGTTAAAGGAATCATGGCTTCAGGTATGGGCGTTAATAGATTTTGCAACACTTTGGTCCTGTTCTCAACACGCTGCCATTACCTCCATCCCCATTTCAGGAGGCCTGGTGGGGAAAGGGCATCTTGTTGTGCCTAAGTGATGGTCTCTCCATTCCAACAGAATTTTGGCAACATTATTGAGTGGGACAAGGAGGATTAGCAAGTCCTCGGATTACTTGAGCAATAAAGATATACTGCCATTGGGCCTTTTCATTCGGAACTCAGTCTTGGTCAATATCAGCATCGTATCGGCAAGTCAATAAACCCAGTATCAGCGGCAGCGAAGAGGTTCAATTCCTGCTGCCGGCATCTTGGTTTATGGTGAATCAAGACCTCGAACGAGGCTTTAAATTTGCTGATGCTTTTTTTCTGTGGGGTTTGTCGCGGCTCACCCAGCCAGATCGATTTGAGGCGTTGTGCTGGGGAAGAGGAAAAGGTCCGTGGCTCTCAGAGTATTAGCAAGTTCATTTCACGCTGATGCTGCCACAGGGGCCAGGGGAAGGTTTACAGAAGCGGCATTCATCAAGCCAGCCGGTTGCCCACAACATCCCTCAGGCTTGGAGCAGAGAGACAGAGGAGGGAAGGACTGGCGGCTGGCAATTCATTGGAAGAATTATGGCTTTGGGAGGGGGGGTAGGTAGTGAAGAGGAAAAAGGATCTGGAGGCTCTGATGGCTCCCACAGCCAGGAGAGGAGCCTGATGTGGGAAGTGGCCTTGTTCACTTCAGCCTTCTGAGGCTACTGGGGACAAAGACATTTTTCCTTCCCACAGAGTTTGTGGAAGATTGACTGCAAAAATGGCCCAAACTTGCCATCCTTCCCATACTATGAGCAATGTGACTTGGTCATTCTTCATATCAGGTGTTGAGTCTCTGTCTATTTTACTGTTTGTTCTTTGACTGTAGGCGCCTTGCAACTTACTTTGACCAAGAGAATTGCAACAGCAGGAGTGATAGCATATCTGTGCCAAGCCTCAGCATCAAGAGGTACACCCACCTCTCTCTCCCTCCCTCCCTCCCTCTATCCATCATAAAAACAAGATCACCTAGCCTTCTGGAAAATGAGAGAGCACATGGAAAAGAACTGAGTCTCCCCAGCCAAGGTCATCTGAGATGAATCAGCCTCTGGCCAACCTCCCCACTGAGCACAGATGCATAAGCAAGCCCAGCTGAGCCCAGCCCAGATCAGCAGAGCTGGCCCACTGACCCATAAACCTGTGAACAATGATAAGAGGCTATTGTTTTAAGTCAGTGAGGTTGGAGGGGGAGCGGGGTTTAACACAGTATTATGTCAATAGATAATTGATACAGGGTTCATTCAATTGTTTTAGCAAAAAAACCAATGCCCAGGGGAAATCACCCAGGCCCTGAACTTTAGGGTTCCTGATTCTCTGAGGACCAGAATCCTACCAGCTGGTACAAATACCTAAAATTTGTACACTCTACACATGCAACAACAAAAACCACAAGGCCAGTCCATCCCTTCCCCAAATGGACTGCCAGAAAAAGGCTATTCACATTTGCCTGATTAAACTTATTCTTAGGGGCAAGGCCAACCTGATTTCCAAGACAATCTGCCCAGCTCCAGGACTCTGGAGAAGGCCACTTTTCTTCTTAAATGATGGGCAAATGACCATCCAGCCTCCACCTCCCTCATCTGCCTCTCTGAGCCACTGAGTCAGTGGTAAGGTCAGCCACTTCAGACTAAAAAAAAAAAAGGGGGTCAGGGTGCTGGTATATGTGTTAGTTTTCTACGACTGTTGTAACAAATTACCACAAATGTAATGTCAACATAAATTTATTATCTGCCTGTTCTGGAGTTAAGAAGTCTGACATGGGTCTCACTGAGCTAAAATCAAGGTGCTGTCCAGGCTTCCTTCCTTCTGGAAGCTCTAGGGAAGAATCCGTTCCTTGCCTTTCCACTTCTGGAGGCTGCCCGCATTCCTTTGCTTGCGGCCCCTTCCTCCAGCTTTGAAGCCAGCAACAGTGGGTCTAGTCCTTCTCATGTCACAGCTCTCTGACCTACTCTCCTGCTTCCTTATTTTACTTTTAAGGACTCGGGCAACTAAAGTGGACCCAATCAGACAATGCAAGATAACCTCCCCATCTCAAAGTCTTTAACCTTAATCATATCCTCAAACTCCCATTTGCATTGTAAAGTAACAAAGTCACAGTTTCCAAGGGATGGGGACATGGATACCTTTGGAGGCCATTATTCTGCCTGCCACACACTTTCATTGTGATTTTGTATATATAACAAGGATTAAAAGACAGGAAGCTTTTCTTTTCCTCAAATATCTTCATAGAATTGATGGGCTTACATGTGGAATCTATCAATAAATGAAGGGTTCGTGTTAGAAAAGAAGGAAGGGATGGAAATGGACCAGGTCAGCAGCATCCTGTAACTCATCCACAAAGTTGCAGGGCACCCCTCCCTCTATGACACAGTGATCTCACTAATAAGAAAACAGGATCTGGCTCCCAATTCAAGGGCAGGATGGGCTAGCCTTAGTCCACAAAGAACACTGCTCTTCATGATGTCAGTCCCTGAACAGAACTGCTAGAAGCCTGTGACATCCCTTGTGGCAATTCCAGGAAGTTTATGCGGGAGCCACAGCAGACTCTGCCACCAACAGGGTTCTTGCCGCCCCGCCCCCAGTTATCCCCTTACTGAACTTTTGTGCTAAGAGTGAAGGGGCTGCAGAGATGGATCTAAAGAGATCCCATCCAGATGTTACAGAGTAGAGGATTACACAAAACAGACGCATAAATGACTACATTTTTAACAAAGAGGAGACATCACAGGAAACAAGCATAAAGTGTGATGCAAGTTCAGAGCAGAAAAAGATGGGAAGAGTGAAGAGTGGATAGGAAGAGGCGAAAACAAAGAAGAGCCTGAGGCCCTACCCAGATGGTTCAGCTACTTAGAGCTTCGTCCCAAAGCACAGAGGGCATGGGTTTGACCCCTGGTCAGGTAACGTACAGGAACAGATCAAAGTTCCTGTCTCACTTTCTGTCTCCTACTCCCTCTCTCGCTACAATCAATTTTTAAAAATTTAAGATGAGGAGGAGGAAGAGAAAGAAGAAGAAGAAGAAGAGCCACCACCATCTGGGAAGGCTTTTTAGAAGAATTTAAGGAAGCATGTTATACATTTTATAGTTTAAGCTGGGCTAAGCAAACTTCTTCTGCAAAGAGGCAGATAATCAATACCTTAGGTTTTTTTGAGTCATATGGTCTCTGTTACAACCACTGAACTCTTCTATTGTGATACAAAGTTGGCCAAAGACAATCAAAGTGTACGAGTATGTCTGAGTTCCAATGAAAATTGATTTACAAAAATAGATGGTGAGGCAGAGTCAGCCCACAGGTTGTAGCTGGTTGATCCCTGTAGGCACCCCATGAAAGTTAGCATAACCACGAAAGGATTTGTAGATGTAATGTTTCGGTTATGCTTTGGTGAATGGACAGAACAACCAAGAAAAAAGGTTATTAATAATAATAACAATAACAATTTGTATGAGCTATTAGAGAGACCAGGACCTTAAAAGTTTCAAATAGAGGATTTCAGATGGGGAATGTACTTGAAATACAGCTAACCTTACTTAGTAGGGTTATTTTGTGCAAAGCCTTGATAGAAAAGTAAAGAAGTTTAGATGTAAGACAATGAAAATTAGGAGCACACTGATAATTTTTGTGTTGGAAAATTATGGCATGCCAATATTTTCCAAATCACCGTGTAAGTTCAAAGATTAGCCTCTGGGGTCATGCAAACATGCAAAGCAGGGGTCCTGAGGACTGTCCCCACAGGATAAGAAGCTTGTCCCTGGTCAGCAAGTGATCACGATGCCACCTGCTTCCTCACACACAATTGGAGCTGGTCTGCACCTCACACAGACCTGGGCCCAGAGTCCTAGAAGATTCTAGGTGCCTATTAGCGTGTGGGCGTGGCTTCCCTAAAGCTGCAGGCGCTTTGTGCCTTCCTGTCTTCTCTAAAGGGGTGTCTCCCTCCATCTCATCCCGGGCTCTCTCCTCCTGCTCCTCCTCCACCACTACCAAGCCCTCCTGCTGCTGCAAACCGCATGTTGTAACAAATGAGTTACCAAAGGCTCCAACAAGCTACTCATCGTTATCCCCAGCAGGAGAAACGCAGCCCCGACCCGGAGCTGGGACCTTGTTAGAGTTTGTAATGAGCTGACGGGGAAATATTTCTGCCTGATTAGAATCCCTAATGAGCTGCTGACTATGGTGAGCAGGGGAAGGCCAGACTCCAGCTCCCCCCAGCTCCCCCCAGCTCCCCCCAGCTCTCCCCAGCTCTCCCCAGCTCCCCCAGCTCCCCCCAGCTCTCCCCAGCTCTCCCCAGCCCTCTCCAGCCCTCCTCAGCTCTCCCCAGCTCCCCCCAGCTCTCCCCAGCCCTCCCCAGCCCTCCCCAGCCCTCCCCAGCCCTCCTCAGCTCTCCCCAGCTCCCCCAGCTCTCCCCAGCTCTCCCCAGCCCTCCCCAGCCCTCCCCAGCTCACCCCAGCCCTCCCCAGCCCTCCCCAGCCCTCCCCAGCCCTCCCCAGCTCTCCCCAGCCCTCCCCAGCTCTCCCCAGCCCCTCCCACAGCTCTCCCCAGCTCTCCCCAACCCCTCCCACAGCTCTCCCCAGCCCTCCCCAGCTCTCCCCAGCCCTCCCCAGCTCTCCCCAGCCCCTCCCACAGCTCTCCCCAGCTCTCCCCAACCCCTCCCACAGCTCTCCCCAGCTCTCCCCAGCTCTCCCCACCCCTCCCACAGCTCTCCCCACCCCTCCCACAGCTCTCCCCACCCCTCCCACAGCTCTCCCCAGCTCTCCCCAGCTCTCCCCAGCTCTCCCCAGCTCTCCCAACCCCTCCCACAGCTCTCCCCAGCTCTCCCCAGCTCTCCCCAGCTCTCCCCAGCTCTCCCCAGCTCTCCCCAGCTCTCCCCAGCTCTCCCCAACCCCTCCCACAGCTCTCCCCACCCCCAAGCAGAGCCCTAGTCAGGAAAGGGCCCTGGGCCAGCAGGTAAAACCATAAACAACAAACACACGGCAGCCCCATCAACTCTCTGCCCATCCCCTTTCTCCCCCTCCCTAAGGGGATACCTCCATCTCACTCATTTTTCCACGCACAGGGACTGCTGCCACCCGCTGACATCCTCATGATGCCGCCTAGATCTATCTGTAATTGGTCACAGGTGCCCCGTGGGTCCTGAGAGGTCCTGCTCAGGGAGTGATGGGAAGGCAGGAGAACACAGCGTCTGACCAGACACAGGCAACACGAGACCACAGGCCAATTCCCACAGTGACCAATCGGAGCAACATCTCCCACGTCGCTCGGGTTCAATTCGGGGAATATTTTGATGTCCCCGTTTTCTCCCAGTTGATTGGCTTCAGAAAGTTCTCTTTGGGTCCATTCCAGAGAGAACTGATTCACCACTACGGTGACTTTTAGAAGGAAAAATAAAAACTCACAACATATTTTGGGGGTAGTTCATGGTTCAATCAAAAAATAATACTTAGGTTCAGTCTGGAATTCGGGTTGTGTTCAAGTCCCTATGTCAGAGGGACTTGGATGTTTGAAAGCGTGGGAGATGCTCATGTAGTCCCGGGGTATGAACTCAGGGGGAAGACCTTGCAGTGGTAAGAGAAGAAGTATTCCAGGATCTGGTCAAACAGCCCTCGTGGTGCCTGTGGTCTGTCTGTGGGACACAGCCCAGTCTGTCCCTTTGCCTGACAGGGGCAGCTCCCACTTCGTTCCTAAGGGCTCCCCACCACTACCAAGGAGTCCCCAGGAGGCAGCTTCCATTCTAAGCTAAACCACAAAACATTAGAGTCTTTATCTCCCACCAAGCAAGGAGGAAACACCAGGAGAATCCCACTCAAGAGAGTCCCCCGGACTACTGAAAGGGACTTTCAAGCTGACAGTTTATCACCTTTTAATATTATTTATAATAATATTAGCTAATATAAAATAGGTAATATATGACAGGCCTGTTCTAAGTATTGTACATAAATTAACTCATTTAATCATCACAAAACCCTTATGAGATAGAAATGCTTATTACTCCCATTCTACAGATGAGTGTATACCACATATATGTGACGAATTCAATTTCAAAGCTTTTTCCTCTCAGTGGTCACTTTTCTAACCCCTCAGCCACCTGGGAGACAGGAAAGGAATTACCACTTTGATTTTACAGGCAGAGAACAGCCAGAGAAAATGCAAGATTTACCTAAGGTCATGACCCTTGAAATAATGCCTGCAACCAGGCCAACCTACTGCCCCTGGAGTTGCTGCTGCTCCTTGCCAGAAGGGGGCGCCCATGCCCTGGGCCCTCATCTCCATAGAGGCCCTCTCACTTAACTGGCAGAATTGGCAAAAGGGGGAAGAACAATCAGGAGGGCATCGTGGAAGAGGCAGGACTGGGCTGGAAAAAAAGAGAAGATTTCAGTAAGTGAAAGCATAAGAGAAATGATGCATTCAACATGTATTAAGCATGTACCTGAGAATGAGGCCAAAACCTGGTGACAAATGACAGGTTCACTCTGGGAACTAATCATAATAACAATAGCTATAGCTTACTGAGACCTAGGCTGAATGCAAGCCCGTACTCACAAAATCTCTTCTCACCTTGAGAGGTAGGCATTCTGATTTCTATTCTACAGGCCAGGAGGCTGTAAATGTGGATCAGCTTGTCTAAGGTTGCATAGCAGCAGCACTGGTGTGCTAGAGCCTACTTTGTGCCTCTCTCCATGACTCCACATTCAGTGACAGCACCCTGGTAGTTTGAACTGGGCCCTGGTGGGAGTACTTACACCACAGAAATGGGCAAACACCTTGGAGAGCTGGTTGTTTGACATTTGCCAGCACACCACACATAGTTGATAAGAAAATGAAAAGGCTGAGCCTGAAATCCACATCTCTCTCACCCCTGAGCTTGTGCTTTTAGCCATCGTCTGTACCCCCAGTATAGCTCGGTGTAACTAGTGCCCAGCAAGCTCAGAAAGAAACTGTCTTCAAAGATAAACTGCCTTCAGGTCACATTTGCCATCAATCCTTGGCCTCTCTGTGTCTATGTTTCTTCATCTGTAAAATGGGAATTATACTACTATCACATGGAATAGCTGGAGGAATTAATACAATGAAGCTCTCAGAATAAAACCTGGCACATGGTAAACACTATGTAACTATTAAATTTCATTTGTTAGTTAGGGCCACACAGTGTTTAAAATGTTACTTAAAGAAAAATATGGGCCCTGGCCAATCGGCTCAGTGGTGGAGCTTGGCCCAGCATGTGGACCATCCTTGTTAGGGCACACAGGAGAAGCAACCATCTACTTCTCCACTCCCTCTTCTCCCCTTCTCTCTTTCTCTCTCTCTCTCTTCCCCTCCCACAGCCATGGCTCAATTGGTTCAAGTGCATTGGCCCCAGGTGCTGAGGATAGCTTGGTCTGGTCTAAGCACATCAGCCTTAGGTGCTAAAAATAGCTTGGTTGTGGCCCTGGCCAGTTGGCTCAGTGGTAGAGCATTGGCCTGGCGTGCTGAAGTCCCGGGTTCGATTCACGGCCAGGGCACACAGGAGAAGTGCCCATCTGCTTCTCCACCCCTCCCCCTCTCCTTCCTCTCTGTCTCTCTCTTCCCCTCCTGCAGCCGAGGCTCCACTGGAGCAAAGATGGCCCGGGCGCTGGGGATGGCTCCTTGGCCTCTGCCCCAGGCGCTAGAGTGGCTCTGGTCACGACAGAGCGACACCCTGGAGGGGCAGAGCAACTTCCCCTAGTGGGCGTGCCGGTTGGATCCCGGTCGGGCGCATGCGGGAGTCTGTCTGACTGTCTTTCCCGTTTCCAGCTTCAGAAAAATACAAAAAAAAAAAAAAAAATTGCTCAGTTGTAAGCACGGCCCCAGATAGGAAGAGCATTGGTCCCCAGATGGAGGTTGCCAGGTATATGCAAGAGTCTGTCTATCTCCCCTCCTCTCACTTGGAAAAAGAAAGAAAAAGAAAAATATGAATTAGTTGCTAATATTTTTAAATCATATTTTGTGTGACAATCCAGATATCTAGGTTGTTTTGAAAATTTGTACGACCTAACCTCACTTTACCATGTGTCAATAAACAGCTAGAGCAATACAGCTGTCCCCTACCACCTTCCTGGTTTGTGCCCTCTGGGGGACTGCTGCCATTTCACTCACCGACAGCCCTGCTCATACACACACCCAGCACCGGGAGGCATCTGAGCTTGAGTCTCCTGCTCTATGCTTCTTAAAGTGCACAGAAGAAACGTATTGGGCTGGATGATGTGCCACCACATGTTTACCAGGCAGGCTTTACCTGCTATACACCAGCTTACCAACGAGGAAGATGGTCTCAGAGAGGCTGGCTGTACCTAGCTCCGTGTTGGAAGGACAAGGTGTTTTGTGCTGGTCTCAGCCTTTCAATAACCAATGTTGTGGCCAGACTAGTTCTTATTATGATTGCAAGACACCCTTCAGCAAACTGGAATGACACAGGTTTGTGACTTACAAGACCTGGAAATTACATGTCACGCCTGGGGCCACACAGAGAGGTTTGGCGGGGAGGGAACAGGGGTAGAAAGAGCTTGCTTGCGTAATTGGCCTAAGATTCTGCCTTGACCAGGGTGCGGGGGGAGTGGGGGGCCTAGGTTTTCCAGAGTTCACTCTTCATTGGTAAATTTAAAATCTAAGAGCAGAAATTTAGAATAGGGGAAGAGGAAACAAACGAGTAGACCAAGGGTCACTTATAACCAACCAAGATCTTTAAAACGAAGGACCCTAGGCCTGACCTGTGGTGGCGCAGTGGATAAAGAGTCGACCTGGAAATGCTGAGGTCGCCGGTTCGAAACCCTGAGCTTGCCTGGTCAAGGCACATATGGGAGTTGATGCTTCCAGCTCCTCCCCCCTATCTCTCTCCTCTCTTACTATCTCCTCTCTAAAATGAATAAATAAATAAAACGAAGGACCCTGAGAGGGGGGAACCTGCCTGACTACGGAGCCCAGCAGCTGGCACAGTTGTTTATTCTACCTAGTGACGTGGATGCCTATTTTAATCATACGCCTCAGCAGTCAAAGTTTAAGTCAGACACGTACATTATGAAAAGCGGGGGAGGGGGGGTCAACACAGGTGCTCAGAGCCCAGGTCTTCTCGTTCCTAACTCAACACCCACCACCCACCTCTGAACAGAAGCCCAGACTCAGAGAGCACTCAGGGAGCACTCCCAATGTTGAGAGTGGGGTGGGGTAGAGGGCAAAGGGCCTGACAGCTCTGCCCTCTTCCTGCTCCCTGGACGTGGTGTGCCAAGGCAGATGTGGCTCTCAAGCAACGTGGCCAGAGAAAATACCAGAGTGCCAGTCAAATCTGAACTTCAGATAATGAATTGTTTTAGTATAAGTATATATGTTTCCAAAATGCATGGGACACACTTATCCTTAAAAAGAAAAGAAAAAAAAAAAGTTCATTTACCTGAAATTCACATTTAACTGGGTATCCTATACTTCTATTTGGTAAATCTGAAACCATAAAACGTCCCAGGGGCCTCTGCCAGCTCGGCCCCCACCAAGGGGAGCCACGGAAGGGAAGAGAGGAGGGGGAACCCTCAGCCCAGGACTGTTTGGGGGTTCTTAGAGGCAATAGCAGAACAGCCCTATGCACCCGCCCCCACTCCACCTCACAGACAAAAGCAAGACGTCTTTGCCTTCCTCACACTTCTGTTAGGAGTCGGAACCGTTTTCCACTTCCGGTTGCGCAGAAGCGCCCAGGTTTCCCAAGGTCTTCATGCAGCCCGCCCTCCGCTTCATTTGTGCACTCACCGGGAAGCCCAGGTGTCAGAAACAGTCGCCAATGAATTCAGGGGTCAGTTTGTTCTGTTTCTACACTAAATCCGTCTAAACCTCAGCGCCCTCAGGTCAGGGGGTCCCCAGCAGCGCACCCCCTGGACTGTGCCCTCCATGCCAGGAGCTGCAAGGCTGCCCAGGGAACCTGCGCCCAAGGAGCGCGCGCGCGGGCAGGCTGGCCTTGTTCCGGGCCCCACACCTGCCTGTCTGCTATCACCCCGCCTTTGCCCGGGCCCAGGCTGCGCGGCCGTAAGGGCCTGTGACCTCCAGGACAGCTGCGTCCAGGCTCCCCCCACCTCTGCGGCTGGAATATTTGACCTTCCTTTGCAAAAACAAGGGCCTGGGAGCCTGAGCCTGAGCCTGGCTGGGGGTGCCTCCCCCACCCCTGTCCCCAAAAAGGGAACGTCGCGATCAGGCCCCTGACAGGCACCAGCCCAGGTGAGGCAGGCCAGCAGACTGCGTGAGCGAGTGAAGGCAGACACACAAGCACAGTGCCAGCCCTGGCTTGGGCCCAGCCCAGCTCTGCCAACCCACCGCCCCTCCCTGGGTTAATGATCAGGCCCGGGGCTGTGCCAGCTGTTCTGGGTGGAAGGTGACAGCCAGGAGGAAGACATGCCAACCTCCAGCTCCTAAAACCCTGGGGTTGATTGCCAACAAGAGAGCAGGGGGTCTCAAGGCTGCTCTCAGGAGGGGGCTCCCCCTACCGCCTGCACAGAGGGCAGTTATGGCCAAGAGACGTGGTCAATCGCAGCTCCTGGGCAGTCCAGTGCAAGAAGCAGCTGCCCACCACCAGACTCAAGCTCAGGTTGCTTTTTCCTTCCTGTTTCCCTCACTTCCGTCCCACCTTCCTCCTGCCGGCCTAGCCATCATTCAGCTAGCCCTGTTTGTTTCTCTGCCTTGCACTGCTCACTGCCTGCTTGTTCTCTCCCTCTCCCTCCTCACCCATTCCCGGCTGCATCCCCAACACCTACAACAGCACCTGGCATGCAAAAGACTATTAATAACCATGGTGGACTCTGTGATAGCAATCGCCTCAGCTGAACACAGCTGCCTGCCCCAAGACACACAGGCCCTTCCCAGGTTGGCCCACATCCCCGAGGGATGAAGGCCCTGCATCTGGCCGCAGCCGGGACAAGCTCTGGAGCACCCTGTGCGGTTGGCTGACGCTGTCGGCCCTTCTCCCTTTGCCCACTCCTGCATCTGTCCCCTCCTCTCCATGGGTGTTGCTGCAAGGCGCTCCTTAAACAGCTGGCTCCATGAGCTCAGCTTCAGAGCCCACTGCCCAGAACGCCGGACCACAACAATACACACCTGTGGAATGAAAGCACAAGACAAGCAGGAAGAAAGGGAGAGCTCTGACTCTTTACTGTTGATCACTTTCCACACCCAATTTCACCACCATAATCAAATCCACATCCTCTCTTGTTTGGAGCCCTGCGTTGCCTCTGCAGCAGACCCTGTCGATGCCCACTCCCAGGCCCCCAAGCCTCCTTGGAGTTCACCTGCGGCTGTGGTGGAGGGCTGTTGAAGAGATGGCCCCTTCCCACTCCAAGTGGCTCCTCTGCCGAAGGGCTTTCTCAACCCAGAGCAGGCCAGCCCGGAAGGGTTAGGGATTTGATGCTCTCAGGAACACTTCTCAACCAATGAGAGCAAGAGTCATAGACAAATGCCTGTCCCCACCCCTTGGGAGGACAATGCTCAGGTGTGTGCCCCAAGGTTACCCAGAGGTCCCCAATGGGATTCAACCCCCAACCCAATCTGTTAACGCACACTCTACCTAATGGCTCTTCTCTCTTTTCCTCTATTTCCCCCATTCCCTCACTTGTGCTCCCCAAATAAAAACTACCTGCACCCAGACCCTGGTCTCAGCATCTGCTTTTGGGAGAATCCAAACCAGGTAAGCTTTCTAACCAGCTCCCTGACTTCCTCTTGCTGCTGGGAGCTTCTTTCATGCCACAGGGACATTACCTGTGTGCCTCCATTTATTCTTCCATTCATCACCTGTACATTGAGCGCCTGCTATTGGCGGCACTGGGGTACAGCAGCAAACCAAAGCCAAAAGCCCTTGCCCTCATGGAGCTGACGTCCTCCCCCTTCCCCACACTCCCTCCCCATCGCACACACAAACATTTGCTTCTTTTGTCCACCTTCTTCTCATCAGTTAAGCCTCAACGCAAATGTCTGGTCTTCAACATTTACCTACCTTACCTACCCCACCCTCTTTCCTTCTTAGCCCCGCCCCCCTTAATAACTGCCCTCACCAAGCTGGTTCCTTTCTCATTACACCTGTTATCTGATTTGTCCCCTCCCCCATCGTGCTCACTCCACAAGCACAAGATAATGCCCATTTCACTGTCGCTATATCCTCTGTCCTTAGCACTGAGCCTGGGACCTAGAGAATGAATGAATGAATGACCTAATGGCACCACTGTCATGAGGAAAAACTAAGAAGAGAAATGGGAAACTCAACTTCATGAATGGACATGGACAGGCAGATAAGCAGTAAACTTTCACTGGAACCAGTACTGGTGACCAAGCTGACCATTACCCGATGGCAGCAAGAATGCCCTAGAGCCCAGAGTGAGTGACAAGGGGGAGAAAAAGTGAGATGCAGAAAGGGCAAGTCACCAAGAAATAACCATTTCATTCTCCTTCACAGCCTTCCAGCCAGAGTGTCTGCGATAAAAGGTGTCCTGGGGCGCGTCCAGCGTTTCCACAACGGTGTCTTTGCCGGAAGCATTTTTGCCACAACATCATCATATAATTCAGTGGTTTTCAACCACTGGTGCGGACTGGTGCTGGTCCGCAAAAGAGTTAACCACCCCGATGTTGTATGAAGATTACAGAGTCCAGGGACTGGTGGTTGAAAAATCATTGAAAATTATAAAACAATTATGCTGACCTGGGGTGGCGCAGTGGATAAAGCATCGACCTGGAAATGCTGAGGTCGCCGGTTCGAAACCTTGGGCTTGCCTGGTCAAGGCACATATGGGAGTTGATGTTTCCTGCTCCTCCCCCCTTCTCTCTCTCTCTCTCTCTCTCCTCTCTCTCTCTCCTTTCTAAAATGAATGAAAAATAAAAAAAAAAATTGGAATGGAAGAAATAAAACTGTCATTATTTGCAGATAACATGATATTGTGTATAGAGAACCCTAAATATTAAAAATAAATAAATAAATAAAAAATAAAACAATTATGCTGCAAAAAAAAAAAAAAAGATAAAATAACTGCTTGATATTAAAGGTGGGGGAAGGGGTTGTTTCATTTCATTTCTCCATTGATGAAATCCTCGCAATTAACCCGTTTTTGTATGATTATATACCTGTAAATCTTAGCCAGCCCCCATAATGATCTACCATGACAAACAGACGTGGTGGTGATGCTTTCTTTTTTTGCATTCAGTATTATTTTGTATTAGCTTCAGGTGTACAGCATTGTCCCCCAATATTTCCAGCACCCACCTGGCCCACACATAGTTATTACAATATTATCGACTATATTCCCTATGCTGTGCTTCACCTCCACATGACTGTTCTGTGACTACCAACCTGTACTGCGGTGTGGTCTTACCGTAGTTAGCATTTCTTCCAGATGATGATGATTTGCCGAGAGTTAGTTTCTTATTTTGAAACACACTACACTAGGAGTAGAAAGAGAGGCCGAGGGCCCTCTTGGGGGTGCAGGTTTGAGCCCACGTTTCCCACAGAATGAAGACAAGTGCTTAGGTTTAACGCACAATATAAAATCAGCTCTTTTCTCTGTATTGCCACAAATCTACACACATTTTTAAGGGTATTTAAGTAGTTTGTATTTCATAATAAAGTATTTTTAATTCTCTTATGCCTCTTTAAATTTTCATGATTTTATCTTTTTTTATGGCAAAATTGTCTTACGGCCAGCTAGTTACACAGCAAAAATGCTTGCAGCAAAAATGTCTACAACAAAGATGCTCAGGGGCGAAGTATCTAGAACATGTCAGGGACTGTCTATTGTCTTATTTCAAAGGTGAGAAAGCCAGGCCCCAGAGCGTCATGTTGGCCTAGTGAAGGGCCTATGGTTAGTGACAAGCCTCCAAACGCTTAAGCTCCTTGTTCACTGATAAAATCTGAGCCTCAGCCTGGCCTGTTCTAAGAGGTGGGCACAGCTTATAGGAACCACACATTGTTCTAGGAGAGAGGCCTTGCAGGCTGTGTATCAGCAATCAGAGATTTGTTAGCTGATTATACCCCTCTCCTTGTAGCCTGGTACACACACTTTCCTTTCTTTCACTAAAGCACTGCTCTGTGGGGGTCACCCAGATTCCCACTTTCTAGAGCTCAGGCTTTCGATTTCAAAGGCCTCCTTCAGGGATGAACTTCTGCTTTATTCCTGCATGTTCGGGACTCGGAGAAGCTCAGCGCCACAGGATGCTCCGTGCATCCAGGCATCATTCAGACAGTGAAGGCAAGCCTCGCTGGTTGAAACCGTACAGCACTAGGCTCCGCCCACTCATTCTGGTTTCTGTCCTGGAGATAGACTCATCCCAAAATGAATAACACTGTCAATGACAACTGGGAAGCATCCCAACCAAAGTCCTTTTATATCTGGTCTCAAATATATCAGAGAATGAGCAAACATGCAGAAAAAATAACACCTCGTATTTACTGAAGATTTATTATATGCTAAGACCTATGTTAAACACTGTTGTTTTAATACAACAATTCTATGATGTAGAAACCTTTATTATCAATCCCATTTACTCATGAAGAAACTGAGGTTTAGCACAGTCCAGTGACTTGCCCACGCCCATGCAGCTCATAAGTGATTGAACTGGGTGAAATTCAGGCCTGGGTACATCCAGCCCCGAGCTCTTAAGTTCCTCCTACTACAAAACCACTCATTCTTTCCCAGAGACCACCCGGGTTCCAGACACCAAAAAGGAGGCAATCTGAGGGCCAGACACTAATATCTCTTTAGAATATGGTGTCCCAGAGTCAATCAGTTATCAAAGAACTACAAGGTCTGATGATAAGGTTAGGAGAAATCGTGGCTATTGTCACATATGACACAGAGTCGCCACCCTCAGATGACCCCATGTGTGTGTCTGGGCCTTGTAATGGGGCCCAAAGCAAAGCTTCGGAGGCTTTGGAGTACTCACGCCCCTTCTCTTCCCACCACCTTTCTAGCAGCCCTACCCCACTTCCCCACAACTGACTATACACACACATACACACACACGAGCAATTCCATAGCACAACTGACACCATTCCATTATTATGCAGACAAGTAGCTAAAGAGTGACATGTCACCCTTCGAGGACACATACCATCTTAAGTAGATGTAGAAGGAAGCAATTCTAAAACAAAAGAACAGTTGGTTCTCTACCTTAGTGCGTCTCAATCAGTTCTAAGCTAATTTGTTCCTATTAATAGTGAGAATACTAAAATTTGTGAATCAGCTGCTTTTTGGAACACTAGAGGAAATTCAGTATCTTCCCTAAAATAGCATCACAGTGACTTGAATTTGATGTGTGTTCCTGAGGAGAAGAGAGGACGGCGTGACAGCTAATTCAATGATTACAGCATAACTCACAACCCACACTGAATACAGCACAACCTAAGTTAATAATTAGGACTGGTGTTTTCTTAGTAACTGTGGCATTTACGAATTATTATTTCACTTTACTTTCTCATACTCATTTTTAATTTTACTTTCTCAAAACCTGAGCATCCCTGGGGAATACATTCCCTGGCACAGAAATACCATCCATCATGAAGGCAACAGCTGGGGAGAGATGCTCTAAAGAAACTGCGGGCACAGGAGGGCACTCTGCCAAGACTCGTAGGAAGTGCTGACAGCTTGTAAGGGGCTTCCTATCTTCATTCAGGAAGGTCTCCAAACCCTGCCTCCTCCGTGAACTCTTCCTCCACCAGTGTGAAAGAACTCTCCCATCCTATGCCAGGGCCAGGTAAGCCACCTGTCTTCATCTGCTCGGCTGCCACACAACATACCATAGACTGGGTGGCTTAACCAACAGAAATGTATTTCTCACAGTTCTAGAGTCTGAAAAATCCAAGATCAAGGTGCCAACAGATAGCGTTCCTGGTGAGGGCTCTCTTCCTGCCTTGCAGCCACCTTCTTGTGATGTCCTCACAGGGCCTTTCCTTGGTCTGTGCAAGCTTCCTCGTCCTATAAGACCACCAATCCTATCACGAGGGCCCTACCCTCATGGCCTAATCTAACCCTAATTACCTCCCAAAGGCCCATCTCCAAATACCAAAACATTGGGGGTGAAGGTTTCAACATATAAACTGGGCACAGGAAAACTCAGTCCATAACTAATGAGAATGATAAATATAAAATATTGGTCCTCAGGTGACTGATGCAAAACTGAATCATTCATCTATCTACTCATTCATTCATTCATTCATTTATCAAACTGACATTTATTAGTCCCTACTATATACCAGGGCTCTGCTTTGGGGTTCCAGTGTTGATTCAAGTACATCTAGTTCCTGCCTTCATAAAGATTACAGTCTTCAAGATTGACAGCCAAAATCTGTGGAGAAAAGAGCACCAGATGTCAGTGTAGGTCTCCACAGAGTTCACTCATTCATTCAACAAACATTTAGACAGTTTGACTATGTGCTGGGACACAGGGAGAAATCAGACATGTTCCTTGCCTTCAGAGAGCTCACAATTCAGGAGGTAGAGGCAGACTGCAAATGTAACATGTTAAGTTCTACAGAGTTGAGTCATATATTGCTCACAAAAATTAGGGGATATTTCAAAATGAATATGAAGCTATAAAATATTCCCTAATTTTTGTGAGCAGTGTATTTGTGCATGCAGTTATACAGCAAAAGGAGAAAGAGAAAAAATAACCAGATAAATATCACAGTGGTTTATCCACCATTCCTCCCAATAAGCAATGCCCCGGCATTGGCATGAGACCAGAAAGTGAGACTAGCATACTCGTTTGTTCCACTTCCCATTACCTTGAGTGGTGTGATCATTGCCTGCCTCCCTGATATTCATTCATTATTAGAAACACTATTTTTCACTCAAGGCCTCTAAACTCAAGTCAACTACTTCATCTGGTCATCAGCCAAAGAAGTGGGTCAGTTTCATCTCAGGCTGGGCTGAACTTCTTATGGGCTATGATGTACTTTGTGGGTGGGTTGACCAGACAGTTCATCATCCAAATCAGGACACCACTAGAAGTGAAATAAGGTGACAGTGATAATTACACCAGAACAAGAGGCATAAACTGAGACCATCCTGGGCAAGCCAGGCATATGGCATCTCTATTTATGGGTAACTTAAGAGATTTTTATTTATTTATTCTCTAAAAAAATATTTCTTTTAAAAAATAATAAATATTGTTACACAGATATTAACTGTAATAATTTTTCTAGTTTTTATTTTAATTTTATTTATTTTAAACTACAAGATAGGGCAAAAGTAGATTTTCAGTTTTTCATATGGAAAATAATACAATAAATAGTAAGAGAATAAACTGTGATTCACATATTCACAACTATAAACCTACTTTTGCCCCACCCTGTAGATTAAAGTTCACAAGATTTTTCAAAAAGAATACATTCCTCATTCCTGTTCTCAACCACTTAGTTGAGGAATTAATACATATATTTAAATAAATGCATACTGATACAAATAATAGCACAGTGCTGACACTGTTCTGCACTTCCTTTTTTTTTTTTTTTTTTTACAGGGACAGAGAGAGAGTCAGAGAGAGGGATAGACAGGGACAGACAGACAGGAACAGAGAGAGATGAGAAGCATCGATCATCAGTTTTTCATTGCGACACCTTAGTTGTTCATTGATTGCTTTCTCATATGTGCCTTGACCACGGGCCTTCAGCAGACAGAGTAACCCCTTGCTCGAGCCAGCGACCTTGAGTTCAAGCTGGTGAGCTTTTTGCTCAAACCAGATGAGCCCGCACTCAAGCTGGCGACCTCAGGGTCTCAAACCTGAGTCCTTCTGCATCCCAGTCCGACGTTCTATCCACTGCACCACCGCCTGGTCAGGCTGCACTTCCTTTTTTATATTAACAATATATCTCATAGATAATACTGAATTGATATGACAAGCTTCCTCCTAATAATCAATGCTTACTATTTCACTGTATGGCTATACAGAAGTTATTTAGCCAGTATCCACTGATGGGCATATAGATTGTTTCCTGGAAGCTTTTGCTGCAATTAATGACTTTGGCCATACATCATTTTGTATATGCACGAGTATACCAGTGGGAAAAAATTCCTGAAAGTGGAACTATTGAGTGAAAGGGCATGTCAGTTAAGTTCTGTTTGGTTGTTCATAACAGAAAAGCCACAAAAAAAAAAAACCAAACAAATAGTCACTTAAATGAGATAGTTGTTTTTCCCTCAAATAAAAGGAGACCAGAAATGGGCCATCCAGAGTGGCCATGGGCTTCCAAGTATCATGAGGGGACAGAACTCTAGCTTTTGCTCTGCCATCCTCTGCCCAAAGCCTATACAACTGTGGAGTCCTTCTTTAAATAAAATAATACAAAATTACAATTACCTATTTATAATGTGAAAAAATCATAATATATTATAAATTTCTAAGTGCTGAAATAACATAAATATCACAAAATCTGAGAAAAATAGTATGATTATTCAATTGCTAAACCTATCTTTTTTACCCCTACTTTTCTGGGCTATATGATCTTTGATCACTGTTTCATAGGACAAGATTTATATACCTTCTGAAGAATAAAAAGATAATTGAATTTTTCCTTCAGCATGGCTCATTAAAATTTATTTTATTGTTCATAGTTGATATGCATAAAACATGTGAGACATATTATTTGTAATACTACTACAGGTTTTGCCCTATAAATATAAGAATTCTGTTCAATTCTATGATTCATAATGTCCATCATAAAAGGATTTGGTGCGTCTATAAATGTATAAGCTAAGTTATTAAGCATTTTTCTGATAGGAAAAAGCTTCCATTTTACTAGACATCAGTGAGTACCAAATTTTCCACTTACAATTTTATACATATAGTAAGTGGAAGGCTGTTACTTCTGGCTCTCTACATTTTGATCTTTTTCTCCTTCACTGTCAAATATTTCTCGTGCTGCGCAAAGGACACAATCTCATTTTGAATCTGTGGATACATCTCATTTGATGACCTTTGGCCTATACCTCAGTATCATAAAGCCAGGGGAGTTGACACAGTGGGCAGGAGAGAATTTTTATGGAAGCCATTCCTGCAACAAGACAACTAGCAAATGACTGCAAACCACAGAAGCATATCCCACTAAACACCAACTAAAGGCATCCCCAGGTCCATCTTCTTAGCCCAAAGATTCCCACGGCCATTCCATACCATCCAATGCAGGGAAAGTATAACACAGGGAAAATCAGAGTAGAAATAGACAACAGTCTTAATGATCTGCAGTTGAAATATCTTCCTGTTGCAAAGCACATGATCATGTGAACATATTGCTAGGGCCTCCTGGGGCTTTGGGAGAAGCCCACACAAGTGAGGGCCACTGAGGCTTGACTCCATTACCTGCATGGTACGATGTGCCTGGCCAGCAAGGTTTGGGATGCATTCTGGTCAAGCACACACACAAGAGCGGGAAGGTGGAAGAAGGGCACAGCCCTCTTCTTTGCCAGTGTCGGTTGCTAATGTATGAGATTTTGCAGTGGTCATTAGGCTCCATATCACACAGCCTGTCACCCACTCTGGGGATCTAGGCTGTGTGGGGCAGCTATGTGGGTCAGCTGCAGCTCTCTCCAGTTTTCTGTTTGTTTGCTTCAGTGTAATTTCAATTCTAATTTCAAACATGCAGGAAAGAACACCCAAGTACCATCCACCTAGTTTCAACCATTATTAATAATTATGCCATTTTTTGCCTCATAGCTGAACCACTTCATAGTAAATTTAAAACATCATGATCTTCACCCATAAATATTTCAACATGTATCTCCAGAGTGTAGGGATATTTCTCCAATTAACAACAGAATCAATATTAGACCTAACAATAATAGCAGTAATTCCCTAATATCACCTAAAATTCACTCATACTTAAATTTCTATACCTGTCCTAAAAATATTTTTTAGAGCCCTTTCTTGGAAATCAGGATCCAATAAGTTTAACACAATTAATTTGTTTATAATGCCTCCTAAGTCTTATCTAGGACAGTCCACCCCGATGACATTGACTCTTTGAAGAGATCAGGCCAGCTGTCATATAGACTGCCCCACATTCTAAATATGTCTATTTCCTCATGCTGTCATTTAACTATCTTTAGTATATCCTGCAAAAAGAGGTAGATCTTAAAGGCTTGTTTTTGGTTTTTGGGGTGGTTGTATTTTTTCAAAGTTAGAAGTAGGGAGGCAGTCAGACAGACTCCCACATGCACCCAACTGGGATTCACCAGGCATGCCCAGCAGGGGGCAATGCTCTGCCCATCTGGGGCAGTTGTGGCTGGAGTCATTTTAGTACCTGAAGCGGAGGCCATGGAGCCATCCTCAGCGCTCGGGCCAACTTTGCTCCAATGGAGCCTTGGTTGCAGGAAAGGAAGAGAGAGATAAAGAGGAAGGAGAAGGGGAGGAGTGGAGAAGCAGATGCATGCTTCTCCTGTGTGCCCTGATTAGAAATCAAACCCAGGACTTCCACATGCCTGGGGTTTCCACATGCCAACAAAAATACATATTTATATATTTTTGCTTCTGTAAAGAAATACAAGCCTGGTCCTGGCTAGTTGGCTCAGTGGTAGAGTGTCCTCAGGGCCCTCTTCTGGGTTTATGCAGATTGTTGGCATAACTTAGCTCCTCGCGATCTCCCAGGATATATATTAAATATTTTTGAGGGCCCCAAGAACACTCTACCACTGAGCCAACTAGCCAGGGCCAGGCTTGTATTTCTTTACAGAAGCAAAAATATATATTTTTGTTGGCAGAAAATACAAACACTGTCTGTATGAATATAAATTCCCTTAGCAGTTGGACTCAGATATGGTACCTGCCCAGCCCAGGTAAGCCAGGCTAAACTTTGTGACCCCTGCTGAGCAGGCCCAGTACTACAGTTCTGTGCAAAGCAGAAAGCAGGACTGACCACCCAATGGGGTCAGAAGAGGCTGGTGTAGGCTAGAAGCCAGGCATTGGTTTGCAGGGAGTCGGTGGTGTGAAACGGAAAGAGAAGCAGTGATGAGCCCTATCTGGCTGACCTCCTAGTCTCCTGAGACTCAAGTCCATTTGTGCAGGGAGAGGCCTGAGTCCGTGTTGCTCGGGTGTCTATTCTGAACATGTGCGGAGCAGGGATGTGCGTGGGTTCAGGAAGGACTCCAGGGGGCAATGTGGAGCCCCTGGCAGTCAGAGGAGTGCCCAGCCCATTGGTGACCATGGGGTAGCGGCCGGACCAGGTGCCCACATAGCTACTGTACCTGAGACTCCAAGAAGCCTCTTCCATTTTGCCAGTCTTGAAAGAAAGAGGGGGTGCTGTTTACTTAACATCCTGAACTGTCACTTTGAGAAACCAAGCATTTAATGTCAGAGAGCAGGAGGGAGGGAATAAAGGAGAGCAGGAGGCAGAGAGACAGAAACAGCAAAAGACAGAGAGAGAGAGAGAGCACACAGGCATAAAATTTGCCATCACGATCATCATTTTAAATCATTTATCATGCATCTGTTTGTCTGTTCATGTTTTCCTAAATTCTATTTAGGACACGAGTTAAGCGAGCAGCCTGGGTTGAAATGCACAGGTTCGCATTCCAGCTCTCCCCAGTAAAACACCATAGATGTAATAATTAGACCAAACTATGGATGTTAACACACTGAAAAGCACCTGGCGTACAGATTATCATTGTCCTTGATTTTATGGTTCTATAGTCAGAGACTGCCCTCAACAAGGTCCCCGCCTTCTTTGAGTTTATATCTCTAATATAGAAACATATTTTGTAGTTTATATTTGTAAAATATATATGTATATATATTAACTGAGATAAAATAGACACATGGAAAACACATTCTGTGATACGCTAGATTCTAAGATAATCGCCACAATTCCCACCCTTCCCCTGCCACACACACACACACACACCCCTACACATCGCTAATTCCCTCCCTTTAAATGTGGGTAAGCCTGAATATAATGAGATATCACCTTGTGATACGGTTATATTATTAGGCAAAGGTGGAAGGATTTTGCAGCATTGTTGATTTGGAGTTAACCAAAATGGAGATGTCCTTTGGTGGGCCTGGCTTAATCAAGTAAGCCCTTAAAAGAGAGACTGGGTCCTTCCTGAGGAAAAAGAGACATGCTCCTTCTGGTCTTGAAGAAGCAAAACAGCCATATTGTGAACTGCCTGGGGAGAGGGGCAGGCTTTGAAAGCTGAGGGCCTTCATCCTAGGAGATTGTAAGGACCTGAGTTATGCCGACAATCTGCATGAGCCCAGAAGAGGGCCCCGTGGACGCAGCCAGGGTGACTTCAGTCATCAGCCTTGACTGCAGCCTCGTGAGACCCTAAGCTGAGGATGCAGCTAAGGTGTGGGACTCCTGACCCAGCACAAATGTCAGAGAAATATGTGCCATCTTAAGTCGCTAAGTTTGTGGCAATTTGTTACACAGAAATAGAAAACTAATGCACATTCTGTCTGCTTAAAGCCTGTTGAATTCTCTTTTAAAATGAGCTGTGCCTGAGTGTGTGTGTGTGTGTGTGTGTGTGTGTGTGTGTGTGCACTCATGAGGGGGGGTGGGAGGCATTTAAAATATGACCCCATTATTTTTGTATTATAATTGAAAATATGGACTATTATTTATTTAACAAGTATTTACTGAGTGCCAGCTTACTGACTTTTGCTTTCAAAAAGCTAACTATATATTTGATCTTCCTTTAGGAATGGAATAGACTCAAAACTTAAGCAAAGGATTTAGGAGAAAACGTTAGGAATGAGAACAACGTTCCCTCTTCACTCTACACCCTCCACCACTCCCCCCAACCCAACCCCAACTTAAAAATATTCTTTTTCCAGACTGGGGGGAGGGAGGGAGGGAGTCAAGGGGAAATTATGAAAGCTGAGACACCACTGGGCCCCAGAGAAGAAGCCCTACACCCTCTTCCTTGCACCTCTTTTAAGTCTCAGGAGTCAGAGGGTTATGACCTGAGAGGACACCTGTGACCATTTCCCAGGAAAAGCTGCCTCTGGGCAGGAGGCAAGGGCCCAGGAAAAAAAAATGATGTCCAGGTTTATGGCCTCAGAGCTGCCCTGTGTCCCAGCACGGTCCAGGAACGGCGTTCCCGTGACTGCTACCTGCGCACAGCAGTCATGACGGAGCCGCCTCCCTGGCGAAGTGGAAGCAGAGAAGAAGGTCACCACCCAGGCAAACTCAGTAAATGTCTCCAGGAAAGGTAAGTAGTGACGCAAATTGACCAAGGGCCAGTCTGGCGCAGGGGCTGTCTCATGGCTGGACAGCGTCCGAGGCAGGATGGCCCCGTGTGTATCTGGCCCCGTGAACACCTCAGAACTCAGGGGCGAGAGGAGGAATGACTGTGATGAACCCTCTCCCTCCTGGCTGACTGGGCTCCCGTCTGAAGTGGGCAGTCCAGCGGCCCTCCTGACCACCGCCTCCACCGTGACAGAGCCAGACAGGGAGGGGCAGGTGGGGGCCGGGGTGCGCTCCCCAGAAGAGCACTGTGTGTGCTGCAGAGTATGAGCAGGGAGGGAGGGTTGGAGGAGAAGGGGTCCCACCTCCGGGATTCTCAGCCTGATGAGCTGTCATCAGACCCGCTGCGATGACAATAGACGTGATTACAGCTCTTCCTCCTTCCTCTCTGAAAAACAGCCCAATTGCCACCATCTTTCCTTTCTGATTGCCCGGCAGCTACACTGGTGTTTCGGAAGCTGAGGAGCTGCGGAGGACCAGGAGAGAAGCAGGGTGAATGGGGAAGGAGGCTTAGAACTCTGGGAGCAGGGGCCATTCCAGCTGCTCGTTCCCAGAGGGCCCTTTGTGTCAAGCTCCGAAGTGGACCACCTGCCCGTACCCCTGGGAAAAGGGGACATATAATCACCCTGACACCGGGGTACTGCTGGTCCTTAGCGTCCCTGGAACAGAGCTGGGCAGGTCGCTCCGCACGGGTGCTGATTACATTGTACGCCCGAGCCTTGGTTTGCATGCCTGCCTTTCCCACCTCAGGGAATGTCTTTGTTTACCTCTGTCTAGGACCCAGCTCCTCCTAGGTGGACAAGAAATATATATTATGTGAATTAATCACTTAACAAGTATCGAACCAGCCTCAGGGCACATGTCACCTTCACTACCATATGTGAACTCACTTGGTAAGTTACTTAATACAACCACGACCAGGAGCAGGAGGAAAACATTCCCTACCCCCCAAAATAACACAGGACAGCGAGGAAGCAACCCCAATGTAACTGAACAGTCATTGTCCCACTTGGGGAGAACCCTGCCTGAACAATCTTCTACAGCCAGCTGTTGAATCACTCTCCTTGGCTTCTCCCTTGAGGAATGACAGTTCCTGAAAGAGAGGTGATCTGGTGGCCCCAGCACCTTGCTACTCTAAGTGTGGTCTGTAGACCAGCGGCATCAGAGACACGTGCAGGCTTGTCAGAAATGCAGAACCCTGGGAGTCAGACTCCTCGTTTAAGAAGAATGCATATCCAGGTTTGGGCAAGGTCTTTGATTCCGGAGAGAAAGGTAAGAGCCCTGAGTCAGGGTTAGGAAGACTAATGAGGAGATTAAGAGCCCCTTAAATGGCAGCTGTTGTTTCTATCTATTAATTTCTAAACTAATCATTATTTGACAGTCAAAGAAAGAGAAAAGCAGAGAGAACTTGGGTGCAATGTGGGACATCTGGTGCCAAAACCGGCCTGCCCGATCCCAGAGCGTGGCCATGTGAGGTTTCTAGCGTACAATTGTTCATAGGTGAACTAGAAGGCCAGCGGGACTTATCCTACCCCCCCCAACCCCCACAAACGCTACCTGCCCCCCCATCGTCCGCCGTAGGAGAAATTGACCATTTCCTACTTTATTCCCAGCACAAAGTCGGCGCTCAATAGTTGTGTGCCAAATAATAAAAGTGTTGTGTTAGCAGGCTTAGATCAATTAGTGATTGTAATTGAAGCTGAATGTAATTAATTATACAATTTGGGGCTGTTCGAGTTTAATTCTACTAAAATTATATCATGAAAAACGGGCAGGAGGAAGGCATACAGCAAAAGGAAAGGAGTGGCGAGCACAGCTTCCCCGCCCGGTAGGGGCACCCTGAGTTAGATCCCTTACCAACAGCAAAGGATTCAGGTGGCTGCCCTACGGGGTTCTGATCCTGAATCCCACGTGGACCTGGAGTCCAAAATCAAAGCCGTCACTACAGTAACACGGTTGTGGAGCAATGGACACTCTCAGCAGTGGCTCTGCTCAATTTGGGGACATTGATTTGCCCTAATTCATTTCTACTGCCATTCTTCATGCCATATAAACCTCCTTCCTACTCTCATAGACTCCGGCAGTGTTAGAGCTAAAATAGGATCTTTGGAGAATCTTTAGACCAGTGGTTTTATAGCCCAGTTGGACCTAACATACCCTTTTACAACAAATATTTTATATTGTCCCTTACCGTCCTGAAATGAAATCCACAGAAACTGTGATCTACATAATTTAATTTTTAAAAATCACACAAACACAGGTGGGTTGCACTGGCCATTCAAATGCAGGCTCTCTATTGCCAGTGGTTATATGCTTTTCCAAGATGGTGAACAACAGTTCCTAAAGAAACAGATCATCCCTCACCTCACATGGTAATTGCATTTCTGCAAAATCCAATGGGTTTCTTAACCATGCAAAAAACGCTTTGCCTTTACATGTAAAACAGAATTAGGTTGTCAATTCAGTTAATTATAAACAGGATTTTCATCACACGAATATCCTGTGGGGCATTGGGAAATTACACAGGTCATAAGAAAATTCTCTGTTGAATGAAGCTGTGCTGCCCCTAGGAAGACATCTAGCACCCCCAGTGGCAACCCCCCAGCCCCCCAGTAATCACAAATGTCCCCACACATTTCTTGGAAGTACCTGAGGATAGCAGCACCCCACTGAGAACCACTGATTTAACCCAATCTCCCTACTTTAAAGGTGAGAAATCAGAGGGTAGAGAGGAAGAGATTTTCCCTAAGTGACCCCTAGGTCTCTGGACCCCCACATCAGGATCCCCCCTAGCTCCATGCTGCAGCTTCCCACACTGAACACTGTCAGAGATCAGGCTCTTACCTAGAATGCCTTTGGTTCTAATATGCAGACTCAGGATGGTGCCCCACGCCCCAGAGGTGCAAACTCCCTGCAAAAGAAAACATGGCCATACAGCATGTGGGTCAACCTGTGGGTTGCGACCCCGGCAGGGTCGCCTAAAGCCATCGGAAAATACATAATGCATATCAGGTATTTACATTCCAAATCGTAACTATAGCAAAATTACAGTTATGAAGTAGCCACCAAAATTATTTTTTGGTTTGGGGTCACCGCAACATGAGGAACTGTATTGCGGGGTCACGGCATTAGAAAGGTTGAGAACCACTGCCATACAGTGTCCTCTAAGCTAGGGAATGACATCATAATGCCTTTAAATCTGCCCAAGTGAGCCCAAGACATCTCCTCCCCATCTTTAGAAAGTTAGAAATGTTCTATCATTTGTTTCCCTATGTTTATTAATGAGAGTCCTGAAGCTATCATAAGAAAGGATCCTATTTTGAGCAAAATTAGCAGTTGGGCATTACATTGCCAACACTGCTCATTCAGTAGCATTTGACTGGTATGTTGTGTTAAGGATTCTGGAGCCATATCCCAACTAAACCTGAAAGGAGGCAGTGATCAATTTGTGGAGTTTGTACTGGCCATCGTAGGGGCTGGCAGCCCCATGCCAGATATTTGCCATATCTTTTGAGAGCCCCAGACAAATCCAATCTACTTTTTTAGGTCAACGCTTGTTTATTTTACTAATAGCAGGCTATTTCATTCCACTGGTTTCCTTGTTTAAAATTTGAGGCAAATGTCTCTTTCCTAATGGTTGACGTAATTCAAGTGTGAGATAAATTGTTTTGCTACAAGTGGTAGTACTAGGACCTCATCTCAGAATCTCACTTACCCAGTACATGAGCTGAGTATATGTTATATAACAGTCATTGGTCAATGTGTCATATTGCATATAACAAATGTCCTTTTTCAAGGTTCCTAATTCATAAAATAATATGCCTCATACAAAACTCAACATTAATACCTACCATTTTCCATCTGAAATCTATGTACCCTTAGTTAAGGGATCAAGGTGCATAATAATTGATTATAATTAGGACCTTGAATATTTCTTGCCAAGACAACTATATTTTGAGGAAAGTATCTTTAGACAAAATGACTAAATATTGGTTATCTTTAAAGTTAATGAAAGGAGGATACCTAGGACAAGACAGCTATAGGAACACAAAATAATCATTCAAAACAAATGCTGCCTGTTTAATAAATACTTTTAGAAATACAAATTTAAGTCAAATGCATGAATTGATTTCAAAAACTATAAAATGGGGGAGAGGGCAAGAAATAATAGGAAGGTCAAATAGATTTGAAAACATTCCAAAATATAAGGTCTACCGGAAAGTTCTGTTCATTTTTGGAATAAAACAAAATACAAATTTTTCTTACCGTCAATAAACTTTATTAAATAATATAATTGCCATTATTATTAATGATTTCTTGCCAGAGTGAGGGCAATTTGTATATCCCATTTTTGAAAAATGTTTTATCTTTTGATGTGAAAAATTGAACCAGTGCTTGTTTGATATCTTCTTCATTTTTGAATTTTTTGCCCTTCAAAAAATTTTGTAAAGACAAAAACAAGTGATAGTCAGAGGGTGCTAAGTCCTGGGAATATGCTGGATGCCACAAACATGCTTCTGTAGTGTTTCTTCCTTGTTGAAATTCGTAAAAATTACAGTGGCGTAAATGAACTTTTATCAGTAGCCATGGGTACACTATCGCTTCACACATAAGACTAACGTGAATCAACTTTTAGTTAATTTGCTACGTCAGTATGTATACATTAAGTGATAAAAATAGAGAGGCACACATGCGCCAAATAAACACGTGCTTACGTGTTGAAACTTGTTATGATAGAAACGAACAGAACTTTCCGGTAGACCTTATACTTAGTTTGAGATAAACTATTCTTTGGTAGAATTGATCCTGAGGCAAAAGGGTTTTGGGAAATGTGACTATAGGCCAGTTGGCTTCAGTTGAATTGAACAAGAGCTGGTTTGGGGGGACAAGATGGGTGGCAGGGAAAACAGTGCAGGGACAAGACTTGAACCAAAACAGTGTTGGTAGAGAGGCAGCGGGGAGTTGTTGACTACAGGACAAACAAAGAGGTAGAGCCTGTGGCGGCCGCTCTGAAGGTCAGGGAGGGGTAGAGCTGACTCCCAGCTTTTGGACCTGGGTGACTGCTGGCAGCACCATCCACTGAGACAGTGAATGCAGGCTCCTTGATCACAATGAAATTTGGGGAAATACTGGCCTAGAAGAGAGGCGTAGAGAGGGTCTCATCCAATCTTGCTTCCAGGCGGAGGTGCTGACCTGCATCACTGGTCCCCAGGAGTTGTTTAAGCCCCCTCCTCCCCTCCCAGGCCCCAGATTCCCAGCTCACCACTGCCTCACTAGCAATAGCCTCCCTTCTTACCCAGAGCCAGCTTCGTTTGGCGGAGAGACCACAGCTCCCTACAGGCAGGCGTCATGTCTGATTCATCTTGTCTCTCCACCCCTCCTGCCAATGAATGGGAGTTGACGGAATGCATGCTACATGCGTGAATTCAGGCATGTGTAAGTGATCACACAATGACCTATGGAAGACCTTCACTGTCCTGCTGTCAAAAAGCGTGCAAGAGACAAAGAAGATGTCCTGGCGCTCCGAGGACTGCACCCGGCAGGTAGACAGGTGAGTGTGGGCAGTGGGGGTGAAGGGTCAGGAAAACTGGGAGGGGGAGCAGGAGAAGTCAGACGGACAAGGGCAGAGTGGTCTCGGGAGGCTCTCTGCAGAAGGCAGGCCTTGAGTGCTGTCACTAATGAAGAAAGCAGAGGGTGTGGACATCAGGAAAAGCAGAGAGAGCAGAGCACAGCAGGCTGTGGAGACAGGTTAGCCTGGCATCTGTCACACATCTAGGGCAGCCTGTTGAGGAATCTCACAACCCAGACTGGGAAAGAAGTGACGACCCTCATGTGAGCTCTGTCTCACTCAGCCAGACTTGTGAAATTAGGGAGAAGCTTCCACACACACAGTCCAGTTCCCAAACTCATCCCTGGTTAAACATGGGTTCTGTGACCTGGCCGGCCAGCTCTCAGGCCAATAGGGAACACCTCTGTGAGATTGTGTTTATCTTAAATGCTCTCACGGATGTCTCTTTCAAACTAATACTGTGATTAAAGAAAGCGCTCCTGTCAGCTCTCTGGGGTGACCTATACCTGTGTGGACAGCAACTAGCAGAATCAATTAAGAGAAATTAAGTCTATTTCAGCCCAACAGCCAAGCCAGTTCCTAAGAACCCCATGGGGCATGACTATTATAAAAAGCATAATATCCGTACAACTGGCCTCCAGCCAGAATGGCATGGACCTTTGTGATGGTTTTGACCGGAAAATGGCATATAAAGTAACCAACCAGTAGCCCTTACTCTCATTGTCTCAACAACAGCAATAACAATAAGAACTTGTGATAATTTAACCTCATTTGCTCCTGTGCAGCTCTCTGGAGAGGGTCCAGTCTATAATCGTCTATTTTCTTTCCCTGTGGACATCTCTATTACTCTCCTTCAGACTCTAGGCTCTCCACAGCCTCCCAACACGGGACTGGGGCCCTTAAGCAAAACACCTACAGTGATAATGACTCTTCTGGTTAAAATTAGATACCCAATTTAAAGTAACTTACACAAATAAAGGAGGAAGGCAGATATATTGACTCATGTAATGAGAAGATCAAGGATGGATCTGGCCTGCAGGAATGGCTGGATCTAGAAGGTCAAAGGATGAGGCAGGCAAGATGGCCACTGGAGCTCAGCGACCAGCGGAAAGGTAGTCATTCTCCAGAGCTCAGGCTGAAAGTCACAGGAAGGTCCGTGGGGTCATGAGCCCACACCAGAACCGATCTCTGTGGCCACAGAGGTGGTCATCTTTCTACCCCCACTGTCTGTGGGAGATCCTAGATCAGCACACTTGCAGAAATGGGTGCCCCCTGAAGGCAAAAGCTTTGTTAAAGCAGCAAGGGATGCCAGGTAGACAGACTGTCTACGTACATGCTGGGTATCGGTTAGTTTTTCCATGTTGCTTTGCCTGTCATTCTCACTGCTGTTATCCTTTCACGTCCACCATAGCCCTCCGAGAAAGGCACCTTCTGGACAGACACCCATTTCACAGCAGGGGAAGCAGAGGCTCAGAAACCAAAGCGCCGTGCCCAGTGACAGCAGAACTAGGACGATGTACCTGACCTCCAGCTGCCTGACCCTGTGTGGGTGACACCAGCCCCTGTCCAGAGAACCCAGTCCAGGACAAACAAAGGAAAAGATCAGAGCCTATTCCGGACACATCCTGCCCTCAGATGATTGTGGACATGAACTGTTACAAGGCAGCTCTCATGTTCAGGCAGCTCATTAAAAGGTCCTAACAGTTTAAGTCCCCTGGCAGCCTTGTCACTTCTCCCTGCATACTTGGGAGAGGAAAAAATAAACAGAAGAACCTTCTCTATATTCCTGCTGAACCATGGGGCAATATTTCTGCTGATGTTAACTCCCCTCACAAGGATTTCACTAGCAGGGGCTACATCCCAGCAACCAGAGCTGCCCAAGGGGTGTGATGTCTGAGGCCTCACTGTCCGGGTGAGCTCTGGGACATACGGACTCACCCTCTGTTCAGGGGCTTCCCCTGCCTAGCTGCACCCTCTGCGGGAGCCCCCCAGCTCCAGACCAAGGGGGCTACATGAAGACAGGGAGGGCCCCACGGCTCGTGCACTCTGTGGAAGCAGTCCACACCAGCAAAGGGAGGTGGAGAGTCAGGGGTAGAGTGCCCAAACTTTGGCTACAGACCACACCTGTCTCCACCATTCACTGCCTATGTGCCTCTAGCAGGAACCGAAGCCGTCTCTGCCTCAGCCAGTTGTACAAGAGCAATAACAGTGTTCCCTAGCCCTCAAAGGGTTGTCCCGTGAACTAAGAGAAACTGAACACATGCAAAGAGGCTAGCACATAGTTAGTGCTTGGTATTAGCTATTATTATTATTATTATTGCTATCATTTCATCAGTTATTGATAAGCTAATTTTTCTACTCAGAACAAAGCCTACCAGAGTATTTCCAAGCCTACCACTGGATTCAGTGACGTGGTAGGTAGACTAATGCTCCCCTTCACCCACACACAAACAAACAAAAAAAATGTCTACTGCCTAATCACTAGAACCTATATAAATTTTATCCTACATGGTCTAAGGACTTTGCAGAAGTGATTAAGTTAAGGTTTCTTTAGATGGAGAGATTTTCCTAGATTATCCAGGTGGGCTCAAAGTAATCACAAGTGCTTATAGGAGGGTGCAGGTGAGAGATGTGAAAAAGAAAGCAGAGGTTGGAGTGAGGCAGCCATGAGCCCAGAATTGCAGGCAGCCTCTGCAAACTGGAAAAGGTAAGGAAGTGGGCTCCCCGCCAGAGCTCCCAGAAGGCACGCAGCCTGGCTGATACCTCGAGTTTTGGACTTCTGACCTCCAGAACTGTAAAATAGCAAATGTGTGTTGTTTCAAGCCATTCAATGGCTAGGATCGTTGTGCTTCCTACACCCATGGCTCTTGGCCACCACCTCCAAGCCATGGGTGTAGGAAGCATTTGATTAAAGAACCCTCAGACGAAAGTCTCCCCATACTCTAAAAGCACCCATTCCCATTCGTTTATTTAACAAACCTGTAGCATGTCTACTCTTGCATATGGCAAACAGCCCATAGCCACACTTACCACTCAACAGGGGCTCATTCCTAGGCTCCTTCCATTTTTCTGGTGAATATTTCCAGTGTGCTGGATTTTCATGGGTGATGGAGAGTCTGACTCCATTTTTTTTTTTTTTTTTCCTGAAGCTGGAAACAGGGAGAGACAGTCAGACAGAATCCTGCATGCGCCCGACCGGGACCCACCCGGCATGCCCACCAGGGGCGACGCTCTGCCCACCAGGGGGCAATGCTCTGCCCCTCCGGGGCGTCGCTCTGTTGCGACCAGAGCCACTCTAGTGCCTGGGGCAGAGGCCAAGGAGCCATCCCCAGCACCGGGGCTATCTTTGCTCCAATGGAGCCTTGGCTGCAGGAGGGTAAGAGAGAGACAGAGAGGAAGGAGGGGGGGAGGGGGGGAGAAGCAAATGGGCGCTTCTCCTGTGTGCCCTAGCCGGGAATCGAACCCGGGACTTCTGCATGCCAGGCCGACGTTCTACCACTGAGCCAACCGGCCAGGGCCACTGACTCCATTTTTGATGTTGACCACTGACAGTTTTCTAGCCCTGCTCTCTCCCCTTCCCCTCTGCCCCATCCTTTGGCAAGCTGATAAAAAATAGTCCAACTCTCCCTTCCTTGCTGCTGATGGAGAAGTTCAAACCATGCAAACCCTGGCCCACCTATAGGAGCCCTCAGCCCAATCCCAACCCCCAACCATAATAAAAACCAGAGCCACCCCAACCCCACACCTCATTCATGTTTCACTCCAGACCAAGCCTGAGTCCTTCCCCTTGGGGAATCCTTTTGCTAGTTACTACCTGAGTAATAAACTTTATTTCACACCCATAAATGCCTGACAGGGGGATAGCCCAGCATCCAGGAATGCTAGGTACCCAAATAAAACATGTTGTATTTATTGCTTTAAGATCACAAAGTGGCTGCTATACTTTCACACATCCAGAACAGCGTCCCCTGCTGGAAGGAAGAATGGGCTACACCTATAAACAATAACTGTATCAGTCTCTATAAAGAAAAACTTCCCAGAGGTCGTCGACAGATTCCCTTCACCTCTCATGCCGTATGCCAGCCACCCCCAGCTGCGAGGGAGGCTGGGAAAGCAAGGCCTCGCTTTTTCAGCCCCTCAGGTAGAGGACAGGCACGAGTTAAGTCTCTGCCATGAGGGCTAATTAAAAAATTAACCAGGCCCTGGCCGGTTGGCTCAGCGGTAGAGCGTCGGCCTGGCGTGCGGGGGACCCGGGTTCAATTCCCGGCCAGGGCACATAGGAGAAGCGCCCATTTGCTTCTCCACCCCCACCCCTCCTTCCTCTCTGTCTCTCTCTTCCCCTCCCGCAGCCAAGGCTCCATTGGAGCAAAGATGGCCCGGGCACTGGGGATGGCTCCTTGGCCTCTGCCCCAGGCGCTAGAGTGGCTCTGGTCGCGGCAGAGCAACCCCCCCCCAGAGGGGCAGAGCATCGCCTCCTGGTGGGCAGAGCGTCGCCCCTGGTGGGCGTGCTGGGTGGATCCCGGTCGGGCGCATGCGGGAGTCTGTCTGACTGTCTCTCCCCATTTCCAGCTTCAGAAAAATACAAAAAAAAATAAAAATTAACCATTTATTGAGCGCTTACAATGATTTTTCTTCTCCAAGCAATTCTATAAGTCCACTGCATATATCAGTGGTTAACTCTTTTACGGGGCAGCATGGACTTTCTACGGACTGGCATCAGCCCCTGGACCGGTGGTTGAAAACCGCTGGCATATATTATCTAACCTAATCCTCAAAATGATCCTGTGAAGTAGGTACCATTATCCCACTTTTCAAATTGAGGCCCAGACGGACTGAGTTACTTGCCCAAGATTACAGAGAACGCTGAGGGCAGCAAAATTTAAACTCAGGCCAACTCTAGAGCCCAGGCCCTTCAACAGTACACTACACTGCCTGCTTCAGTGTTTTCAGATACTCTTGATGTACATATGTTTACATTTGTCATGAAAAGGAGCGAGCCCCCAGGGGCCAGGGAAGGAGACTCCCCCCCACCAACTACACACAGTCCTGGCAGTTCCAAGAAGGCAGGAGACAGCCAGAACCCCTCTGTCCATAACTCAGCAGCCTGGAGAGCCCAGACGGACTTCATGTTCCTCCCAGCAGCAGCCCGGGAAAGAGGCAAGTCCAAGGTACTGGCGCTCCATCCCTCAGACCTTCCCTCTCCATTATCCCTCTCCGTTATAAAGGCCAGAAACCCTTCCTTCCTTCACGGTTGGGATCGTGGCTTGAAATGGTCAACCACCAGTCCTGATGAGACTCTGACTTGCCCGCTCTGGGCACCAGGAGGCAGCTACCAGCTCAGGCTGGTGCAAAGGGCACCAGGCTCACCACCACTCAGCAGTGTCCGACTAGAAGGCTCCATGCAACCCTCCACTGGGGGTTCTCATTTCTAGAACTGCAAATACACCAGGAAAATGAAACCCTCATGCCAGGCCTATCTTTTGGAGGATGGGGCTTGATGCTCATGCTCCTGATATTACATCCATTTGTCATTACATTTGTGTGTGTGCTTAGAGAGTTAATTGTGGTAAATGTAAACATTGAAACTACACTACATTGCCTTTTTTTTTTTACCTTGTGTTGGCATCCTGCATTTTGCAGTTTCCTAGGAGCCTTTTAATTTGGAAATAGCTAAGCCTCTTCAATCACTAAGAGGGCATGCCTAAGCCCACACGTGGACGAGTTCATAAACAGCATTTCCTCCTTCTCCTTCTCCGGAAGACACCTGACAGGTGTGTGAGCCTAGAGCAGGGACCAAGCCCCGCCGGGGAGCTTTCAGGAACAACGAGTAAGTTATGTCAATATCATGTTTTCCCGAATATGACGTGATATGAGGGGTACTTCACCAGTGGTATTCCTTCCCAAACCATAACCCTCGTCTAAGAAAACATCAGCCTGACCAGGTAGTGGCACAATGAATAGAGCATTGGACTGGGATGCAGAGGACCCAGGTTTGAGACCCCGAGGTTGCCAGCTTGAGTGCAGGCTCATCTGGTTTGAGCAAAGCTCACCAGCTTGGACCCAAGGTCGCTGGCTTGAGCAAGGGGTTCCTCGGTCTGCTGTAACCCCCTCATCAAGGCACATACAGGTATTGATCGACTTACAACCTATGCAACTTAAGACCATTCGACTTTATGACCACAATTGCTAGCCACGACTGCTCTGTGTCTGGCAGCGCAAGCATTGCCCAGCTGAGAGTACAACAGTGCAGACAAGCTTCTGGCAGCACTACCATCTCCGTGTGCACCATTTCAACAGTTATCCCAGACTCGGTATAGTAATTTGTGTTTTGTGTCTTGGATATTTTTCATCAAACCCCTCCCAAGATGTCTACCAAGAGGAACTGCTGCCTCAGATGACTACATCAATGATCCACAGCCAAGCACCAGCCGCCAATAAAATGTTTCATACATGTTTATATATTTCAATATGTTTTGCAATTGGGAAAATGTTTCCTATGGTATTTTTTACACCTGTATTTTGTATGCACCTGTATTTTGTAATTTTGTATGTTTTGCAAATATTAAACCAGTTGTACTGATAATGTAGTGTTTTACTTAAACCTGACAAATGTAAAAATAAGAAACAAAATGGTGTAGAGATAATACAGATGGCATAAAATGAACAAAGAAAATTATTATATATAATAAAGAAAATTATGATAAAATATGACTTAAAGATTTTTATAACATCATTTCACAGTACTGTACATATAGCCTACTCAACTTACGACCAAACCGTGTTACGACCAGTCTGTCAGAACCAATCGTGGTCGTAAGTCGACCACTAGCTGTATGAGAAAGCAATCAATGAACAACTAAGGTGTCGCAATGAAAAACTGATGATTGATGCTTCTCATCTCTCTCTGTTCCTGTCTGTCTGTCCCTATCTATCCCTCTCTCTGACTCTGTCTCTGAAAAAAAAAAATCAGACAGACCAAAATTGAGAGACTTTCTATAATATACCTGACCAGTACTCTTCCAAAGGTCGTGGTCTTTCAAGGTCATGAAAAACAAGGAAAGTCTGAGGAGTTATCACAGAGCAGAGGAGACTAAGGAAACATGACAACTAAAATGTAATATGGTACTCTTGATGAGATCGATTAAAATACAGTGGTCCCTTGCCATATCACGGTTCACTTTTCGTGGTCTCACTGTACCGTGGATTTATAAATTGTATATACCTAATTCTGTATCACGGATTTTATGCCGTATCATGGGATTTTGCAGTATATAGGTATTTTTATATATTTATTATTTTAATTATCTTTGTGGTAAAATAAGCATTTTTTTAAAATAAGTATTATTTTTAAATAAGCTAATTCATCATCTTCTTCATCATTCAAGTTGTAGTGTATTCACTGGTGAGTACCCATATAGAATTTTATATGTTGTTAAAATTACGTAGGTTTAAGAGTGTAGAAAGTGTTTAAGAGCATAGGAAGTGTTTATAAGAGTGTAGGAAGGGTTTATAAAGCCTTAAATATATATATAAATAATAAAATAAATAAAAGGTTGCTACTTCGCAGATTTTCTCCTATCATGGGGGGTTCTGGAACCTAATCCTCACAATAGATGAGGGACCACTGTAATTTTTTAAATGCCTGCCCTTTATTCAAAACTATTATAGTCATAGTTTCCCCTTAAATTCCAAAACTCTTAAAACCCACCCCAGTGGCTACTGGAAATAGCAAATAGTACCAATCCCTACATATACGATTTTTTTTTTATGGTGTGTGTGTGTGTGTGTGTGTGTGTGTGTGTGTGTGTGTATATATATATATATATATATATACCTATGATACAACTAATTTACAAATTAGGCACAGTAAGAGATTAACAACACAATAATAAAATAGAACAATTATAACAATATGCTGTGACAGAAGTTACGTGAATGTGGCCTGCCACCCCCCATCTCTCCCTCTCCCTGATAACCAATCAGATAATGGAGAATGCTCCTGAGTGACTAAGGGCAGGGAGCAGGTGCAGCCTGGATATTCTGGAAAAGGTATGGTTCACATCCCAGGCAGGACAGACAGGACAACACGAGATTTCTCATGCAGCTCAAAATGGTACATAATTTAAAACTTACAAATCACTTTTCCTTGGCATATTTTCGAGGTTCACCCATGATGTTGTAGCATTAACCAGGACTTTATTTATTACTTAATTAATGGCTGAATAATACTCCATTGTATGGCTATAGCACAATTCGTTTATTCATTTATCTGTTGAAAAGTCCTGTATTTTTCCCCCCAGAATATACATATTTATGTCTGTTAGAAATAACACATGAAAGGAACAGAGCTCATTTCATGGGCCAGTATATTCCCTTTTGTAAGTCTGAACCCTTCTGTTTTAGGCTTTGTTGGGGTTACAATGAAACTAGCAGGAGAAATAAAAATTTTTGTCCATTAGAAAAGTTATAACCCTTTGGACTGGTAAAACTTACAAATCGTTTCTTTTTGGAATTTTCCATTTAATATTTTCAGACCAAGACTGACCTCAGGTAATTGAAACCACAGAAAGTGAAACCTCCGATCAGAGGAGAAGTATTATTGAATACAAATCAGAATCCTGGGCATTTGAAGCTTTCCTGGTGATCCCAGTGTGCAGGTTGGGTCAAGAACCATAGAGCCGAGTTTTCAACCTTGCGTGCATCGGGGTCCCCTGGACAGTTTACTAAAGCAGAGTGCCGGGCTCCACCCAAGTTTCTATTCAGCAGGTCTGGAGAGGGGTCTGAGAATTCGCATCTCTAACAAGCTCCCCGGTTATACTAATGCTGCCCGTCCCGGGACCACGCCTTCAGAACCACTGATCTAGATCCTTGCACTCATAGTGTGGTCCTCATCCAGCAGCATGAACATCCCCTGGGAACTCGTTAGATATGCAGGCTCTCGGCCTCACCCAGACCTCCTAAGTCACAATCTGTGTCTTAAGGAGAGAGCCCGGATCATCTGTGTACAGCCAAAGGTCTGAGAGGGAACGGAGCCGAAATGGCAGCAGTTAGGGCCTTGATACCCCTCGCTGCACCCCTGCCCCAGCCTGGCCTTCCTCTCACACCTGGGGAGGAGAAAAGTAGGAAGCAACATCAAAGGAACTCTGCAACTGTTAAGCCAGAGGCAAAATTGAGCAGAGAGTATTCTGTGCCCTGGGCAGAGCGGTCCAGGGGCGGAGTGACCGGCCAGGAGGGGAGCTAGCTGTCCCCGGGGGCCAAGCCGAGGCAGCCCCAGGGAAACCAGGCCACGAGGCACTCACCACAGGAAACTGGACATCCTGGCGACAGCCTGAGGGTTACCATTTACTCTGCGGAGGGCTGACCTCGTCCTCCCCTTAGAGAAGGAGAGAAAGCCAAGCCAGTCTGTGCAGCTTCTTAACAGGATTTATTTCAGGAAGGAGGATGGGGAGGGAGGGAGGAAGAAAAGATAAGAGCAGGGCCTTTTTGACCAAACGTGCTTTTACCAAAATGTCTGCAGACATAGGCTTAGGGGACTGAGCCTTCCACAGTTGCCTGTAGCAGCGGCACCTTGTCACCTGGCATTCTGGCCTCTTGTTAAATATGGGCCCTCCCAATCCAGCCCAGCTAACATCGCTGCTCCAACAGGCCAAGCTGCAAGGAACACCTCTCTCTGCGGCTTTGACTGGTCTATTAGGACCTGCCCAGTCACCAGCTCCCAACCTACACCCTAGCTCTTCGTGGCTATCACCTTAGGACCACTGAAGTCCCTGTAGGATTTCACACATAAGTGGGATACAAAACTGAGGCTCCTGGATATAGATAAAAATGCAGTGGTTACCTGGGGGAGAGATGGGGGGAAGGTAGAAAGAGAGACAAATATAAGGTGGCAGAAAATAATTTGATGGGTGATGGGTATACAACACAATCAACAGTTCAAATGTTATAGAAATGTTTAGCTGAAACCTATGTACTCTTATTGATCAATGTCAACCTGTTAAATTTAATTTTCTAAATAAAAAAGAGACCCCTTGAGTCCCAAGTGTTATCTGCATGGCTCCCTTTAACTCCTCACACTTGCTAACACTGAGGGTACTTCTACTCCTCTCAACCAGTCCTGCCCCTGAGGTTCTGCACGGCCCTCCGGAGCCACTTTCGTTTTCTGAGATGTCCTTAGAGGGTTGCATTGTCAGAGTCCTGCAGCTGTGGCAAGAGGACCCTAGGCAGCCTATAATGCCGAGTGGCCACCTCTGATCCTGGGAGTGGGCTCCAGCTCTGAGGAAATTCACCTGACAGTCAAACAAAGCAGCATTCCCCATGGAGGATGACCGACGCATGCGGCTGCTTTAATACACAGATTTCAACATCCCCGGAAACAAAGTATCCCAAGATTCTAAATATTTGCATGTTTATTGGGCACATATTACCAGCCAGGACATCTGCACTGACAATGAGCTGGGAACATATCTGAGGGGTCCTCCACCAAATGGGCCTCTTCCTTCCAGCTGGGAAGAGAAAGGGAAGAGAAGTAGCCATGTTGCCCCAACGAAAGAAGCCAACATCTAAAATGACTCAGTATCCAAGAGTTACAAGAGAAAACACTCTTCAAAGTTGGTGCTGTCTTCCAGACACATGGTCATTGATGGGGAAAAAGTCACAGGACTTTACTGGGAAGCACCAAACCCAAATCAGTCCATGGCAGGTCCCACAGGACGGAGAGGAGGCAGGGCAAAGGTCTCCCACAGCAGCTCGCATGAGCTCTCCCTGAACCGAAGAACTGACAGCAAGAGGGATCTCCTCCCATAGCTCTGGGTCCCAGAGATGGCTCCACCCAGGCCAAGAAGGCACAGGCCAGCGGCCGGTCAATAAAGGTGTACTTTCAGGCCAAGTGCACAGGAAGAAAAGACACCAGAGTGATAGCTATCTGATAAAGAATGTGTCTGGTCTTTGTCCCTGGTTGCTGGGAGCCAATCTCTAACTCCTTGGAATTTCCCAGTGATAAGAGTATCTTGGATATTCATGCTGTGCCCTTTGGTCACACCTGAGTTTGTATTAGATGATGAAGATGGGGGTGATATCAGCCCCATCTGTCTGCGGGGAGGGGGCTGGAGGTTAAGTTCAATCACGTGGTCACTGATGCAACCAATCCTGCCTGAGTGATAACGAAACCCTGACACAAACTCTGCACACTGAAGCTCAGTGAACACGCTGCTGTGCCCCAGGGCGAAGTGTCCGGATCCCATGGAAGGGGACATGGCAGCTCTGCCCTCAGACCCTCCCAGACCTGCCACACGCCTCTCTTCACTTGGCTGGTGCTGGTTATTTTTTATAGTAATACTGTAACCACAAATGTAGTAACTTCCTGAGTTCTGTTATTCTAGCAAATTATTAAATCTGAAGGGAATGGGGGGCCCTCCAAATTCTGACCCTGAAGTCAATTGGTCAGAACTGCAGCTTGTGTCTAAAGTGAGACCCCCAAATCTGCAGCTTGTGCCTGAAGTGGGAGCAGTCTCACAGGCACCCTGACCTTAAGCCTGTGGAGTCTGCACTAACTCTGAGTGGTCAGTGTCACACTGCACTGCTGAGTGTAGTGGTCCAGGCCCATCCTACTCTGAGTGGTCAGTGTCACACTGCACTGCTGAGTGTAGTGGTCCAGGCCCATCCTACTCTGAGTGGTCAGTGTCACACTGCACTGCTGAGTGTAGTGGTCCAGGCCCATCCTACTCTGAGTGGTCAGTGTCGCACTGCACTGCTGAGTGTAGTGGTCCAGGCCCATCCTACTCTGAGTGGTCAGTGTCACACTGCACTGCTGAGTGTAGTGGTCCAGGCCCATCCTACTCTGAGTGGTCAGTGTCACACTGCACTGCTGAGTGTAGTGGTCCAGGCCCATCCTACTCTGAGTGGTCAGTGTCACACTGCACTGCTGAGTGTAGTAGTCCAGGCCCATCCTACTCTGAGTGGTCAGTGTCACACTGCACTGCTGAGTGTAGTCGTCCAGGTCCATCCTATCCTAGGCCCCGGGGAACATCTGGACTCCGCCTGCATTTTCCGGGACTCTTTGTCTCCCTTACCCTTCTACTCCCCCACCTCCACTGAATATCTAATTTCCTCCCAAATCAGGGTGTTGAGACCCAGTGCAGGTACATATGACAGCCCAAGCAGCAAGTACGATCCATGTCTACAGCGCTATGGGATTAAAAAAAAAAAAAGCATAGGCCACCATTCAGCAGCTGTGTGACTCTAGGCAAATTACTAAACCTCTCTGAGCCTTGCTTCCCATCTCTGTAAGATGATGCTAATGACTCCTCTTCCTCACAGAGCTGATGGATAATTCAATGACAGAACTTATTTACACGCATGGAAGGCACTCAATAATCAACCTACTCTTCTCCTATTTTAAAAGTGTCGTGTACCCCAAACTCTCCCAGACTCCCTAGTCTCCCTGGAGATCTGCTCAGGGTGCTCGGCTCACTGGCAACATGCTGATGTTTTACTTCTCAGGCCTGCAGGAAGCCAACCGTTAAACCAAAAGTGAAAAGCAAGTAACCATTACCTCGAATGGAAAGGACATTTATATTTACTTCAGTGGCTATAAAAGACACCATAAAATACAATTTCCAGAATGCACCCTCATGATTAGTAACAGATCTTGCAAACTATTCTCTTGGGTCCCTGGGTACATCCAATTGGTCACTAAGAACAATTAATTCTTTCAGTAAATAAAAGGGTTGTGAATTACCTCTGGTCAGTGGAAAATCTGCTTCTTATACGATGAGTAATGAGAACAGAAAATAAGACTCAAATTCGGGGGTTTTCTGCCCCATGAATGAAGTAAGATCAGAGAGACTCAAACACAATTGCTGTCTGCGAGCCAAGTTGCTCAGTGAGAGTTAGGCCCCACCGAATCTGGGGTGTGACACCTCTGGGCGGTGACAGGGCGAGGACAGGGAACTGTTCTCCAGCAGGCTCGGAGATCCGCTCCCCTCCAACAAGCTCAACTTCCTGGAAGTCAAAGGTTCCCTCTGTGGGATTCCTGGTCCATACTGACCAGGAGCAATGAACAGAGTGTGGGGACATCCAATCCAGTAGCACCTAGAGAGCACGCAGGCCCAGGACCAGGGGATGTCCCGGAAACAGGGGCAGGTGACCGTGCTGGGAGAGGGGCCGGCTGGCGGCAGGCAGTGAGGTGAAGCAGAGTCCAGACAGGTGACAAGGAGGTGTCCGGGTGGAACCCCAGCCATGCCAAGGGGTCCGGACTACAGTCTCCTGGACCGGGGGCATCGAATGATGAACCAAAGGGCTACGTCAGGAAGCTGTCGGGAGAACGAGGCAGGTGCCAGGTCACAGGGAATAAGGTGAGAACCCCGGGGAACCAAAGTCTGAGGTTTTAGCTGAGCCCCTGAGTTCCTGGCCTTGGGCTTCTAACAACTCCAACTAAGATCTAAGTATCGGAGGATGAGAGAAACCTACAAGAAGCCTGAAGTGGCCCCACAGTGGCGGGCTGGAAGAACACACAGGCAACACAATGGCACGTGGTGTCAAGGTCCACTCCTACCTAATGGCCAGTGTGGATTCACTCCCAACCTAGAATAAAAATCCCACCAACCAAAACCTTCCCTGCAACCCTGAGGGGGTTTTATTGAACACACGGCACATAAAACACCAAAGGGTCACCAGGACACAGGGAACTCATGGCCGCAGCACAGTCTGCCCAGTGGCCCAGCCACTCACTAAGGTGCAGCAGCTCTGGGCAGTGACAGGACAAGGAGAGGAACCTGCTCCCGCAGGCTCAGAGGCCGCGCTCCCCCCAATAAAACCCAACCTCCTGCACGTTACATGTGCCTTCAGTGACATTCACGGTCCATCTCGGCAAAGGAAGGGCTAACAGATGTTGGGGGACGTGGCGGGAATCAGAAAGCAGACCATATGCCATCTCCCTGGTAAGGAGAGAAGCCTACTGTGTGGGTCGGCCCGTGGGCCCAGAGACGGGCTACAGTGCAGGACAGGAACCCCAGAGGTGGAGTATAAGGCGGCGATGGACCGTGACCAAAGGGCTCCAGCCCACCATGTGGCAGAAACAGGCCAGCTGGCAGGGACATGACTAAAGAATGCGTGAAGAGACCCCTTGCCCACCATAGAGCCACTCTGAAAAAAGGAAGGGGAAAGAAAGTCCATTCAGTGTGGAGCAGGCAACAGCCAGCAAAGCAGGGCCAAGACCCAGCTGGCCAGCCTTAACGCCTTCACACGCAGAACGAGTTCATGAAGGTTGATCTGCCACAAGCTGAAGGCCTCGCCCAAAGAGATCTGGGTCCTTCTGAAGAACGAACGGGTATTCTTCTTCTTGTGCCTGCGGAGGGACAAGAAAAGGGGAGAGAACAAGAGATAAAGAGGCAAGAAACACTCAGGATCACCAGGGAGCCAACCCGCCAGCTCCCTGCCCCAATGGACGGGTCCTGTGACCGTCCACTGCCCAATCAGGGACAAGAGGAACTCAGCTGTTCCCAGGAGGACTCCTGACAAGTGGGGTCAGCAAGGGCCACTGTTTCACAGGGCCCCAGAGGCCTCGTGGAGCCACTGGGCACAATGTTTCAATGCTTCTCTTTTTCCAAAGGTATAATTAATACTTATCAAGCCAGAATCCCTCAAACTCAAATAAAAACTTTTTCCCAAACTTTTTAAAGGCAAGGGGTCACCTGGAAACCTGGTCAGGTGGCCCCAGGAGGCTGAGGCGGTTCTGGAGGCAGCCCAGCTCAGTCCCCCGGCTCCAGCACAAGGGGGGGGGAGGAAAGCTGGTGTTTGTGACGATGACCTACCCAAAACTTCGTTTCCTGAACCCTCAAAGGAAGACTAAATCATATTCAGCCCTTCCCATGTACCGTCTATTTTGCTATCATCTGATTTGATATTTGAGAGTGGGTACATGATATATGTGGTCAACTCTGTCTTCACCAACTGGCTGGCCGAAGTGACCCATTCCCCACCTTAGGTGGGTAGACTGGGTGCTGGCCCCCGTCTAGGCCTCCCCTCTCGGGGGAGAACAGTCAGCCAGAGCACAGGCCTTCCCATGAATTAGCCACCCTCAGGTGGAAGGGCCTAAAACTCTCGCTCCTCTGCCACTAGTGGGGAGGTACCCCACTTCCCTGGGGAAGTACCTTTCCCTTCCCCATCAACACCCCAGGGCAATGAGGCCTCTAAAAAGATCTGAAATCTTGAGGGAGCCTATAGCCTCTTTTTTTTCTTTTTCTTTTTTTTGTATTTTTCTGAAGTAAGAAGCGGGGGAGAGGCAGACAGACAGACTCCCACATGCACCTGACTGGGATCCACCTGGCATGCCCACCAGGGGGCAATGCTTGGCCCATCTGGGGCACTGCTCTGCTGCAATCAGAGCCATTCTAGCGCCTAAGGTGGAGGCCATGGAGCCATCCTCAGCACCTGAGCCAACTTTGCTCCAATGGAGCCTTGGCTGCGGGAGGAAAAGAGAGAGACAGAGAGGAAGAAGAAGGAGAAGGGTGGAGAAGCAGATGGGTGCTTCTCCTGTGTGCCCTGGCCAGGAATTGAACCCGGGACTTCCACACGTCAGGCCAACACTCTACCTCTGAGCCAACTGGCCAGGGCGAGTCTACAGCCTCCTGACAACACTTTTATGAGTCACAGTCACCTGTAGGGAAAAGAATATTGGCCTCGCTGTCTGGCCAGTACCGGGGAGACGGGTGGTGCCAGGACCGGACCGAGATGGGACACACATCAGGGCATCCTGATCCCAAGCCCAGGGGACACTTGGATGGGACTGAGACTTTCAGAAAACATTCCAAACTTAGTAACTGAGAGTAAGGATAACCTGAAACAGTTGACCAGGGATTCCCCAAACTACGGCCTGCAGGCCGCATGCGGCCCCCTGAGGCCATTTATCCAGCCCCCGCCGCACTTCAAAAGGGGCACCTCTTTCATTGGTGGTCAGTGAGAGGAGCACATTGACCATCTCATTAGCCAAAAGCAGGCCCATAGCTCCCATAGAAATACTGGTCAGTTTGTTGATTTAAATTTACTTGTTCTTTATTTTAAATATTGTATTTGTTCCCGTTTTGTTTTTTTACTTTAAAATAAGATATGTGCAGTGTGCATAGGGATTTGTTCATAGTTTTTTTTATAGTCTGGCCCTCCAATGGTCTGAGGGACAGTGAACTGGCCCCCTGTGTAAAAAGTTTGGGGACTCCTGCATTTGACCAAGAGGGTGAGGTCCTAGAACCCAGCATTTTACCAAATGCGGGTAGCACTCTGGACCACCCAAAGCATTGCCCGGGGGCCTCAGCCAGTTCACTGGAGCTGTTCTCCGCCCCTACCTTCCTGCAGGGAGATCGGAGATTGGGATACTGGGGACTGTGGGGGGAGCGGAGGTGAGCAGGACTCCTGGGGCAGCACAAGCTGCTGGAGGGGAGGGGAGGCCGGAGGCCACACTCACACAGCCAGCGCTCTGATGCAGCAACGCGACATGTTGAGGAAGGAGCTGGCGCTGGCGCGGGTGCCCAGGGCGGCCTCGATGCCGCGCAGCAGGTCGTTGGTCTTGAAGATGAGCAGCATCTGGCGTGGCACGTGGTTGAGGAGCTGGCTGATCTGGGGGAGGTAGTTGGCCGCATTGTCGCGGATCTCTGAGTCCTAAAGCAGCAACAGGGAGACAGAAATGGTTGGTGTGGAAAGTGGAGCCCAGGATGGCGAGTATCCAAGCTGGTGACCTGGGGGGTTGCGAGGAAGCTCCAGGAGGGAACTCCTAGCACAGCTGCCTGAAGACCACCAGAAACCCTTCCCAAAGGGAAGCTCAGCACAAGGAGCTTTGACACACCTGGATGGGACGTCTCACCCCAACTTCTCGTCAAGCACTGGACCAGCATGGAGGCACATCTGCAGCTCTGCTGTCCCAGCTCCCCACAGCCAAGGTCACCAGCACCCATCCCCCAGCCTCCAAACAGACTGGGGCAGGAAATCTATCTCCCCACCAACCATTTGGTGAGGCTGGAGCCAGCCTCTCAGCCCACGGTCCACCCCTGAGTTACTCTCCACCCTTTCCCATACCTGAGCCTTGTATGGCTCTGGGCAGAGTCCTGTCCCCAACTAGAGTCCTGAGTATGACAGTGGGGCTCTGATCCCTCTTTGGTCTCCAGAGAAACAATGACAATGACAATGTCATCGGCCAACATATACTACACATTCACCAAGTAAGCTGGACACTTTGAAAATGCTTGCGTGTATTAACTCATTTAATCCTCACAACAACCTTATCAGGCGAGGGTATTATCCCTTTGAGAGTGGGCAACTGAGATACTGAGAAGTTAAGTAACTTGCCCAAGGTTGACAGCTAGGAACTGGTGAGTCCGGATTCAAACTCAGGCGGTCCCGCTCCGAAGCCCAGGCCCTCACCACCCAACTACACTGCCTCTCACCTCACGCAGACTGTGTGAGCTAAGCAACTCCTCTCACCTTTCCCGAGCCAGTACCCTCACCTAAAAACTGGAACTGCTCATACCCTCTGTGCCACCCTCCCAGTGATACCGAGAGGGCCATCAGAGATAAGGCATGGGGAGGTGGTGCTCGGTGCCAACCGAAGTCACGAGGGGCCCAGTAGTGCTGCCAAAGGCTTCGCCGCCTGGCCGCTTTCTGCAGCAGAAGCAGAACTCTCTGCCCTCCCAGGGACACATGGACACTGCTGATAACTGAGTCGCTGTGAAACTTGAAATGTCCCTCAGGCAGGAGCTATCAGACTGGAACATCTCAACACGGAGCCAGACACCAAGAGGCTGTCTGCCTGCCCGCTGCCTCCCATCACAGCTGCAGGTCACCCAGCTGGAGGGCTGAGGCCTCATCAAAGCCCCGCTCACCATGGGGACCCCCTCTCAGCAAGGCAGGGCCTGGCCTGGCGACAGCCCCTCTTGGGCCAACAGAAAGCACCTGCGTCCACCCAGACTACCCAGTGGGAGCGTCACAGCCTTCAAGCTCAGACACATCCTGACGGTGGGTGTCTGCAGTAGGCCCCGTTGGGTGTCTGCACTAATCCGACAGCCATCTCCCATTTTCCTTTGTCAAAAGAACCCCATTTCTGTTCATTGGATACCCTGGGACCCTGCTCTCCGGGGAGGCAGAGCTCCTCCCTAGCCCCAGATCACTGACGGATCTCAGCCAATACCGGCTCTGAGCTCAATGTCCCTGCCAAATGATTGGTTTAGGCATAGACAATGTGACATCATTCTGGCCAATGAGACACAAGGAGGAGTCTTTGCGGGGATTTCTAGGAAAGGTTTGCTTGCTCTTAAGAAACAATATATGAGAGGAAAAAGCCCTCACTCCCACCTCAGACACCACAGAACAAAGATGTAAAGGTTTCATCTTGGAATCAAGAGAAGAAAACAACAAGAATCGCAGAGGAGTCGGCCCAAAGGCCTGAGGGTGTTGATCTGCTGACAGGCTTGTTATGGAGAGAGCAGATTCCTAACTCTTTAAGCCACTTTTAGTTGGGAAAACATCCTCCTTGATACAATATTAGAGGTTTCCTAATTTGAAGTAAGACTAGGACTCGGAAAACTGAGCCCTTAACATCTCTGGCCTAGACCAAGTTTATCCTCTGCTTGGGTTTTTGTCCAGAGTAAATGGAGTCCACGTCTCCAGCACGTATACAAACCCTTCTCTACCAGCCCCAGCCCCAGAACTGCAGAGACCTTATACAGAGAGGTAGCAGACAGGATGCCTGTCCTCCAGGCACTCACCAACTCCTCAGAAGTTCATATAGCTATACAGAGAGGGCTCCCTGGGTTGGGGCTATGGACTGAATTGCCCCCCCCAATACCTAAGTTGAAGTTCTAACCCCAATGTGACTACTTACTGAGACAGAGCCTTTAAGGGGGTAATTAAAGTTAAGTGAATTCACAAGAGGGCCCCTAATTTGACAGGACTGATGTCCTCACATGAAGAGGAAGAGATGCCCTGGCTGGTTGGCTCAGCGGTAGAGCGTTGGCCTAGCGTGCGGAGGACCCGGGTTCGATTCCCGGCCAGGGTACACAGGAGAAGCGCCCATTTGCTTCTCCACCCCTCCGCCACGCTTTCCTCTCTGTCTCTCTCTTCCCCTCCAGCAGCCAGGGCTTCATTGGAGCAAAGATGGCCCGGGCGCTGGGGATGGCTCTGTGGCCTCTGCCTCAGGCGCTAGAGTGGCTCTGGTTGCAACATGGCGACGCCCAGGATGGGCAGAGCATCGCCCCCTGGTGGGCAGAGAATCGCCCCTGGTGGGCGTGCCGGGTGGATCCCAGTCGGGCACATGTGGGAGTCTGTCTGACTGTCTCTCCCTGTCTCTCCAGCTTCAGAAAAATGAAAAAAGAAAAAAAAAAAAAAAAAAAAGAGGAAGAGATAGCAGGAGTGTATACACACAAAAGAAGGGTCCTGTGAGAACACAATGAAAAGGCAGCCATCTGCCAGCCAGGAAGACAGCTCTCACCAGAAACCAACCCAATGGTGCCTTGATATTGGACTTCAAGCCTCCAGAACTACGAGAAAGTAAATCTCTGTTGTTAAGACACCCAGTTGATGACATTCTACTCTGTCAACCCAAGCAGACTACTACCGTAGCACTTATACTGGGTCTTTAGGAATGAATAAAAATGCAAAAATAAAATTCACATTTAGTTAATAAAAACAGATATTTATTAAGTATCTGCTTATGCCATTTGATCTTGTCCATGCATATGGTTTTAAATGCCACCTATATGCTGAGGCCTCCCAAATTTATATCTCAAGCTTGAACCTCTTCTTTGAGCTCCAGGTTTAACTGCCCATGACACCTCTATCTGAATGTTCAATAGAACTACTGATACCCCCACCCCAATATGTCCTTCCCAAAGTCTTACCATATCAAGAAGTGGCACCACCCTCCCCTGTCCTGTCATTCACCCCAAAGAGCTATGATCCAACTTTTCATCCTCTCTCCAAGCCAACAGAACAGCCTCTTGGTCTTTAGTCCAAAATGCATCTTGTCTCCATCTGCTTCTCTCCACCTCCATTGCCATTAGTGCAGTCTGAGTCCCAGCACCTCTCCACGTGGAATTCTGCCCCAGCCTCTTCACTGATCACCTACTGCTCATCTTGCTCCACTCCACAGAAATACTTAAAATAGCAAGTCTGAGGATGTCCTCCTGCTAAAAACCTGTTGAAGGCTTTGCTTTGTACTAAGAATTCATTTGAACTTTTCCCCATGGCTCATGGGCTCTGAGTGATGCTCCTCTGCCCGGTGCTCCAAATTCTTCCCATTCCGCCACCACCTCGCCACACTCCAGATCACACTGACGCTCCTTTCCCCCGGCCTCACACACCGTGTCCCCTCTGCCTGCAATGCCTTCTCCAAGCTCTTCCTGTGGCTGGTACCTTCCTTGTCCTGCAGGCCTCAGCTTACATATCAACTCCTCAGAGATCGCTTCTCTGAGTACTCAATTCACAGCACGCCCATCACAAGCTTGTCTCCTCCCTGATCCCCACAACCTGCAATTACTCCATTTACCTGTTTGTTCTCTTGTTTACTGTCTGCCTCCCTCAATCACAGCACAAATTACAAAGAAGGACTGTTTCTGTTCATCACTGGGTTCTCAGCACCACATCCAGGGTCCAGCAAACACAAGTGTCTGTTCAGGGAATGAACCTCAGGACCTACGACAGGCACTTGCCATGCACTGTCAGTACAGCAGAAATGACCACCCCTATCCAACAAAGGAGGGGGACTGTCTCCCTTCTGAGATGACAAGCTTTAAAGCTGTGTGGGCCTAGGGCAGCTGGTGGTCATCTTTGCCACCAAGCTTGCTGGGGAACAATGTCAACTTGGAGGAAAGCAGAATGAAGAGATGGCAACAGGTGGCCTCTTTGGTGATATCGTTTGACACTCTGGGTCCAGCCATTCCTAAAGCCACCTACCACAAGGCAGCTTACAGGCGAACCCCCTGAGGCTCAAAGAGGTGACAAGAACTATCCAAGGCCATGCCACCAGGAAGAGTAGGTGCTGGAAATAGAACCCAGGTCTTCTAACTGCACAAGCAGGGCCCTGGCCCTTGTGAGCCCAGCCCATTCCCGTATGGATACGGGCAAGTCTGCATGAGTCTGGCAAACTGACAGGCTGGGAAGACAGAATCCATTCCATGATGGATTGAGAAGCGGGGAGGGAGGGAACTCTGAGCTAAGCAGAATGAGCCGCCGCGTAAGTCCCTGTGGTGGGACAGAGGTGAAAACAGGTACAGGGAGGAGATGTGGGACTGCTGTCTAGATCCAATGAAAAAATGAACTACAAGGAGATCAAAAAGCTGTTTCACTAAAACCCCCCAGGACAATGAGACAAGCAGCACCACATGAAAACTGAGACTCTCCATGCATTATCAGTAAAGCAGGGAGGGTACCCAGAGGAACCACACAGTGGGAGACAGTACCCAGGAGAAGGCAGCAGAAGTGGGACCTGGCAATTCCCAGATGTCCTGGGGGGAACGTGGAAGCCTGAAATCTTCTGGGAGCAGGTTGGAGTGAAAGCCACGGACGGCTGGTCACGTGGTTAACGTGGCCCGTTTGTACTCTGGGCTGATGAGGCTGCTACGTGGATGGCCCTCCTGCCATCCAGGGATCCTGCTTCTCCCCTCCTCCTCCTCATCCAGTGCACCTCCATCTGTGCCCACCATGCCACCCCCAACAGCCCACCAGGCAGGACCTCAGACCCTGGACAGGAAGGGGTCCCAGGCCACCCCTGGTTCTGCTCCTTGCATTCAGAGAGGGCAGGCCGGGAGGTGAGGGGCACCCACCTCAGTGGCAGTGACCGGAGCCTGGCTGATGCCCCTGGTGACCGAGTCCCACGAGCGCGCAGTCAGCATGCAGGCAAACAAGGGGTAGAGACGGCCGGCTCCCAGGCGCTGGCTGTACTTCTCCACCCGCTTCATGTCGGTCCAGATCAGCGACTGCCAGAGGTGGCAGTAGTCCAGGCGGAACTCCTCCGTGAGCACCTGTGGCAGGAGCGGCCGGGTCGGGACCTGAGCCTCCCTCCCTACAGCAGACCTAGGCCCTGGCTGGAGTGACCACTGTGAACGGGGATGGACGAAGACCATGGCCCCTGCATGTCTGCTCCCCTCTCCCAATGTTCAGCCATCCCTGAAGGTCCAAGTTCAAAGCTACTATTTGGCCAGTCTTGGTCCTAATTGGCAGAAATTACCAAGTGCCCACCGAAATCACATTCCCCGCCTCCCTCCCAGTTGGACGTGGCAGTCGGGCCCTCTGCCTGAGCTCTGATTGATAGAATATGGCAGAAGCTCCACCTCCAGACCTGGCCCATGCACCTCCTCCACGCCCTTACCCCCTTGGCTGCAGATGGCAAGACCAGCCCAAGGGGGGCCTGGGAGGCAGAGCCCCAGTCAGCCCCTGCCTTCGGCCTCCTCCACCACCCAGACTGGCACACGAGCAAGCATTAGTGGCCATCACTTGTTTGGGGCTATGTGTGACAGCAGTTGGCCCACCTTAAACTAACGTGCCCAACAGCACGGAGCCTTGCGAAGGGGACCAGATTCGGGGATGTGGAATTAGGGCCCTGAAGGGAGGAGTAGGAGACCACAGGGAAAACCTCCCCAAGGACCCTCTGACTCCTAGAATCAAACCAGGCCCTGGGTCCCAGGACTGGCCCTGAACTTTCCAGCTTCCCGGCAGAACTCATGGCTCATCTGAACCAGCTCTGCATCCCCAGTCCAGAGGACAGAGTCCCTAGCGGTTCCCAGCCCCCTTTCCTGCTACACCTCACCTTGTCACTGGGGCTGAATGACCCTCCCTATCGTGTCCCCTCTCATCTGAGTGCAGCTCACACGCAGGGTCTGGGCGGGCCTGGGCTTCCCTAGGCAGCAAGGCTGACAAAGCACTTTCACACAGCTGGGCACATGCCCGTGTTCCCCTCACAGCGGCCTGTAAAGAAGGCACTACAAACCTCGCCTTGCCAGGGAGGAAGCTGAGGCTCAGGAAACATAGGAATATGACTGGGACTTGCACAAAAGGACAGCTCCAGGGCTAGGGCAGGGCCTCTCCAGAGACCTCAGCCAACTGCCTCCCGTTCCTTCGCCCACAGGGAAATTCAGCGGGCTCTAAGTCCAGGCAGGACCAGACCCTGGGGCTGGCTGGGTAGGCCAGGCCTCTCCTACCTGGTAGAGCCCATGGTCCAGCAGGACAATCTCCACCCTTCCCGTGTCCGGACGCTTGTGCACCAGCACATTGCCCGGGTGGGGGTCGCAGTGCACGAAGCCGTTGACAAAGATCATCTCACTGTACATCTTGCCCAGGAGACGCGAGATCTGAAAGAACAGAGAGGAGGGTGAGAGTTGATCCTCGTTAACACCTGTCTCCGAGAGGTCTACGCCGGTCCTGCAATCTGGTCACTTTCAAGAGGAAGGCCTGAGGGGCCGAGTGGGTCTGAGCAGTGCTGGGGAAAGGGACGGCTTCAGATTGCGGAGTTCCTAAGGTGAAGCTAGAAGCTGAGTTTTCATCCAGTTCTTTTCGATTGTAGCTGCACATCAGAATCTCCTGGGACCCAGGAATGTGGGGGTTGGTGCCCAGGTGTCAGTATTTTCTTTTAAATTCCCATGGTGATTTTAATACTCGGCAGAGTAGAAGGACCACTGCTTCCGGTTTCTCTGATGGCGGTAATACCCACCTCCCACACCCACCCCTCCACTTTCCGCCGTTTCCCTTCCCTCTTTCTCTTATCAATCCCTTTTCATTTCTTTCCCCAAAGTTGAATGTGGGCTGGGAAGCTTGGCTGGCAGAGTCAGTCCCCCTGCCCCTCCCCCAAAGAGTAAGGCTAGGGGAATGAGGGCCAGGAATAGGTGACCACCAGCTCCAGGCCAGCCGCAGGAGGACCCAGAGTCACAGCCCCTCTCCCCTCTCCCTGCAGGCCCCTTTCCCTACACCCTCCCCGTCGGAGCCCAATGCTAATCTGATTTATGATGTCTGCACAGAAGAAATGACACTGGAAAGGCCGTTTAAATCATTCTGTCACTGCTGCTTTCCCTGCCGAGGCGGTCTTCTTATCTCTACTCCCTTTTTATTAAAGCTAAAAGCCTCTTCCCAGCTAGGAAACAGCTGCTGAATAGAGCCAGACCCGGGCCCACAGATGGTCTGCCACTGGGTTTCCAGGGGACAAAGATGCTCAATGCAGAAAGCTGACACCCAGGACACACTGTCCTTGGCATCTGTCTTAGCCTCAGCTGGACCCCATGGTCACTAACAAACATATCCCAGCCAGAGGAGAAGAGCTGGCTCACTGGGTGGGGATTAGGGTCTTAGGATGAATACTCAACTACTTTTCCCTGGCCTACAAAGTTTTCCACAACCAAGTCCAACCTCTCTCCCTGGTCTCACCTTGCACACTGACACTCCAGCCACAATTTCTTTCTTTCTCTTCTCCAGTGATCCTCATGCCTTCCTACCTCAGGGCCTTTGCATGTGATATTCCGTCTGCCAGGAGTATTCTTCTCATCTCCCTTTCATCTGGTTTACTCCTCTCTTTCTTCCCATCCCAACTCAGCATCACTTTCCTGGGGAAACATTCTCTGACTCCCTAGCCTAGATGAGGTCCTCGTGTCATACAATCTCAGAAAATGTTGTACTTTACTTTCATGGCATGAACACACTATTTATGACTTTTTCTTTTTAAGGAAGTGAAAGAGAGAGAGGGAGAGAGAGGCAGAGACAGACAGGAAGAGAGAGAGTGAGGGTGGGGAGAGACGAGAAGCATCAACTCAATTGCATCACTTTAGTTGTTTATTGATTGCTTCTCATATGTGCCTTGACTGGGAGGCTCCAGCCGAGCCAGTGACCCCTTGCTCAAGCCAGCGACCTTGGGCTTCAAGCCAGCGATGTTTGGGCTCAAGCCAGAGACCATGGTGGGGTCATGTCTATGATCCCACACTCAAGCCAGCGACCCGCACTCAAGCTGGTAAACCTGCACTCAAGCCAGATGAACCCACACTCAAGCCAGTGACCTCAGGGTTTCAAACCTGCGTCCTCAGTGTCCCAGGTTGACATTCTATCCACCAAGCTACTACCTGGTCAGACTTATGTCATTATTTGATTACTGACCATCTAACCCACTATCATAAGCTCCAAACATGGCAGGGACTGGCTCTATTTTGTTAAACAGCTTTATTGAAGTAGAATTTACGTACCATATACTAGCTCTATTACTAGCTCTATTATTCATCTACTTGCCTATAACAGGTCAAACGTGAGTTTAGGACTCTGCCTTAACTCTGCCTTTTTCATTTAATAAAAGAGACCTTCTTTTTTAAATTTATTCACTGATGAGAGAGAGAGAGAGAGAGAAACATTGATCTGTTCCTGTATGTGTCCTGACTAGGGATCAAACCTACAACCTTGGTTTACTGGGATGATGCCCTAAACCAACCGAGCTACCCAGCCAGGGTGTAATTGACAACTTTGTCTCTCTGGTGGTTTTTTTATGTTTTTGGTTTTTCATGGTTTTCTTTCCAGATGCTGTGGTTCCTGCTTCTGATGCTCATCCCATTAATCTCCTCTGAATCCCAATCGATTATAATTGGGCCCAAAATAAATCAAGAATAACCCTACGTTAGTAACCACAGCTGCCATTCTTACTTACTAAAAGCCCTAAAAGTAGGTACAATTATGATCCCCATTTTGCAGATGAGGAACTGAGACACACTGAGGTTTAACTTCCCCAGAGCTACATGGCTAGAAAGGGGCAGACCCAGGATTGCAACCAGCTGCAACCCCACAGCCTTCCAGTAACCTCCCATTATTCTACCCAGGCCCCTACTGACTGAGGCACTCAACTGAACTTTGTGACTTTAAACAGGTGCTTCTACTCTCAGCTTCAGTAAAATAGAAATCATAGCAGGACCACTCTCAAGGGCTAGCACAGGAGTAAATGAGAATATCATGGGTCCCGGCTGGGTGTCTCCGTGGATAGAGCATTGTCCCAGCACGTCAAGGTCACAGGTTTGCTGCCAGGTCAGGGCATATACAGAAAGCAACCAATGAGTGCACAACTAAATGAAACAATGAGTTGCTGCTTCTCTCTCTCTCTCTCTCTCTCTCTCTCTCTCAAATCAATGGAAAATTTTTTTGAAAGAGAGACTGTCATGGTGCTTGGAAGCCGGTGACCTCTCATTGGTGTCCCTGTTGTTACTGCTTCCTCACAATTCTGTTGGGAGAGCGGCAGTCTGGGTTGCACTGCACCTTTATAAGAGATGAAGAGCCCTGGCCGGTTGGCTCAGCGGTAGAGTGTCGGCCTAGCGTGCGGAGGACCCGGGTTCGATTCCCGGCCAGGGCACACAGGAGAAGCGCCCATTTGCTTCTCCACCCCTCCGCCGCGCTTTCCTCTCTGTCTCTCTCTTCCCCTCCCGCAGCCAAGGCTCCATTGGAGCAAAGATGGCCCGGGCGCTGGGGATGGCTCTGTGGCCTCTGCCTCAGGCGCTAGAGTGGCTCTGGTCGCAACATGGCGATGCCCCAGAGGGGGCAGAACATCGCCCCCTGGTGGGCAGAGCGTCGCCCCTGGTGGGCGTGCTGGGTGGATCCCGGTCGGGCGCATGCGGGAGTCTGTTTGACTGTCTCTCCCCGTTTCCAGCTTCAGAAAAATGAAAAAAAAAAAAAAAAAGAGATGAAGAAACCAGGGTTCCAGAGGTTGTCTAAAGTCCTGACACTTACCCTGTGTCATGCTGTGTCCTGCCATCATCAGCTCTCCAGCTCCTAGGTTTCCTTGGGCAAAATGAAGGCCCAGTACTCAGTGTCTGTTAGCATTTGGAGCAGGACTCTGCTACATGTCAAATTCTCAGACTCAGGCTGATATGTCAGGTGTCCCAGAGCAACCATTTTTTGTTACCTGGGAAAGGGGCTCCAGCCAGCGCTGGTCCTGGGAGACTCGGCAAGTCCCCACCTCTGTGCCCCTGAGGACCCCCTGGTTAGGTGCCTGGAACTTCATGGAGCCATGCTCTAAAAGGCTGTGTTTGCCCAACCAATTGCATTTACTAAGTAATAATTCATTTTTATTTGTCAAGGATGCATATAAGGTCCAATCGGGGCTCCTGATCAGCCCCAGATAAGCAGTGCAGCCAGACTGAACTGATGGAATTCCAGCCAAAAGCAGAGAAACGGCATTTCATTTAGTCTGGGCAGACCTGTCATGGGGAGATGTACGATCTCCCTTAAGCTTTCTGAAACACTGCTAATCGCTCTGGGCCCCCTATTACTACATTGGAGGATGGCTCCGGGGGGTCTACAGACTCAGGACAGGGGAGCCCTTGCTCATGAGCGTGAGTTGCTGCTGCCAGAGGAGGAGGTGTTGCCAACTGCAGTTCATCTACGCACGAGCAAAGCCCCCAGAGCAGCCCTCCCCATTTCAACACCCCAGCGTCCGCCACTACCTGGGTGTCTTCCCCTTTAGGGGCTGCTCTTGATGTTCATTTTCACCAGATTTCACCAGAATAAGAGGGGGCACTAGGCAGAGACAGGAGGGAGCACCAGTCTGGGCAGCCATCTTGGTACTGCCACCCAGCACATGTGTGACCTAGGGGACAAGTCACCTCACTTCTCAGTCTGGTTCTGTGCTCCCTTAGCCATTAAGTGGAACAAACCCTTTCTGTTCCTCTTCCTCAATGGGAAACCCTGAGATTCAAGGTCAAAATGTGATCACGTATGAGAAAGCGCTTTATACACTACGCTGTGAGACACACAAGTGTTTGCATTGGGGTAGCTTATTATTTTAAACTTGGATATGTATTCATATCCAAACAATATGTACTCATTATCACGATCAAAATGTGATTTTTGAAAAGTTAAAAATATGACCCTCATGCTAATATAGACTGAACACATGTCAAAGATTATTTACCTCATCAATAAAGGACTAAATAGGAGGTAGAGCTGGTTCAAAGAGAATTTTGAGGGACTGGGTATTTATAGGTATTTAAACAGTAGTAAGAACCGAAGATGCCTCCATTAGATACAAAACTGGTTATTATCCTACAAGGCAATAAGGAAATCATAACCTTTGAGGTTATCTTTTCTACTGGGCAGAAATTATTTGCATCTCTACTGGATAAGATCTACCGGTTGACATATGACTTCAGTCTGAGCCCTTAATTAATTTTTCAGTGCAAAATCTAACAAACATACATTCCCTTAAATACTAAAAAATCCGCGGTAGGCTGGTTGAACAATGTTCAAAAATGACTTTAAAACACGTGCATACTCTTGGCTTATTTCTAAATTCGGGGTATTTTTCCTTTTAGAGTTATAGTAAATAGTCTCTGGAAACCAATTTGCTCAGAAAAAGGCATCCAGCCCCCCCCATCACAAAGTCATCAAGGACCCCAGGAAACACCTAAGGCCATCAGTGGGCTCGGAACCCTCTTTCCTACCCCTTCCACAGCACGGTAGCTGAATCTCATGATTAAGAACAATTGAAAATAATGCTGCAATAAACATGGGGGTGCAGATACTGATTTTGTTTCCTTTGGATATATATACCCGGAAGTAAGATTGCTGGATAACATGATAGTTCTGTTTTTACTGTTTTGAGGAACTGCCACACTGTTTTCCACAGTGGCTGCACCAATTTACATTCCCACCAGCAGTGCAGGAGGGTTCCCTTTTCTGCACGTCCTCACCAATGCTTGTTATCTCCTGTCTTTTCAATAACAGCCATTCCAATGGGTATGTGGTGATCTCTCGTTGTGGTTTTAATATTCATTTCCTTGATTAGGGATGTTGTATACCTTTTCAAGCACCTGTTGGCCAGTAGTATGTCTTCTTTGGAAAACTGTCTACTCAATTCCTCTAAAGCTTCCCCTTGCCCTATTAATGGTGGTATCTGCATAAGACAGGAAGCAACACCGCTTCGGGTGGTTACAGCTCACACTCTGTGCCCAGCAGTTCCAGGCCCTTCGCACGGACCCCCAGCCACCCTCTGCAGTACACGGGTAGAAGAAGCAAGATTTCAAACAAGGGAGCAGCTTGGTCCCCTGGCCAGCAGTCAGGAAAACCAGGACCCACACTCGGGAGGCCTGACTCCGGGGACAAGCTCTCACTCAGGCCGTCCTGCCTTTCTAGTCACGGGAGAGCACCTGCCGGGAGGCCGGGCCGGCCAAGGTCCCTGGTGGTCCCCACAGCATCCGGGTAGTCATGCCATTTGGAGACGCATCTCAGGGAGGCCCAGGGCCATCTGTCTAACCAAAAACACACTGCTAACTAAAGCCAATGTTCGGGGGGGGGGGGGGGGGGAGTCAGGGAGGAGTCTTTTCATTGCTCCATATAAAAACGACGTACCGCTCCCATAAGGGATGTCGGTAATCACGCGATGCCTTTATCCTCTAACAGTAAGGAGGGGGAAAGCCAGGAATCTACAGAAAGGGCAAGTAAAAAATTAATTTAGTAAATAATATGCAAATCTAGGAGTTATTTTTAGATTTTTCTTAACACTGAAGTGGCTGAAAGTACTTTAATTATTCTATAATTGCACGGGTTAATTTATTCCCACCCCCAAGGGAAGGTCTATTTATGTTCTTGGAGGGTGTCATGGAAGCAAGGCCACGATCTCTGAAGAAACAGGAGGTTGGTGTTGCAGGATATTAACCATCATGTAGGTGTCCCGGGGTGAAGTATAAGCAGGTTAATAATTCAAACTCTCTGCGCCTAGCCCCCAGCTCCTGCCCCAGCCTCCTCAGGCAGAACAACAGCCTGAAAGACAGACCAGACTACGGCCTAGCCTTCCTCTCCCCACCGCCCTCCCTGCAGGGGCCACCCCTGGGGCATATAAACCCCACTTACTGGCTGCTGCCCAGCACAAGGCCACGTCTCTGCGAGCAGTGGGTGGATCTTGGACTAGCAGACGCCGAGTGACGTCCCTGAACATGAAGGCACAGGAACGTCTCCACCACACGAGGTGTTGGGAGACATGGTGAGGAAGGAAGGACAGGTGCTAAGTTAATTTCAGGAAACTGGGAGGATTAATCTGATTTTGGAGCTTCTGGGCGCTTAGTGAAAGCTTCTCTGGATTAGGCTTGAACGAGGACATCACCTGGGAGACGCAAAGGCCACGGCGACATCCTCAGGGCCATGACATCCTCAGGGCCATGACATCCTCAGGGCCATGACATCCTCAGGGCCATGACCACTGGAAGAGGTGGTGACGGGAGGAAGGCTGGCACCCTCTGGCACTCCCTGCCTCGGGCAACAACCCACTCCAGGGAGGTATTTCCACACCTCCCACCTAATCTGGGCCAACGTGAAAACGGGCGAAGGGTTTCTTCCCTGCACACTCCCCTCCCTCTTTTCTGCTGGCACGGCAGAGCGGGCCGAGGGTGGGAACCCCAGGGTAACAGCGTGTGGAGCAGGTACTGCGGGCACGGCACCGACTGCTCCATGTTTCTGTCACCAGTCCCTCAGGCTGCTCTTGTACCTCACTCAGCAACAAGAAGCTGCAGCCACCAAGGATGCACGACTGACAAGTAGCTAAGGCACACCACCCACACCAGGAAGGCTGGGTCCAGAGTGACACTGGGCCCCACTCCTGACACCCTGCTACTGGGGAAACGGATCTCCAGGAACCTGTCGTGTGCCCTGGGCCCCTTCAACATCCCCGAGCTTCTCAAGATCTGGTCCAGGCAGCTATCTGCGGACAGGAGGACGAGGGAAGGTGTGTTCTTTCTAGTGATTGCAGTAACTGGGGTCTGCATGACTCCCCAGCTCCTCTGCCCCGGTCTGAGCACCTCCCACCTCCCACCTCCCACCTCCCACCTCCCACCTCCCACCTCCCAGCCAGAGAGGCCCAGCCACGGGGGGTGGGGGGGGCAGTGCTGAGCAAGACAGACCCCTCTCCTGCATGGTTGGTGGCATGGGGCGGGGCGGGGCAGGGACTCTGAGGAGATGGGGAAGGGGAGTCACCATCAGTCAAAGACCATCACTCAGACAACAGAGGTAAGTGCACAAGAGGGAAGCAAAGAAGATTCTCAATGATTCTATGGAAGGAGACGTGCCTCGATGAATAATAACCCCATAAATTATAAATTACTATTTCTCTCTTTTTTTTTTTTTAGCAGAACTTCATAGCTTGCAAAGTCTGCATAAGGACCCTGTGAAGTTAGTACTATTATCACTCCGGCCACAGAGATGAGGGGCTCAGACCCAGAGAGGCTGCAGCTGAGGGCCCCTGGCTCCACCTGAAACAGGAGCTGGGGTCTGCACAGGGAGGATTAGCAGGAAGACTCTCAGAGTAAGAGCTAGACCTCTCACTCCACTCCCAACCCAGACAAAAGCAAAAAGACGACAGGCTTGGCGGCCACGCCACAGCCCAGGAGGGCCGAGGACAGAGGGCCAGATCAAAGTCCACGAGTGACCACTGGCCACCCGACCCTCGCCCCCCTGCTGGCTCCCAGGCCTCTGGAACAGATAGGCTGGAGTCCTTACAAGCCCCCAGCCCTGAGCCCACCCCCATTCTTCACAGACTGCAGACGTCTGCCCACCACGCCTCCGGTCCCCGTCCTGCCAACCCCAAACTCGAGGCTCTGTCACCTTCCTCTCGGCTAATTTTACACAAATTCAATTGGGCCCCAGCCCGGGCTGGGTCTTAAATACACCCTCACTGAAATCCAATTAACCTTCGATAAAGGTCCTGCAATCAATAGCCGCCCTGTGGCTTGAGGAGGCTCCATCCAGCCTGGAACACACGCTCCCGCACGACCTTTGCTTCTAATGAAATCAACGACAGTCACTGTCGCCAGCTCTTAAACTGGCTTACAAATATGATCATCGGGTCAGGCCCTCAGTGATATCTGCTTCCAGGCTCAGAGGTACAAGCAAACAAGGGCCCCTGGGCTGCTGGGTCCCCACGGCTCTGTGTTCCCTGGCGGGTGAGGACACCTGGGCTGGGCTGCTTTGTGCCAGGAGGTACAAAACATCAGAGGTGCCCGGGCCCTCTGGCCTTGTGGCAGGTGCTTCCTGAACTTCACAGAGTATCTCAACCTATCTGGAGAGTTTGTTAAAATTCAGATTCTTCAAGCCTTCCCACCCCAGACTTTGGTTAGTACATTTAGGGTGGGGCCCGGGAATCTGTACTGTTATGTAAGTTCCCTTGTGATTCTAAGAGATGGCTCATGTCCTAGCTCCCAGAAACCTGAGTATCATTCCTCTCTCAAATACCCAAGCAGGACATACCCCTGAGAATCCAGCTAATCCAAAACATTCAATAAGAAAATTGAGGCCCAGAGAGGGAGAGTGATTTGTCCAAGGTCACACAGTGAGCCACTGGCAGAGCTGGAGTTTGAACCCAGGTCTCTTGCTTCCCAACCTGGCGTTTCTCTACCAGTGTCTATTGGGAACCAGTTACTTAGACGGGTCTTAAGGTCCTTACACGCTAGGCTCAGCAGGGCTGGGATGCTACAGGGTGAGAGGGCCTCTTCAGAATGGAGTGGGGATGACTCAGCAAGTGGCCACAGGGGTCCGGAGCAGCCCCACCCCCCTCGAGATTCCTTCTAGAGCCACTCCCTGCTGAATCCCACCTTCTAGCTGAGTCACCAGCTTGTAGCAGCCAAGATGCCAGTAACCACCCTGCACCCCCCACCCAAGGATTTGGCCCTTGTCACTCCTATCTGTCCCTTTTACTGTACTTCCCTCCCCAAGGAACACACAGAGCCAGGCTGTCCTCAGGAGGAAGAGTCACTCCAGGGATGGGCCCCCTGAGTCCCGCAGTCCTAGGGAGACTTTAGAACCTCAGAAACCTGCTAGAAACGTTCAGTAACGTGGGGTCTTTCATACTCTGTGTGTGTGCGCATGCCTTCCGGGAGGCCGGCAGCTTTGATACTGGTGGGTAAGAGACACAATAGACTGATTTGAACAAAGTAGGGCCTATTACTGGTCTTCTCCCAACATCACCCACTGGTGATCCGCCCAATACAATGGACACATGGCCCACGGCACCCTGTCCAGCCTGGCGTTTCTATGAAAGTATTAATAACATCATCTCAGAATATCAAAGAGCTTTCTGGGTCACACAGGGGATTAAGGAATTAAGCAATTGATTCCTTAGGGATTCCTAAGGAATTAAGATAGTATGGTATTACAGCAAGGGTAAACCCACAGACCAATGGAAGAAAACAGCTTCCAAAAAAGGCCCACAGCTGACTGATGACGACCATGCCAGACCCAAAAGACTACACTATATGGTTCCATTTACATGAAGTTCAGTAATGAGAAAAAGTGATCTATGGTGCCAGAAGGCAGGGTGAGGGCACAAACTCGAAGGGGGCAGGAGGGAGCCTGCCAGGGGGCTAGAAATGATCTGTACCTTTCTCTGGCTGGTGGTTACCTGGTACGTCCATATGAAACTCGCTGAGGTGTACCATCAAGATCTAGGCCTTACATAAGTTAGGTCTGCATCTGATTTCTCATCTGATAAATGGAGACAAGAAGACCTGCCTCTTCAGGTTACTCCCTGGCACAGGGGGTCAGGCAGTCAGCAAACATTCACTGGAAAAGGAGGTGAAGGAGGGAAGGACAGAGCCCAACGATTGCAATAATAATAATGAAAACAACAACAGTGACCGGTTGGAGCGCTAACGGCATGCCAGGCATGGCGCTAGCCCTGCTGCGCACTAACTCTCTCACTCATCTCTCTCCGATGGAGCCATGTTTGTCTGAAATGGTGAAACAGCCCTGGTTGGAAGCTAGAGAGACGGGCTGCAGCCAGCTTGCAGCTGGGTCAAGTTTCTCAGTCAGTCCTCCAACTCCTGCCTCGGGGAGTTACTGACGTGGCCCAGATTCCACTGCGGTCCAAGGCAAATCCCTAGGAGGGAGATGGAGACGGTAGAGAAGTAAGGACTCTGAAGTCATGTAGACCTGGGTTCAAATCCTGGCTCTGCTGCTGCTGAAAGCTATGTGATGTTGGGCAAGTTGTTTAAGCTCTCTGAGCATTAGCTTTCTCGTTGCAAATGGGGCTAATGATGCATCCTTGGCAGGACAGTGGTAAGGAGTAGAGATCATATGGGTTGTATGCCTGGCACATAGTTGCATATAGTAATTATTAGTAATGTTATTGCTTTCCCCAAATCTGCCTCATATCAGCTTGCCCAACTATTGCATGTCCACAGAAAACAGAAAGCCAACACTCTACACCAGCCTTGCCCCATAGAAGCCAACCCAGGGCCTGAAGCTGGTTTATTTACCTGCCCACTAATTCACAGTATGTCAACAGAGGCTCAGCTCTGCACAGAACGCTGGCTTTGCCTGCACGGTGGGGACAGGAGCAGACTGGGCTCCCAGAGGGCTCCACCCTGCCTCAGCTCCATGGGCCACCTCCAGCCCACTGTCCCCTCTTCCCAGGGACCTCACTCAGCCACAAGCAAGCAACCACACCAGAGCACATCTTTGTACTCATCTTTGAAATCAAAGCTGCCTCTGGTTAAATGCCACTACAGCCCTGAGCTCACTGGATCCAAAGAGATTAATGGATTTGGGGGGTGCTGCCCAAATGAAAATCCCACTGCAACTGGCAATAACTAAATGCCAGTAACGGGGAGGGGGGGACTCTGGGATCTTTCCTGATCAGCCAGCAGAGAGCCCCTGCTTCCCTTTAAGGATGCTGAGAAAAAGCCAAAGGTTATCCCCCTCTCCTTTTCCCACTGGATCCAAAGACTGTCCTGGTGGGCAAAGGACCCCTAGCCTAATGCAGGACATGTCCCCACCCCGACCAACAGGGGAGGAGGTGGGCGAGCAGTCTCCCTCCCTCCCGGCAGGCAGCTCTGCCCACCCTCCCGGGCCCACCCTAGAAGCCAGCAGTGAGGGAGGCAGGCTCCGAAGCCCCACGTTGGCTGCGTGACCTCAGGAAAGACATTTGCGTGCTCTCTCTGTCTCTCTCTCTGTCTCTCTCTCTCTGAACTGTTCTCCCCCCTGTAGAGTGGAGCACTGAACTAGAGCAGTAGTTTTCCAGTCCTTTGCCCGGAGCAGAACTCTCCAGGAAAGCCCAGTGGCTGTGTATCTAACCGACCGCAGGCTGTGAGCTCCCTAAGGGAGGGATCTGAGTCTGCTTCCCCTCTGAGCCTCCACACCCAGGACACAGCAGGGACTGCAAACATAATGAACGTTGTAGTTGTAGAGAAGTACAAACCCACCCTGACGTGGGACCCTCTGGGGAGGAAGAGGAAAATGGGGCACAGGTCCCACCACACTGGCCAGCTTTCCCCGAGACCAGTGGGGTGGGAGACAGAGCCCCTTTTCTCCTGTTTCTGAGAAGTGGAAACAGTTGGCTACTCCCGTCCCCTTTTCCCCTGATCCCTCGAGTGGCGGGAGGGAGGGCGGTTGGAAGAGGGAAGGGGTCGTGCCCAGGCCCCGAGGCGGAGGATTACGCATGGATTTCACGGTCATTCTCTGTGGCCACTCAGCTCTAAGGAGCTTGGACGGTACAGAAGACAGATGGCTCTCACCTGTCCAGGCAGGAGCCGTTAGGTGGGGCTCGGCACAGGCTGCACCCTCTGCGTGCGGCCAACCCCACCTCAGGAGACGGTGGAGGCTTGTGCCAAATGACCTGGGCGGATGCTTCGTACTCGGGCCCCATTTCAGGGCTGTGAGACCTCACCTGGACACACCTGCCCTTGTTGGGCAGCCCCCCCAAAACCCCCCCCCCCGTGTCCCTGCACAGCAGCTGTGAGTGCCCAGCCTCACCTCATTGACGTCAATCTTGTTCCTCTCCATGTAATCCCTGTCATTGACCTGGCCGCCGTCCACAAACTCCATCAGAAGGACCCGCTTGGTAGACAGCTCCCAGTAGATTTGGGGGACCTGAAATAGGAAAGGGCAGGTCAGAAAAGTCTGGGGGGCTGGGAGCCGGGGGCGAGGATAAATGAGGCCAACAACAGCACACACTCCTCCCAGGAACAGGAGAGAAGGCCTGACAGGGACCTCAGCAGTGACAGGTGGGAAAGAGGGAGGCAGGACAAGAGACAAGCCCCTCCTTTAGAGACCCTTCCTGCTCAGGGACCAGGGAAAGGTTTCCCTGACTCAATTAAAAGCCACAACTAAAACTGGGACTTGTTGGGAAATGTGTGGAACCTCTCCTACCTGAACAAGGGATGGCATTAAAAGCTGTTTCCCTCTTCCACCAGGCCCACTTCAGGCTCCTGGTATGAGTCTCAACCCTCCACCTCAGCTTCCACACCTGTGCACCCGGGTAGTGCACCTATGCATGAATGTATAAAGGTGTGAATGAATGGATGTTTATTGGATGCTAAGTTTTTTTGGTTGGGAAGTCATGAGTTTTCTCATACCCGTTTCCTACAAGACCCCGTGGCAAACAATGCTGGATCCTAACCCAACACCTGTTCCCAGTCCTCCTCTTTCCCAGAGACAGGAAAAACGAAACACTCTCCTCTCCCTGCCTGCTTTGTCATCGGTATGGCCAAGTGACACAGTTCTGGCATATGAGACATAATAGAGGTCTGCTAGAAGTGGGAGGTTTTTATTTTCAAGATTTACAAAAGGTATATTTGTAGATGAGACAACTCTCCTCGCCCTTCTCTTCCTACTGTAAAGTGAATGTGATACCTGGAACTGCAGCAGCTATCCTGCAACATGAGGAAAAGTTCAAGAAAATCAGATGCTAGCCCTGATACTGTTAAACCGCTAAGACTATCTCAGCAGGCAACTTCTCCAAGCCTTTTCTTGCTATGAGAGGATAACAAATCCTTTTTAAGACCCTCTAAATTGGACTGTCAGTTACCTGTAGACAAAGGCATTCCCAACTGACATGCTCTCCCACCCCCTGACTCTGAGAACACCCGATCGCCAGAAGGAGAACCGATGTCCCCAAGAATAGGCAAGAGACTAAACTGCCCCAAGGGCTGCTGGGCTGAGTGAGAATGCGGCACCCATCAGTCCCCACCACAGCTAGGCAGGAGGAGTTACTAGATAGCAGCATGCTGCATCTCCCCCAACAACCTGATGGGTTTATTTCACTTACGAATACAGAAACAAGAAAAGTTAATTCAAGACTTTGAGGGAATAAGAACTTCCCTCATCCCAACCCCAAAACTCATCAAGCCCAAAGACTGCAGCTCTGAAGTCAGAAAATCTGTTCCCTGTTCCTAGTTCTGCTCACAACTGTCGTGACCTGGCCCCGCCCCTTACCTTCTCCATGCCCGTTCTCCTCATTAGAAAGGAGGCTGCTCCTGCCCCGTCTCAAGCAGGAGCTCTGAGCATAATTAGGGCCGACGTGCAAGTGTGGAGCTCTGGGCTTCCCCGAACAAAGGTTCCAGCTGCAACCAAGATGTTGCTTTGCCCGAATAGCCAAAACAATCCTAAGGAAAAAGAATGAAGCTGGGGGCATTACAATACCTGACTTTAAACTATATTATAGGGCCACGATAATCAAAACAGCATGGTATTGGCAGAAAAATAGACACTCAGACCAATGGAACAGAATAGAAAGCCCAGAAATAAAACCACATATATATGGTCAAATAATCTTTGATAAAGGGGCCAACAACACACAATGGAGAAAAGAAAGCCTCTTCAACAAATGGTGTTGGGAAAACTGGAAAGCCACATGCAAAAGAATGAAACTCGACTACAGCCTGTCCCCGTGTACTAAAATTAATTCAAAATGGATCAAAGACCTAAATATAAGACCTGAAACAATAAAGTACATAGAAGAAGACATAGGTACTAAAATCATGGACCTGGGTTTTAAAGAACATTTTATGAGCTTGACTCCAATGGCAAGAGAAGTGAAGGCAAAGATAAATGAATGGGACTACATCAGAATAAAAAGATTTTGCTCAGCAAGAGAAACTGATATCAAAATAAACAGACAGCCAACTAAATGGGAAATGATATTTTCAAACAACAGCTCAGATAAGGGCCTAATATCCAAAATTTACAAAGAACTCATAAAACTCAACAACAAACAAACAAATAATCCAATAAAAAAATGGGAAGAGGACATGAACAGACACTTCTCCCAGGAAGAGATACAAATGGCCAACAGATATATGAAAAGATGCTCAGCTTCATTAGTTATTAGAGAAATGCAAATCAAAACTACAATGAGATACCACCTCACCCCTGTTAGATTAGCTATTATCAACAAGACGGGTAATAGCAAATGTTGGAGAGGCTGCGGAGAAAAGGGAACTCTCATCCACTGTTGGTGGGACTGTAAAGTAGTACAACCATTATGGAAGAAAGTATGGTGGTTCCTCAAAAAACTGCAAATAGAACTACCTTATGACCCAGCAATCCCTCTACTGGGTATATACCCCAAAACCTCAGAAACATTGATACGTAAAGACACATGTAGCCCCATGTTCATTGCAGCACTGTTCACAGTGGCCAAGACATGGAAACAACCAAAAAGCCCTTCAATAGAAGACTGGATAAAGAAGATGTGGCACATATACGCTATGGAATACTACTCAGCCATAAGAAATGATGACATCAGATCATTTACAGCAAAATGGTGGGATCTTGATAACATTATACGGAGTGAAATAAGTAAATCAGAAAAAAATAAGAACTACATGATTCCATACATTGGTGGAACATAAAAACGAGACTAAGAGACATGGACAAGAGTGTGGTGGTTACCAGGGGTGGGGGGAGGGAGGACATGGGAGGGAGGGAGGGAGAGAGTTAGGGGGAGGGGGAGGGGCACAGAGAACTAGATAGAGGGAGGCGGAGGACAATCTGACTTTGGGCGAGGGGTATGCAACATAATTTAATGACAAAATAACCTAGACATGTTTTCTTTGAATATATGTACCCTGATTTATTAATGTCATCCCATTATCATTAATAAAAATTTATTTTTAAAAAAAAAAGATGTCGCTTTGGTCTGCTGCTTTCCTGCAGTTTTTGCCATTTAAAAATCTGGGCCAGTAGAGAAATCTGTGACTCTCTGCTACTTTGAACTTAAAACTCAGTCTTGCTTGGCATTTTTCAAAAGGTATCTTTAAACATACAAGTGCAAGTTTGCTGCCCATGTTCACAGCTTCCAAGTCAAAGGGGCTAAGTTCTTCCCGTAGTGTGTTTGGAACTGAAGGTTGGCAGAGGGCACCTGGGACTCTGGGGACAGGTGGTCAGACCCCCATGTGGGCCTATCTGGGGCAGCATGGAAAGAGCCACGAAGGAGCCACTGGTGGAGAGGGAAACTCAAAGGCTTGTTCGCCAGGGTCACGGGCATGCTGGGTTCCCCTCCACCACCTTCTCCCCAGCCCCCCCCCCCCAATGCAACCATCTCGGTCTGACAACAGACTGCGTCCCTTGCTTCAGCTGCTTAGATCTGAAATGACAGAGATATCAAACCTGACGGAGGTGTTTGTCCTGGGAACGCAGCGAGGACACTGCGCCTTGATGGATGTAACATGGAAATGACTACAAAATGCAAAGCTGCTCCCTGCTCAGTCAGGAGAAACCTGGCTAGACGCGGGACTTGCCCCTAAATCACCACATGGGCAGCAGGGTTTGGGGCGTAAGGTGAACTCCACTCACTCAATCATCCATGTTTTACCACTGATCCTTCCTCTGCTTCTTCTATCAAGGACCAAAAGATGAAAGAGAAACATTTTAAAGTGGTAATAAGAACCACTGTCCTGCCCTCTCCCCCAAAAAACTAAACCCTGGGAGGCTCACAGCAGGGCACCTGCTGACCCCACAGGCAGGGTCATGCCCTGGCCAACAGGCCCTCTGAGTCTAGGGTCTCCTTGTAACAAAGCAAAGGCCCCACTCCCACAGACTGAACCCACACTGGGGCCAAGCTGGCCCCCAGAAAGAGAACACAGATTATGAAAAGTTCCAGCTCAAGACGCTGGGCCTCAGGCTCACAGTCTGGCTTCCACTTTGTTTCTGTGTTTCGGTCGATGCACCTGGAAAGCGGGCCCTCGCTTGTCTGGACTGCTGCCCACCAACCAGGGCTGCAGCCCTCCCGTCACCCGAGCAGAGCAGAGCAGGGCGCAGACTCAGAGACAGACCACTGGGCTGGAGCCCCGGCTCCACCACCTCCACGCTGTGTGACTGTGGCTAAGCTCCATAACCTCTCTGAGTGCCAGCTACCCCACCTGTAAGACGGCGATGACAATTACAATGGAAGAAACACTCCCTACTCCCTCATAGTACATATGGAGTTCTGGTGCTCGACACAGAAGTACTCACCTAGCAGCTGCTGGACTAACATCAGCTGCCCTATGACAGCCATGCACAGTTTCACATGTGGTTCTGATACACAGCTAGAGTTCAGAGTTAATGTTATAGACAGTTCAGCATAATTTAAATCTTCCCGTAAAATATGGCATAGGCAGAAGAGCACAGCTTTAACAAGTAGGCTCTGGAGCCAGGCTGCCTCCACTCGGAGTCTGCCTCTGCCCCTTCCCGGGAAGGTGTGTGACCTTGGGCACACGGTTTCATCTTTCCGAAGCCCAGTTTTCCCATTGGTGACATGAGGCTAATAATGGCATCTCCATTGCAGGGCTATTATAAGGATTAAAGCGTAAACACATGCAATGCACTTAAAATTTTGTCTAACACAGCATAAGCACGCAAAGAAAATCTTAACTAATATTAATTGTTGTACATCGGTGGTTCTTAATCTTTGAGATTCTGAGGAAGCTACGGCACTTCTCCAAAGGCATGCACACTGCCTAACAAGGTTTGTCCACAATGTCTGGAGGCCTCACGCTCAGAAACCTTGGAGCTGGGGTGGTGAACACACAGTACAATACACGGATGTCTTACAGACTTGGACACCTGAAACCTATATAATTTTATTAACCAATGTCACCCCAATAAATTTAATAAAAATTAAAAAAAAGAAAGAAGGAAAGAAGGGAGGGAGGGAGGGAGAGAGGAAGGGAAGGAGGAAACCAACCACAGAGTGGCCCTACCCAAGCGATGATGCCCCCACCCAGCCCCACGTCCATAGGTGGAGACACACTCCCATATTTTCCAGCCCCACACCCGGCGGTTATAGGGCTTCTCCCTCCTACCTTGTGCTAGCTGTCTCCCAGGTCAGTCACAGACCTCTGCTTGTCCTATCCCTCCCCCCAACACACACACTCTGATGCCAAATCCAAACGCCCTGGTCTTGACCGTTCAGCCTGGCTGCCTCCTCACCTCTCCCAGTCTCCCCAACAGCGCATTTGCATTCGGGGCTTGTCTGAGGCTCGGAGATTTATAGCATGGGGCTGAGGTTACTCAACCCCGCTGGAAGATGTCTCGCACACTGAGAGGTAAACTCTTTGCTGAGGCTTAATTACGCGCAGATGTTGCGACGGGGAGCCAGTGTGCAAGAGCAATCTATCTCTGGTTTTAAGAGCCGAAGTGGGTTCACAGCGCGAAATTCGCTTCCCCCTTGTTATTTGTTTAGGCAAAATTAATTACTCAGGAGCCCTCAGTCTACCATTGTCTTAGGAATGGTGTGCGGGGGTTTTAGAAGCGGCAGGTCAAATCGTTACATTAATTATTTACCCATTTGGCATCCTCGTTTCAAAAATGTGTGCTATTATTATTATTACATGTCTTGGTCTGGCAGATGCTAGTTGGCCCCAGCCAGGGGACAATTTTGCTGTTTCCATGGGAACAGTGGAGGAGATGGTTCTGTTTGTCTGGCTCACAGTTCTAGCTCTGAAGAGCACCCCTGCCGGGTAAGAGGCAACAGAATGTCCTCAGACGAGTACCAGAGCTGAAGTCAGGAAATCTGGGTTGCGGCCTGAGCATCTCTGACTGCTGCCTATAAAATGGGATGATGGTTGTTGGAAAGATTCCATGTCACCACACCTGCACAGTGCTCAGTGCTGCAAAAGAAACATTCAGGAAATATGTATTGCCTGTGGCCTTGTATAGCCCACACATCGTGAAAGCCCCCTCTGCACTCCATATCCCGGGTAGAATGAAGTGCTTCCTCTTGGGCACCCACAGAAACACAGACGAGTAGGTCTTGGTCGCAGCATGACCAACCTGTACTATGACAACACATTCCTGTGTTTGTCCTCCACGAGATGGGATGCTTTCCCAGGCAGGAAACAACCATCTCTTGCTCACAGCATGTGCCCCAGCCCCTGGCACAGCAACAGGCTCCAGAGATGCTCAACAAACATCTTTTAGCTCCAGAGATGCTACAAGAATGAAAGAAATGGGTCATACAAGTGGAAGCTTATGTTAGACACCACAGCATCGTGCTAATTATCTAATGTCATTACCTGTCCCAGAGAACCAACTTTTCACTGAACGGGGGTTTGAACTTCAAGGCTGGGGCAGTGTCACCAGATCAAGCCTGCACATCTGGATTTACGGGCACAAGAGGGTCCGTACCTCCGCGTCTATGATAGTGGCCGAGAAGAAGCCAGTCAACAGACCTGCCCGCCAACTCACTCAAAGACCTCAACTTTGCCAGTGGTGACACCTTCCACCAAAATCAATGTGTCAAGACACGACATTGATGACCACAGCCATGGCTTTTCCTCCCATGAGCCAAACATTACGATTCTTAGGTGGCCAGTGTAGACACACCCTCAGTCTCCCCACCTCTGTTAATCAATCTGGGTAGCGGAAGTATAAACAACACTACATCCGTCTCTCATGATGTCTTCCAAGCCACATGAGCACAAGTCCAGAGTAAGAGACCTTCCCGTTCAATGTCCTTATATACTCTCCCCTAGGGGTGCTGCAGGACAGCTCTGGGAAAGCTCCCAAGGGCTTCGCAACCCAACCCCACACACACACATCTCCAGGCCTCCTGAGTTAAGAGAGACGGGCTGATCTCTTCTGAGAGCCAAATGCTGACCTCTCTGTATAGACTACACAGGGTCCCAGCCGCTGCACCACAAAGAGGTGCCCCTGGGTAAATGGATCCAAACCCCACCCAGGATAAAATGCAGTAGAACAGCAGTGTTGATGCTCATTTCATCCCAACCCCTATGTGCCTTGTGAGGAACGTTAGGACAGTCTTCAAAGACCAGTCCAGGGCCAACCCCTCAGCAGAGCCTCCTGCCCTGATAGACCGTGGGAGTCCCTTCTGAGTTTTAGAGCACTTATCAGCAGGACCTCTTGCAAAGCCGCAACTTTGTACTGTTTGATGTGTTTCCCACAAGTGCCTTCCATTTTACAGGCAGTTCTACAATAATACTTGAAAACACAAGCTTGTCCCAATGCTATGACATAACAGGGAACAGTTTGATCACCGTGCAAATTTTGCATTTGCTTATGTGCGCTATCATCCACGAGAGATACCACGTGAACACAGAAAACTACATCCTGCTGCGTCACAGCACACAGAATACCTCAGGCACACCTGTCTCAGACAGCACCACGTGACGTGGGTCACACCCACCCACACCTGCGTCCCAGCTTTCTATCCAGTTCCAAGTGACGTGCCTTCCACCACGTCACAATAATTCACAAGTGGCAACTGTTCTGATGCCTACTTCACACACAGATGTCAGGGGGAAGCACCATGTGTCCCGTGATCTTACGTATTTCATAGCCATTTAACATGTGAAGAACTATGCTACGGGTTTTCTTAGGTTCTTGTCTTATTTCCCGTGTCACTGGTGATGTTTTTGAGTGTTTTGAGCATTACCTATTTCCTCCATAAGCCCTGTAGTTTCTGATGTGTGACTCTGCATACTGAAGATCCTTCTAAGAACATGTATGGTGAATTGTAACAGACCTGACCGTATAGTAAGGGAGCGAATATGCATAGAGTGTTAGGAACAGTGCCCAAGTACAGGAGCGTTAGTTAGCAACAGCAGCAGTAGCATCATCACTGCCATCACCCCATGTTTCATGGAGGCAGAGACCACAGCTTATAGGTCCTTGGGTAGCACTCGGTGTCTTGAAATTGTAGATCATTCAATAAACATCTGTTTGATTGACTGACAGGTCAAAGATAACATTTGGTATTTCTTTGCAATGTCGCATTCAAGAGCTTTAACGTGCATCACTCGGAAGATGTCTCCCTTCGTGTCCTGAAAGGGGGGACCCTCGGGGCTGGGCCCAGCCCTCCCCACCAGACCACCATGCCCCCGTTGCCCTGCCCCTCTTACCTTTAAGAAGTCAAAGTGCTTGAGCATTTGGGCCACTTTCTCCGCATTTCTCCCTTCGTTGAGGAAGTCCAGCTCCAAAGGCAGGTTCTTCTTGGCTTCATCCACCAGCCACATGAACTCGAACTCTGGAAACAGTTGCTTCACAGCCAGGACGAGCACCTCAAATCCACCAAGCAGTGCACTGGTCAGCTCACAGCACCCCACCAAGGCGCCCTGCCCTCCTGCCTGGGTCTAACTGTGGACAACTCCCAGGTCTCCCTCGGATGAGGGTGGGTAGGGAAACCGCTCCCCCAGGGCCCACTGCCAGCAGTCACCACAGCTGCACGTGCTGAGGGCTCGCCACGTGCCCAGCACGGCCTCAGCCTTTGCTGAGTTACTCCCCCTCACCTCCACAACTCTGGGAGGACCGCAGGGCACACTCTCATCGCCTCCCACTTCACACACGAGGAACCTGAGGCTCTGAGAAGTTACGTGATTTTTCTGAATCTGTCCAGCAAGGAAGCACAGAAATAGAATTCCACTTGGGTCTACCCGGCCCCCGACGCCTGGCTCTTGAGCCTGTCGCTGCACTGCTGTGTTTGCGCTCCCAGGTTTGCGCTTCGTGGTCCTGTTTACAGAGGCTGCAGCGTGTGCCGCACCGTGAGTGCGGGTTCCTTTACTTCGTAAGCCAAGTGGTAGGCACCTGGGCATCTATAATGTTCCTTTCTACGTTTCAGTACACCTTAACTAACTTGTGATAAAAAATTAAATCGGAATAAGAAAACAAGGTTAGATAAGACAAGAGGAATAAGAGATAAGGGACTTGACCACTTGGATGAAAAGCTCGGATTTTTCGCAATTTGGCCTTACTATGGATTCTTAAGGGAGGCCAGGATGGAGAGAGGGGCTTTCGAAGACCTATCTGACATTTCAGTTGTCAGTTTAATGGTGTGAAGTTAAATGTCACTGGCAGAGAACCAGAGTCCAGTGACACCGGCAGAGCACACCCCGGCCCCTCTGTGGCCAGGGGCTCAGTTCTGAGGCTACGTCGCCACCGGAACTCTGGATTTGAGATGGTCTCACAAGTTCTCAGACGATGGCTCCGTAGTGGGTGAGAAAGGCTGATGCCAGGGACACGGGGGGGCTCCAGCATTCCTGGAGGGAAACACAGTAGGCAACTCTCCTGCTCTCAGACAAGCCCTCCTGCTAGTGGTCAAAGTCAGGCTGGGGAGACCACTGACCAATCCTCCAGTAATTCTGGTCCAAGTTATCTGAGAATACCCCCCTCCATCCTGGCTAGAGCAGAAGGGCAGTGAGCAAGAACTAAGGAACCATGGGCCTATTGGTACCTTCCCCAACTATGAACTAAGTGCTTGAGCCCCCTACCCTCAAATTCATATGCAGAAGCCCTAATTCCCAGTGTGATGGTATTTGGACGTGAAACCTTTGGGGACTAATTAGGTTTAGATGAGATCATGACGGGGGGGTCCCTGAGATGGGATTAGTGTCCGTATAAGTAGAGTGAGACCAAAGCTTGCTCTCTCTGTGTCATGTAAGGACACAGAGAGAAGGCAGCTGTCTACAAACCAGGAAGAAAGTCCACACCAGGATCTGAATTGTCCTACCCCTTGACCTTGGACTTCCAGCCTCCAGAACTGTGAGAAGTAAGTGTCACAGCTTAGGCCCCTAGTCAGTGGTATTTTGTATGGCAGTTCTAGCAGACGAAGACACCACCCAGCCTATCCAGAAGGATTACTAATACCCACCTGTGAGCCTTGGCTTACGCTTCTTTTTGTCCTGGTCTATAATATTAGGCCCAACTGTGTTAGGCCCAAGCGGTACAAAAGAAATAAAACTAAAACAGACCCATGAACTACAAAGCACTTACGGTTTCATTTTTAAACACGAGACCTAGGCTATGTACCTGACACTGTTCTAAAAGAATCATCACACGGGGTTATTACATTCAGTTTCTCTCAAAACTCTCTTTAATTACTTTCGGCTGCAGTCTAATTTCTTTTAAGTCTTGTCTAGCCTTTCACAGGCTAGACCTGTGACCTTATGATAATCGATTTAGTTTATGTTTTGTTTCTGGTTTTGTTTCCGTCTGTGTCGTAGAAAACTAGAAGGCAGAGGTGGAAGCAGCCAGGCCAGACCGCATGTGTCAAACCCAGACGCCTGGGCACAGCAGCCTCCAAGCATCGCATCTCGTCACCCTGCCCTCAGATGGCCCTTCGCTGCCACCAGAGGGGAGGCAGAGCTGGCGCACAGACAAAAGCACTGCCCGGGCCCGGGTGGGGGGCACACACGCTTCTGAGTCCCCTGATTCCACTCTGGGCTCCGAGTTCAGGCAAGAACCCTCTTCAGACTGTGGCTCCAGCCTAAATTCCAGAGGTTCTCACCGAGTAGGGACAAGGGAAGGAGCCACAGTGAGGCTCGGTCATCTGCTCAATCAATATTTACTGATTACCAACCAGTTAATGACCCTGAGGCGGACATGGGCAAAACAGGGAGTTACATGCAACCTAGTGGAGGCTATACCGGGGATGAGGTTTCCAACCAAACAATAAATCCTCATCATTTACTGTAAGGTCACTGTTATTTGTGAAATTTTAAATTATCATTAACATCCAAACAACACTGATAAGCACTTTAAAGATTTTTCTGTTTCTAATCAATTACATAATTAGTTATTACTAGTACTGCCGATTATTATTAATAGCTAATGTCATTAATCATAAAAGCAGTCAAAGATTACATCAACTGATATTAATCGCTAATAACTAATGAGTAGAGTAATTCATATCCTAAAAAACTGTCCAGTAGCCATTAAACTGGTGTCTAGCGTGTTCTGCGTGTGCTGAGTCACTCCCTCAGTTACTTCACAATGAAGGTCTGTTGGAATGGAAGTCAGTGGTTCTTAGCTTCCAAGGAGGATGCCATCCCCATTACAGGAAGTCACCAATGTAAAAATCTAGTGCCAGCTATGAAGCCCAGAAAATGTATATGCTCACAGAATTTTTGCACGTAATTCAGGGGGTTGGGGAGAGGGGGCAGATTAAGCATTGTCTGGTCCAAGTCTAAAACGGTTTGGGCTGCTGCCATCTTAGACTTTTCTTGGCTGAGAAAAACAGAACTCAGTTGCACCTTCTGTTTTCTTTCAATTCCCTTCTTAAGAGCCTGCCCTAAGTAGATTCACTTCAACGTTTTCTTTTCCGACAACAGATGCAATCAACTAAAATAAAACAGGTGTCGTTATCAATTTGACTTTTCGATTTTTCTTCCAAAATGTTATCTTCTCCATAAAAGTCTTCCAACAGCCAATATTTTCACCAGTGTCTAGCACGTACTCAATACTCAGCAGATGTTTATTGAGTGTTCATCTGAATGAATAAATGAATGAACAAGTGAACATTTCAAACGGTTTGTCCTCTCCACCCAGTGATAATTATATGTTCACATGTGTGTTATTCAAATAGATTAAGTTTTTCTATTTTTGAAGTTTGGGTGGGAAAAGGGATTATCTCTAAATTTTCAGGAACTGTAGGCTTTGGAATGCCTGAGAATTTTCTACTTGATTTGGAACTCTACGGATCAATCAAGGTATGCTGGAAAATTAATACTTCCTTTGAGGTAGACTAAGGAAATTATTTTTCTACAAGACCACTGGCTCACAGGGGGAATGACCAACTGTGGGCCACACAGAAATATAATGGAAAAATTAAGAGTCACACAAAAGCCTGAAAACTTGATTGCTATTTATGAAAGCAAGGAAATGGGAATAATCATTATTTAATACCTACTATGTGCCAGGCATTGTGCTGCAAGGTGCTCTATGTCTGTGCTTGTTTCATCCTTTTCTTGCCCATTTCACAGAGACGGCAGCTGGTTCCAGGAGGTTAAAGCACTTCTCAAGGTCACAGAGTTTGTAATTTCAAATGCAGAACTTGGACCCAGGTGGGTTTTTGTTGTTTGTTTTTTGGTTTTGATTTTTGGCTTTGTTTTTTTTTGTTTGTTTGTTTGGGGTTTTTTTTCTTTGCTTCTTTCTTTATGCAGCCCTGTCTCATGCAACACAAGACAGACGGTGCAATAGGAAGTTCAAGATAAGGCATAAAATGAGCTTTGTAAGCTGTAAAATGCAACTGAAATGCAAGTTACTGCTATCAAGTTATTATATAGTATAAAAGAAACAGTGTTCTATGGGAAACCACCCACTAAATAGAGCACCTGTTCAGATCCGAACGGGTAAAAATGGATGTTCGACCAGGATCGAAAATTAATTCAGAGCAATGTAAATAACTTGCATGCGTGGGTTTATCTTTGTTCTGATAAGTTCTTAAAGTGTGCACTTTTTAGAAAACAGAATTATAGGGTGAACAGAAATTTCCTTGGGGTTGTCTACATCTCTGGATTTTAAAATATATTTTTAAAAAAAAAATAAAATCAACTGTTGGATTCTGTGCCAAACACAAACATTACCTAGCCACCCACTGTTCAGTCAACATATTCAGAGAAGAAACAAGATGACAGGCAGCATGGACAGAAAGTGTTCCAAAAAAAAAATCAAAAATACGACTGTCACAAGTCTTTATTTTTAGAGACCCTTGGGATAGACTGGGTGACATCAAATGGTGATCAGATTCTGTTGCTGAGACCAAGGTCCCATCCCAACACTGCAAAGCACCTTCAGGACAGGTGGCACACGGAGGGCCATGAGTTAGAGTTTTAGGGGGTGACAGAGCAAAGGGATGTTCAGCATCCAATTCAGAAGCTTGAGAGATAACAGGGAGTGACGCAGGGTCGTATCTTCCTGCGGGTCCCCAGGTCATCTGAGTCCTACGCTGCTCTCCCAGAGAGAATGGCCTGAGGTCCAGCTAGGCTCCCTGCTATGGTGAGCAGCAGGAACTGCTGAAAAGCCAGCCGCCAGCAGATGGATGGACTCTGCCTTGTCAGTCCACCCTTCCTGCTGACTCATTGTTCCAATCTCTGGGCCCAATTAGTCTGGCTCTGGACAGCCACTCAAATCAATAACAGTCACTGGCCGTGCATCGAGAAGTAGACTTGCCCCAACTACTAAAGGGACAATATCAGGTGATAATGACAAAGCTAAAAAACACCCTTGGCTGTGCCTTTCTCTTTTGTGCGAAGTCACCAGCACCATCAGGTTCATCAGACACCACTTACTGCGAGCCGGCCTTCACCTCTCTGTCATCATTCAACAGACTATCCCAGAGACTGTCCCCTTCCCTAAGAGGAGCGCCAGGTTCACAAGTGACAGAAAACATGCGGGTGGCACACATGCCATTGAGTGCCAAAACAAAAGCCATTTCCCCCACCTTCCTGGCTAACAGACCCTCAAATATGTGTGTCTTTCATGTCCTTCAAGGAAGGTAGGCCTTCGCCTGAGAAGGTGAATAATGATCAGTCAATGACCCCATCAGTGGTCTCATTTCTCTTGCCAAGACTGATACAGGCTTGGGCATGCGGCCCACTTCTGGCCAGTAAGAAATGAAGGGAATTGTCCTGAAGGGCTCATTTTGGGTAAGGAACCTGAGGGAAGAAACAGGACCTCTTTAGCATCTAAATGGCATCTACTTGTAATAGCAGAAACTGCTGCAGCTGGTTTGGGACCACGAGGGGCATTACCTCGGAAGGACAAGCCAGGATGGCAGAGTGGAAGACCAAAGGAACCGAGGTCTTTAAAAGACACAATGAAGTGTTGGATTGGTGTATGTTGGAATAGATTTCCGGATACCTGCAGCCAACAATGTCCTAACTGATACAACTAGTAGTCCCCACCTCCTCACTCTCAAAAGTCTCTCACCTGTAGACCTTAAGCAGATATGTGTTTGGATGTATAAACTGCAAATATCTGGAGATTAAGCCTATTAGTCAGTCTCTCCTTAATATGAATTACTTTCATCAGATAGTCTTCCTCTGAAGCCCATGCTGTGGTCATTCACAGGGGTGGAGAGGAGAGATGGACAATAGTGGGCAGTGGGAGAGAAGAATGAGGCACACAGTACCTGGAGTTGTCATGACAGGAAGCACCAGAAGGCTATGCAGAACAGCGACTTTGCCTGCTCTCTGTCTCCAAGTTTCTGGAGGCTGAGGTAGCCCTATCACTCCCTAGAAATCGTTCTTGTCCTACCCAGCATCCCTGAGCACCATTCAGCGGTCCTCATTCCTAAAACCAAGGCACCATTTTAGTTCTAGACTCAGAAAAAAAAACCCAACTCATTTTAAATATAAAATAAAATGAGTTTTCTAGTCAGGCTCTTCTTAAATTTATAGCTGAGAAGGGTGACCCAGGTAGATTATTTTCCACCAGAGACGAAGCCCAGCGAGAAGACAGTGCCATCTGACGCCGTTGTTAGTGCTGCTGGTCCACGGAGGTGGTGACCTGCAGCCTCACTTCCAGCGTCTCCACGGCAGGCAGCGAGTGCAGGTCTCTGCGCCTTGTGGTCGCAGCCCAGCACTGCCTCGGCCACGGTGAAGGACCACTTCGTATTCTGCACACAGCCGCTAGGCTGTTCTTCCAAAGAAAAGCATCTGATGCTTATCTCCAGTAGATGCCAAATCTTTATTACTGCTATTATTGCTATTGACCTCCGGACACCATTACTCAGGGAGCCAGCGAGGCTCTGAGCAGAGAGAACGGTGTCAGCTGTCCTCCAGCCCAAGTGAGTCCTGATAACACTGCTGGCCAGAGGCAGGTTCCCACCTGACACAGGAGAGCAGGGTTGGCTGCCGGGTCTCAGGACACCCAGGGATCCTCTGCGACGCCCAGTTCACTCCCAGCAATGGCCAGGCCATAGCCACGGACAGGTGCTCCAGAAAACTCAGGCTTCCAGGTGGGCTCCCAGGGCCACACAGCACCCTTGATCCCTTTTCCAATGCACACGGCAGCTGTTCCAGACCTGCGCCCCCACTCGAGCCTCCAATGCCACCTCCTACCCCTTCTTTCTCAGCAGATGGTCTTGCCTCCTACTTCAGAGAAAAATTAGAGGCTATCAGGCCTACATCTCAGCTGCCCACTCGCCCCTTCCCCCCGCCCCCACACTCATCTTTCCCCAGCCCTACCACTCTCCTCTAGCCTCAGCGGCTGGCCAGGCTCATGTTTCCACCGGAGCCCCTGCATGCTGACCCCTCGAGCCTCCTCCTGGACCAGATCCATCAGTTACGTCTCCCCTGAACCTCCACTCCCCTCGTTCTGCCGCTGCCGTCCCAGCAGCGACCTGATCTCTCACTCTGCTCTGCTCTAAACTCCATCTTCACTCTCCCCCACCGTCAAAGAGCCAAACTTGAAAAGAGTTGGGTTTTTTGTTTGTTTGTTTGTTTTTAGCCAGAGAGACAAACAGAGGGAGACAGATGAGAAGCATCAACTCATAGTTGTGGCACCTTTGTTGTTCATTGATTACAACTTATATGTGCCTTGACTGGGGGGCTCCAGCCAAGCCAGTGACCTTTGGGTTCAAGCCAGTAATCAATGACATGACCCCACACTCAAGCCGGCGACCTCGGGTATTACACTAACTGAAGAATATCAGATAAAGACAAATAATATACCATTTCACTTATGTGTGGAATCTAAAAAACCAACAAATGAACAAACAAAACAGACTCATAAAGAAAAACTGATAGTTGCCAGAAGGTTGGGTGGTGGGGGATAGGCACAAAGGTTGAAGGGATTAAGATGTACAAGCTTAGAGTTATAAATAACTCACAGGGATGTAAAGTACAGCAAAGGGAACACAGTCAGTGATACAATAACTTTGTACAGTGACAGGCAATAGACATTTTGTGGTGAGCATTCTGTAAAGTGTATAAATGTGAAATTATATTATGCTAAACACCTGAAACTAACATATTATAATATTGTATGTCAACTATACTTTAATTAAAAAGTTTCACATTCCAGAATAAAAATTAGATATGAGCCCCCCCCCCTCCAAAGAAGAAGTAAAATCTATATCCCCACCCCTCTAACAAAGGGGACCTTTGTGACTCCCGGGTCTTACCAACAGGGTAAGGAGGAAGTAACTTATATGAGAGCCAAGGCAAAGTCATAAAACCATAATGTACTTTCAGCCTTACTCTCGTAGGGCACTCGCTCTGAGAACCTGGCCACCATGCTGTGAGGAAGCCCGCACAGCCATGAAGAGGCTGGCATGGAGACGGTCTGAGGCCGTGGCCCACAGCCCCAGCTGAGCTCCCAGCCAACAGCCCTCACCCACCTTCCAGCCACGTGAAGGAACCCCTTGCAGTGGATCCTCCAGTTCCAGTCAAGCCCCCCAGCTGGTACTGCATGAAACAGAGTGAGTGTCTCTACGAAACCCTGCCCAGGTCACAGATTCATGAGCAAAATATATGACTATTTCAAGCCACTACGTTTTGAGGTGGCTCATTACTCAGCTCTCGATAACAGTGCTCACTTGCTGAAATGGATGTCCCAGATGCAGCAGCGCTGCCCGGGCCTGGTGTCCCCAGTCCCTCTGAGCACGCCTTCCTGATCCTCCTGGGCACATGCCCTGGATGGTGACCTTCTCAGAGTCCTTGCTTGCCGCCTTCCTGTTTTCACTCTTCGCAACCTTTCTAAGTAATCTCACCCGCCCCCTCCCGGATTCAGCTCTGAGTCTCCTTGTTGATAGAGCCTGAATCTGTATTTATAGCCTGAGCTGCAGACGGACAGAGGTTTCCCGATCGAAAACCCCTGCCAGCTGTCTCTCACCAAACATGGTTGCTCCATCGTTATTACATTTTGTTCTGAAAGTGAAATCCATTCCAACCCTCTTACTCTCATTAAATAAATAAACAAACAAACAAACAAACTACATTTCCCAGGCTCTCTTGCCAACTGGCTTCCAACTAGATCTGGCCAGTGGGCCACACTGGTGTAATGACGGGGGACAGGAGGAGATGACACCCTGGCTCTACCTTCCCGGTGACAGGCCCTGCACCTGTGATCCGTCTCCCATTGGGCCCAGCTTCCACCAGGGGTCCCCAGCTCCTGGGCTCCGGAGAACCACTGTTGTATTTGCCCCTGCACCCCGAGGGTAGCTTCCTGCCCCTGGTAGTTGTCTCACCAGTCCCCTCGGTTTCAGCAATCCCTTTCCTTGTCAGCCCACTTTCTGTTTCAAATTCCCTCTGACATACCAGGAGCAATTTCTTTTTTCTCCAGAGAACTCAGAATGACACGCACAGGTAAAGGCATCCAAACTTAATCATTTAAACCAGAAACCCACACTTTATCTCAGTCCCCTCCTTCTCATTCATACCAGAATTTGCCCTGGTCACAGAGCCCGGATGATTCCACCCTTGAACCCACCCCTCTCCTCCACCCATCCCACTGCTTTGGCCACATTATTACTTCTCTCTCAGACCACGGTAGCAGGCCCTCAATCAGTCCAGACTGCCAACAGATTTTTATTCCTAATGCACATCTGATCACTGACTAGGAGAGAAGATCAGATCAGCTCATTCCATAGCAAACACGTGCTAACTGTGGACACCATTCTGTGCCAGAGCCTGGACTACGAGGCCCTCTGTGTTCTGCGGGCCTTCCTTCCCAGCATCTTGTCTGCCGCCCCTCCCAGCTCACCACATCCGAACCAGCGGGAGTCTCCAGCCTGTTCCTCTAAGACCGGGGCCTTCGCACAGGCTAGGCTGCCCTCCTGCGGCCCGGCTGTCTCACAGGCTCCTCGGTGAGGCCCTCTCAACACCCTCAACAGTGAGGGTGCAGTGCTCCGGGCACATCACAGACGCCCCTTGAATGGAGCTCATGTCCCCCCACTGTGGCCGTCTGTGGACTGACCTGCTCCTCCTCTACTCAGGGAGCTCCCTGGGGAGGAAGATGTTGCTCATTCGCCTGATGCAGAAGAAACCCTTAACGAGTGTGCTAAGTTTAGTCAAGAGTGAGTTGAAAGAATAAAATAAGAGTCCAAAATGAGGAATGAGAGCAAAGGACAAGGAAAGAGAAACAGAGGCGAGGGGCATGCGGCAGGTTAAATGGCCCACTGACCTCTCAGGGAGGGTGCTGGCTGCCACCTGCAGCGGCCGGCTCACCCTCCCCCCCTCGTGCTGGGCATGGAGCTAGAAAAGTCTAGAGACACAGTCTCCCTAGAGCTTTTCCCAGGGCCGTTTTTAGGAATGCAAGTTTGTTCATTCAAAACATATTGGATAGGCACGCATGCAATCTACATAGATACTTCTTTGCGATCTCCCTGTCACTTTTATATCGCTTGGTTGACCACATGCTCTCTTTTGTGATAATTTTAAAAACTATGATGTAACTTTTCTACCCCCAATGAAATCCCGTTGGGTTCGTCTGGTCTCTACCACATCCTCCCGAGGTCCCCTCAGCCCCAGTCGCTGTTCAGTGTGCTCTGAGACCATGTGAATGTATCAATAGTACCTGGGAACAAATCAAGAACTGACCGACCCAACCCTAAGGTCCCATGGTCGCGGCATTACATGATACCTCCTTTATTGTGGTCTCAAGCTCCTCTCTGCCACTCTGCTGCTGGAAGGGCCACATCTACCCACCCGCTCTGAATCGGTTTCACTGAAGCTGCCTGGATTGCAGGGAAACAAAGAATGAAGATGAAGGAAGGTGAAAGGGGAATGTTCTCACCTCCATCAGGAGAATGTCCTTCGAGCTCTGCACCTGCACCTTTGGGTGCTGGACCTTCACGGCCACCGTCCGCCCATCATGCAGCACCGCCTTATGGACCTGGGCCAGGGAGGCAGCCCCTAGAGGGGTGTCGTCAAAGCTCACGAACAAGTCATGGATCTGTCAAGGGTAGAGAAAGGATGGAGCAATTAAGATGACTCAATTCAGTGAGATGATGGGCCAGAGCTGCCGCTGCCCGATGCCCCCACGACAGATTTCCTGCTGCCAGTCCTGTGCCAGCCCAGCTCCTTGCCTGGGCCCTTTGCTGCACAGAGATTCACAGCAGGCATATGGAGGGAGTGAGGCAGAAACATGTGTGGAGGGCATGTTCTCACGTATGAGAAGTGCTATCTAGAATGTTCGGACTGCGCACAATCCACCCATTTAATTATCTACCATTGTGCCTCCAAGACTTTCACATAAAGATATTATCAAAAGTGAACGGAACCTAGCCCAGGGCTGCCCAGGGGTCAGACGGAAGATTTCCAACCTCACCAACTGGGAGAGCTCAAGGAACCCTGGCCGGAGGCTGCCAACCCAATACTACCTCTGGTTCCTGCCTGAGCAGCAGCCTCAGCATGGGCCCCTGAGCGCATTCCCAGCCTGGCCCCCTGGCAGAAAGCCCAGGGCTGCAGGCCTGAGCCTTGCATTTGGTCCTCACATGCAATGCCACCCAAAGGTAGCCGTGGGCAGATCCCCTGCCATTTCTGTGCCTTGCTTTCTCTAGGAAATGAAACGTACACCCTAATTCTTCCACTTTCTCTTCCCTTCCGCCTTCTCCCCTTCTCTCTTAGAAATGCCATACCAATTTCCCTGAAGAGAAAAGTCTTTCTGACTTGAGTGGTCTCACCTACATGGCCCACATATATGTATTCTACCAGATGGGAAGGAAAACCCAAAAGCCTTTTGCAAGATCGGCCAAAGCTGAGGTTAGCATCCTCTTCATTTCTTGAAGTCCCTGGACAGCCTCACAATTCTGCAAAGTCTGGCCAGCCATACACATACCTGCAACTGTGCATGTGTAGTCCAGGCCTCCCCACCTCGCAGGCTGAGGCCTGTTCAGCCTGTGCCCCGACCTCCCTCTGTCCCTTTCACAGCAAACACCCAGCCCCTCAGCCCCTCTCCTCTCCTCGGACTCCAGAAGTCACGTGACCCACGGCCACCACCCCATCCCCGTTTGCTACGCTGCACCATCACTTCACTAATCTTGTCTCATAAATCACTCCCTCCAGCCCTGTCATCATTTTTTTAGCTTTCACTAAACTGCATCCCATTTATCAATATCCTGCAGAGACCAAAGGTCCAGACAACATGGGAGGGGCCTGCACTTCTCTGTCACGGGAGATGGGTACAGAGTGGCTTCCCTGTCCCCCTTCTTTATTACAGGGTTTTTATCTACCCCTCCCAGTGCCTCCTTCCCCCTTCTTTCCCAATCATGCACCTGTCTTCTTCCCTCCTTTGTGAGTTCTAGGCTCCCTGAGGGCCATATTCTTCCCACATCACCTACCCTGAATCACCCTGGGTCTCTCTGCACAAGAACCCTTCAATCAGGACCCTGGATTTAAAGGATGCAAGGACCACAGCCACATACACCTCAGTAGAATAGCGGCTCCCAGTGGGCAGGGACTTTTGTCCGTTCTGTTCACTGTTAAAGTCCCTGTACCTAGAACAAGGCTGAAACTAGTCAATGACAAAGATTTGTTGAAGGATTAAATCCACTATTTTCTCCATTGAAGAAGAACTGGATCAACTCTTCCCTCCTTTTGAAATGGCTAGACTTTCTGGCTCCCAGACTCCTACTAACCCAAAGGCCTCAAATGTAAAAGCACATGTCATATGTGGGGTTTACCCAGGTGGACTCCACCTGTTCCTCCAGGGTGAGTGTGAGACCAAGACCTGGCCAATCAGAACCCTCAATGCCCTGATTGGTTCTGAGACAGACACATGACCCAATTGGTCCAATCAGACTCAACTATTTTACTTTTGTTCAAACTGTAGCAGAAGGGGTTCTTTCTTTCTACTAAAATTGAACTTGAAGCCTACAGATGCCATGGGTCACATAGTAGCAACAAAGAGGAAAGCAGAGCCAATGAATCCTAATCACAATGGTTGAGCCCCATGATCTAGCCATTCCTGAAGGCCCACCCGATAATTCCATTTTTTCACTTAAGTCAGTTTTAGTCATTTTCTGTCACACACAACTGAAGGGGCTCAACTAGGCTAAATTAAAGAGACACAGGCATGGTGCCCAACATCGAGAGGCTCGGTGTGAGTTCCATCCTCTCTCCACCCTCTTGCTGGGACAGGCATCCAGGAATAGAAGGGAGGTAGAACTTCAGCAACATTCCCAGCCATTACATAACGAGATCAACATTGAATTCCTTTGGAAACCCCCTGGTAATCCTGGAAGGAGCACCAAGAAGAATACTTCCTGGAGCAGCTGTGAACTAAGCAGTTGGAATGGCCCAAACTCCCTACGGCAAAGGGACTTGGGAGTGAACTGACCTCGCTCCCTGGGAACACTGGCTCATTCTCTAAGAAGGACAACCAGTCTTCAAATCAGTGTCATTGCAGGGACATTGCAGAGTCATTGCAACCAAAGAGTGACATGGAATCACTAGGGCTGGGTGGCAAAAACAGCCAGCATCCAAGAGCACTCCCAAGGGAGGTGAAAAACAGGGAGGGCCAAGAGAAGCATCCCAATCTCCAGGGTAAGAGGAGGTCTGGTCTGCCATGCCCTCGGGGATGGGAAGGGGCCCCCCACAAGTCCCTGCTCCCACCAGGGGATGGAGATACCACCTGGCTCCTGAGATACCACCCAAGCCCAGCTGCCAACTTAGCACCCTGAACAAGGCAGAGCTCTGAGGACTTGTCCAAACTCCCAGTCTGACCAGCGGAAGCAGAGAGAGGTGTGGGAAATGCGGATGCCCCGCCCCACACAGGAAACCCATCAGGCAGATGCCCCGCCCCTCCCGGCCCTCCCCCACCCCAGGGCCCAGCAGCCATCCCTCCCCGCTCCATCAGGGAGCAGATCACATACGCTTACCCGCCTGTGCTCACACACACACACACACACACACACAATAATTGATTGCTAGTGGATGTTCCTAGCTGGCTTATAAAAAAAGGTAATTAAAGATTGGTACTACAGCCTATAATTAAATATGAATAAAGTATCTTTAAATGGAACCTTGATTCAAAGTGTTCAGTGCAAGTCCTGTAAGCTGATAGTAAGGAAAAACAGACCCTGTCCTGAAAGCAGAATTACACACACAGCCCCATGCAGCTGAAACACACATCACCCCCTAACCAGGCCTGGTTCCCCGGCTCCTTCAGCGGAAAACCGTTAGCAGAAACAGACTGCAGCCTGGGCAGCAGTTAGATCCACACAGGGCCCTGGGCTGCGCCAGCCACTCGCAGAAACCGCTCTCCCATGCGGAGGCTTTCTTTCCCCTGGTCCTTTTCTGTTGTTGTTCCTCTAGGTTTGGTGGCAAAATCAATTAAGTAAAACAACTGCATTTTAAAATGACTAGTTATGTGCTTTTTAATTATTGTAGGCCCATGATTCAAATGTATGGATGTCCTTCTCTGAAAAAGGAAAAATAACCAGGAAAAGTTTCTCTAGCTTTGTATGGTCTGGTTTATTTGGGGGGAGGGGGGAGGGGGTGTTCAGGGATTTTTTAAAGAGCAGCAAACATCCAGAGGGGCAGGAAGAAATGGGTCATCCCCTAGGGGCTTAGCAGACAGGGGCTCAGGTTAAAACTTCAGAGGCTGGCTTCAGCTGGGGTCCGGGAATCGGAGACCACGTGACAGGACACCCCAGTACAGGGCAGCGTGCGACACTCCAGAAAAGCCAGCCAGCAGATTCCCACAAAGCCAGGTTACCAGGCAAGCTTTCCAAACTGCCAGATTGAGCAGGTCAGGGTCCACATTCTGCTAAAAATAAGGTGACGGGAAGTCGAATCTTCTGGAAAAGCTATAATATGCCTCCTGAGAATGTCATTTGAGTCTCAGCCAGCCCCACCAAAGCCTCAGGTCCTCCACTGACTCACCAATCACAAAATGGGGGACATCCTGAATTTCCAAGATGGCCCAATTGCAAATATTCCATCCTATTGTCCCCATACTCACATCACACCTATTCTTGGTTCAAAAACTGCATCACTATCCAATAATGTTCACAAGTCTAACAAACCCTGAACTGGCGGGCTCCAGATGAAGACAGGACCTACTCACAGCGAGCAGGTCCAGGCCTAGATTCCAAGGCCAGGCAGCTCACGCTTAGGAGCTAGGAGGCCTGCCCAGGGTACCTGGGGCAGGTTACCATGGCATCTGCAGCAGAGAACATCTGGCTCTCCAGGTCTGAAGTGGCCCACCTCACGCCTGGATGCAGCCATCCATTGCAGACTGATGGGGAGAGAGACAAGTCCCTGTACGAACAGTGTGGCCGGAGTGGACCTTCCCCACCCCCGTCCTGCCCCCAACTGAGGCAGACAAAATAGCTCTAGCAGCTAGGACTCTGCAAAGCGCTGATGTCCGACCTGGACAGAAAACTTCCCACCACTTCTCACAGGCCTCTGCCTGGAGCTCTCCGTCCCCTCTCAGCCCATTCCCCAGGGGCCTGCCCCAGGCACCCCCACATCTCAGTCACCTAGCCGCTGGTACCTCACTGCCGCAGTTCCTTCTTCTCTGCCTTACACATGCCTGGGGCTTAAACATGTCACCCGACAGTGACAGCAAATGGGTGGCACATGCACTTTCATTCCCCTGGGGGTGGCTTTAAAATATGCTCATAAGTTTTTAAATATTCCTACCTTCGGGAGGCGAAACCCATTCCCCACACCTTGAGCATGAGCTGAACCTAATGACCCACTCCTAACAAAGAGCAGGTGGAGGAAGGGCAGTGTGTGACTTCAGAGACTGTCACTACGATGTCCTCGCTGCTCTCTCTCAGATCGCCTGCTCCAGGGAAAGCAAGCTGCCATGTCATGACGACACTCAGGCAGCCCGTGGAGAGTTCCGGATGGTAAGGCACCAGGCCGCCTGCCAACAGTGAGCGGCAGGAAGCAGCTCCTGTCCCTGCTCTGGCCTTCAGATGACACAGCCTCAGCCGGCAGCCTCGCTGCAACCTCGGGAGAGACTCTGAGCCAGGGCCTTCTTTCCAGGGAGCCACTCCCAGACTCCTGACCCACACAAACTGACAGCAAATGTTTGTTGTTTTAAGATGCTAAGTTTCTGGGTAATCTGTTATGCAGCAATAGCTAATGAATACACCCCAAACACACCCATGCCAGAACTCACAATCACAGCATTTTCTGCAGTACCCATACAGGGGTGGCATCTCACGCAACACAGTGCTCCACATCTACTATCAAGAGAACAGAGTAAATACATTAAAAAAAAAAAAAAGCCAGCCTGATCAGTGGTGGCACAGTGCATAGAGTGTTGACCTGGGACACTGAGGTCCCAGGTTCAAAACCCGGAGGTCACCTCCTTGAGCATAAGCTTCTCCGGCTTGAGCACAGGCTCACCAGCGTGACTGCAAGGTGGCCTGCTTGAGTGTGACTGGCTTGAAGCCCCAGGTCAGTGGTTTGAGCCCAAGTTCCTGGCTTGAACAAGGGGTCACTGACTCGGCTTGAGCTCCCCTGTCAAGACACATATAAGAAAGCAATCAATGAACTAAAGTGACTCAACTATGAGTTGATGCTTCTCATCTCTCTCCTTTCCTGCCAGAAAGAAAGAAAGAAAGAAAGAAAGAAAGAAAGAAAGAAAGAAAGAAAGAAAGAAAGAAAGAAAGAAAAGAAAAGATAGAAGAAAGAAAAGAAGAAAGAAAGACCAATTTGCCATTCGTTAGCTTCAGCCAGTCAACAATGACTGCTGGCTGCAGTCTAGAAGTTACGACATGACAGACACCACGCTAGGTACGTGGGCCAACAAGACAGACACCGTCTCTGGCCATGAGGAGACCTCAGTTCAGCAGAAGGCTGTAAAACACCCAGCATTTTAGCAGGGCCTGCTGAAGACAGGGCCCTCCACCCAGGGTGGCTTCACCCAACCCTAAAAGGCTTTCTGGCCAGGAAGAAAAGGGGACTTCCAATATCACCATGTAGACCCTGGGCGGTCCGGGGAAAGGACAGGCATCCAAGTGTCTGTCCCTCTCCCCACTCGATAGCTACCGTGTCTCAAGGTGGGAGCACCTCCACCCCAGCTTCCCATTCGGCAATTTGTTACGATAAAAATAACAATGACAGTAACAGCTCGAGAACACACAGACCCTGTCTTCCATGGAATCTGTGTTCTTTCAGAGGTCCGGAAAAATCAAACTGTCGGTTCTGCAGAGCTATCAGGTATTGCTACTGCCAAGCTAGAAGAAAGAACAAAAGGCCTCTCTGACAAGGGTCAACCCCGGAGTCACAGAACAGTGTTCCTACTGAATTCCTGCGAGGAGAGTGACATGATGCTCAAGTCTTACCATTTTGCTAAAGAGCCTCCAGGTACAGGACCTAACTGCCCACCTGGTTCTACCACAGGCATCACAGGTCAGACCAAGCCTCTGTCCTCCCACAGGATGGTGACAAGCAGCTGACAAAAGGAGAACAGAAGCCAGGGGCAGCCATGCCCTCAGATGGCCATGGGCCCACCAGCTGGCCAGGACATGGGACCTAAGTGGCATTAAGACATAGTGATTGCACTGCAAGGTCTGGGTCACACGCCTACGCTGCAATTCTGGCTCCAAGGTATACCAGCTTGCGCAGTTACATAACCCCTCTGTACCTCCATTTTCTCTCCTGTAAAATGGGAATTTTAGTACCAACCTCACAGAGTTGTATGAAACAACGTATGTTAAGTGTCTAGCGTGCAGCCTATAGAAGAGCCCAATAACCTGCAGGAGTCGTGGTCCCCATCTGACGCCTCCAGGAAGAGGACAGAGTGGGACAGTGAAGAGAGCACCGGACACAGTCAGTAATTCCAGGCACTTGGATCTGTCCTGGTCAGCCGGTAGAAGCCACCATCCTCATCTACCCAGAGACTGTAATGACCTCCTCAGTGACCCATCCACTTGCATTTCTTCCTCCTCTAATCCAACTTCCACATATAGCCAAGGTGAGTTTTCCAAACATAAGCCGATCATCTCACTTCTGTTTAAACCACTTCACTAGCTTCCTGGGGGCCAAGATTCTGCACACGACCCACAGGGTCTGAACCCACCTACCTCTCCTGCCCCATCTCCTCCTTCTGACCTCAGCTCTCTCTGCCTCTTCCTACCACCAGCACACGTCCTCCCTGCCCACTGCAAGGCCTTTGCACATGCGGACCCCTCTGCCTAGGAGAAGCCTCTCCCTCCTCCTCATTCTGGTCACTCCTACTCATCCTTCAAATCACAGCTCAACTGTCACCTCCTCAAGGAAGCCTCCCGTGTACATTTCTGGAGCTCATGTGCCCTCCTCCAGAGCAAGTGCTCAGATGCACCTTTGCCTCCGCTTGTGTTTGCCTAATCTGCTTCTTCCCTTCTAGACCACAGACCTCCACTGTTGCTCAGCATTGCAGCCAACGTACCTGACCCATAATTAGTGCTATTTCCTAACGAACAAATGAAGGTGAGGTTCAATTTTCCCTAACTGTTCTTGGTGAGGGGACTTTGGGCCTTCCAGCTAATCCAGGGCAGTTAAAACATCTCTCAGAAATGGCCCCAGTTCCTTCAAGGTAGCCAGAGGAGCCTCCCTGTGCCAGGGAGCTGTGGGCGGAGGGGCCCTGTGGAAATGTTATGATAATAATGATTAATAAAAAGCAGATAAACACCCAGTGTGGCTGGCCAGCCCGGGAAGCCATCCATTAGATCTGTCATTCATTAGCGATGGAGGAGGGGGAAGTCCAATCAGATCTCCTCGGCTTAAGCAAACCTTCTGTAAATTGTAGGCTGCAGGCACTGACATTTGATAAATTATTCTTCATAATCCACTGTTGGCTGTCATAAATCTAATCTTTCGACGTTCCTCATCTTAATAACTTGTACAGCCTCACAGGGTGATGCTGTCTATGTCTCTGCCTGGGACCGAGATCTCTGGGGTAGAAGCAACCCGAGGCTCCTAGACAGTGCAGTGTGAAGCCCGGCACTCCACGGCCATGGCTGCCCAGCAGACAGCCCCTGGGTAATCAGAGTACAGAAGGCATGAGCCGTCCTTGAGGCCAGGAAGTGCCCAGGGGCCACGTGTTCACACCCCATCACAGGGCAGAGACAGGTGGTGCCAGGACTCGGAGCTCAGAATCAGGCAGGTTGAGCTCCACACCCTCCGTTGCCAGCCTGCTCAGAGGACCTACCACCTCTTCCTTCATCTTGAGCTTGGGCTGGTATACGGAACCTCAGGATGTCTTCGCTCTGTAAGGACTGAATGGTCAACCGTGGATCATTCCTTACATGTGCGTGTTAATTGCCCTCAAATTGCTCTTACGTAAATCTCAACTTTCTCTTGAGGTTAGGCAGAGGAGATATATAATTGCCCTCATTTTAGAGAGAGAAACATATTTGCTAAAGGTCATTTGTTTACTCACCTGTCAAATGTTTATTGAGTTTCTAATACGTACAGCACACTGTGCTATCTATGGGAACTCACTGGGATACGAGTCCAGATGGGGTACACCCCCACCCTCTGTCTACAGTCCCTGCTGGAACGTGAGGTCCAGTGGGGAGACAGAAATTAATCAAGTAACTACAAATAAATGTAAAATGGCCAATCCTGATAAATATATGAAGGGAGAGGTAGCTGGTACCATCAAGAGCCTGTGCTCAAGCCCTGGCCGGTTGGCTCAGCGGTAGAGCGTCGGCCTGGCGTGCAGGGGACCCGGGTTCGATTCCCGGCCAGGGCGCATAGGAAAAGCGCCCATTTGCTTCTCCATCCCCCCTCCTTCCTCTCTGTCTCTCTCTTCCCCTCCCGCAGCCAAGGCTCAATTGGAGCAAAGATGGCCCGGGTGCTGGGGATGGCTCCTTGGCCTCTGTCCCAGGCACTAGAGTGGTTCTGGTCGTGGCAGAGCGATGCCCCGGAGGGGCAGAGCATCGCCCCCTGGTGGGCAGAGCATCACCCCTGGTGGGCGTGCCGGGTGGATCCCGGTTGGGCGCATGTGGGAGTCTGTCTGACTGTCTCTCCCCGTTTCCAGCTTCAGAAAAATACAAAAATAAATAAATAAATAAATAAATAAATAAATAAATAAATAAATAAAATTAAAAGAAAGAGCCTGTGCTCAAAGAATTAAACCTGGGCAGGAGGGCTTCTCTGAGGAGGTGTCAAAGAACTGAGATCTGAAGGATGAAGAGCCACTTACCTAGCTGAAGCAATGAAGGACAAGCCACCCAGACAGAGGGAAGAGCTTGTGTGACCATAAATGAAGGGAATAAGATGGGGTGGGAGAGAGCCAGGAAGAAGATGGCAGCAACTCCCAACCAGACTCCAGGATGAACTGGGCCCCCTGGGCCACCTCCAGAGAAGGGTTCTTCATTGTAGTTCTGCCCATGGGAAGAAAGCCTGGCCACAGTGGCCCACATTCATTTCTAGGGAGGCCCAGGAATTCTCCAACCTGATGAGCTCACCTTCACAAAACTCCAAAGGCCTTTTCCCAGCAACCTTCAGACGTTGCTATACCCGAAAACACAGGAAGAGAGGAAATAAAGCACAAACATTCTCTGCTTATGGCGGCAGCACTTGCCATCAGGAGAGACTTCCTCAGCTCCCAGGAGGTGGCAAAATGCCACACAGCAAATGAGCCTAAGCCAGCGGTTCTCAACCTGTGGGTCGCGACCCCAGCAGGGTCGCCTAAAGCCATCAGAAAATACATAATGCATATCATGTATTTACATTCCAAATCATAACTGTAGCAAAATTACAGTTATGAAGTAGTCACCAAAATTATTTTTTGGTTTGGGGTCACCGCAACATGAGGAACTGTATTGCGGGGTCACGGCATTAGAAAGGTTGAGAACCATTGGCCTAGGCTATGTTCCCACACCTCGGTGCCCCAAACAAGAGAGTTCGGGAACCAAAGCCCATGCAATCTTTCTAGAACACCTATACAAGTTTCTCTCAGTAAGTTTTCCAAATTCACTTTGACGTGATAATAACAGGGCCCAGGGATTTCATAGGGAGGTGCACCCAGATTTCAAAGGGAGGTTCACCCAGTGTGTCCACTGGGAAGACAATGCCCACATTTGGAGGAACCACACACACTACTGGCTTGACACGGCAAAGAGGAGCAATGGTTAAAAACGCCAGCTCTAGCGCCAGCGACCCTACCTGCCAACGTCTAGCCATGTGGCAAATGATTTCGCTTCGATAACCTTCCGCAAAATAGAAGTGATAAGAACAACATCCACTAGGCCGGAGCATTCCCAATGTTAAAGGGTACTATCTGTGCACCTAGATCAAGGGGCAGCACCCTGTAGTCTACTGGACCAAACCTAGGCCACCACCTGGTTTTGTACAGCCCATGAGCTAAGAACGATTTTTCACATTTTCAAGTGTTTGGGAAAAAATCAAAAGAGCAGTATTTTGTGACATGTGCAAACGATGTGAAATTCCGTTGCCATGTCCGTGACAGGAGCTGCACGGGGACAGAGCACGCCTGCCCATCACACACTGTCCACGACGGCTCCCACACTACCACAGCAGAGGCGAGCAGCTGTGACAGCGTGTGTGGTCTACAAAACCAAAATATCGACTACCCGACCCTGGGGTAGGCAGAAAAATGCTCCCCGCCCCCTCAAAGATGTCCAGGTCCTTAACCCCAAAGGTGTGACTAAGCTAAGGCTCTTGAAATGCAGAGAGGATCCTGGATTACAACGTGGGCCCGACATAATCACAGGGGTCCTTATGAAAGGGAGGCAGGAAGGTCGGAGCAGAAATATGACAAAGGAAGCAGAGATCAAAGGGTGAGAGAGTGGGAGAGAGAGATTTAAAGATGACACCACTGGTTTTGACGATGGCGGAAGGAGCCACAAGCTAAGGAATGCAGGCAGCCTCTAGAAGCTAGAAGAGGGAAGGAAAGCGCTTCTCCCCTAGAGCCGCTAGGAGGAACGCAGCCCAGCCAACACCTGACGTGCGGAGTGGTAAGGTAATAAACATGTGTTGTTTCAAGCCACCAAATTTGTGATGATTTGTCATAGCAGCCATAGGAGCTAATACAGGTCCTTTACAGAAAAAGTCTGCTCACCTCTGACGCAGAGCGTTTGTACAACACTGTTAGTATATTAGTACAGAGAGTGGGGCAAAAAGAGGCTTACAGTCATTCACATGGGAAATAATACAGTAATTAATAAATAAGAACACAAGAATAAACTCTGTTTCACATCCTCACAACTGTAAACCTACATTTGCCCCACCCTGTACGTCGTTTTTATTCTTTTGTGCTATTTCCCAGGGCAGTGGTGAGACTAGCACGCCGGGAAACAAGATAAGGGAGTGCACAAGCAGTGTGGGGACACAGGACAAGTGGGAGCCCCAAGATGTGGCACCAGGAGGGCACCTCGTTGCTTCTGACCCGCAGTGCCAGGTGACAACCTAGCATAGATCCCCAATCCTCCCTCCCCAAAGGCCAGAGACTCTTGGCTCCTCTGGCTGCCTCTTCCATATGATTACTTCTCAGCCGCCAGGCCAGATCCTGCCACCTGCTCGGCTGTAATGACACATTCTCCAGTCTCTTCCCCGGGAGCCCCGTTTCCTGCTAAACCTCACACAGAACCACCAGTCCTCAGTTCACACACCAAAGCCGAGGAGAGCAGAGGGGGCCCGTGAGAGGCCTTTCGCTACAGTGATGGCGATGCAGGTGCTTTGCAGGAGCTGCCCCGGCTGTTAAAGTAACAGCCTCTCCTTCTCCAAACCCAATGACAGGGCCAGGGATGGACGGGACACACACACACACACACACACACACACACACCCCTAATGCTCTCATTAGATCACGGTGCTGCTGGAAACCAGGAACCCAATGGGTCCCAGCCTCTCAAGGCTGAACCCCAAACTGCCGTCCCACGTGGACTCTACAACCCTCCCCATCTCCTCTAAGGAGAGAGGACACCACTGTGCAAAGCCCAGTCCCGTAAAAAAAAAACCCTTCCCCAAAGTGCTGGCAGGATGACCTGCTGACACGCTCACTGTCCCCTGAGAGCTGTGCTCCCCCACTGTTCATGCCAGAACCCTGGGAGTCCACCGTGGCCCCTCCCTCTCCCTCGGCCCCTCCCCAATTAACTTGTCCTTGACCTCTGTCTCCAAAATACATCCATCCACTCCTCACCTGAGCCACCATCACCTCTTGTCTGGACAACCACAAAAGCCTCAAAACTGGTCTCCTGGTTCCACCCATGACTCGCATGAGCCACTACAGACTGGACACACCGTCAGCAGTTGCCAGCCCAGGATCTCCTGGACATGCCTGGACCCGTACCCCTCCAGCCTCATCTGTCAGTGTCCCTCTGCCCTGCCACCACACCCCTTTCTGTCCCCAGACAGACCGTGCTCTCTCCCATCCCAAGACCTCTGCATTCGCTACTCTCTCTGTCCTGCCCTCCCTTCTACCAACTATCCCCTGGTCTCGGCTCAACCAGCTCTTCCTGGAAACTCCACCCGGCCCGCTCCAAACTCAGAGCACCCCATTCTTTTCCCTCATGGCATTTATCACAAGCGTCATTCAGTTTTCACTGTTCTGATGCCTCGTGTAACACCTGCCATTCCCCTATAACTAGGTCATAAGCACCATGATGGCGGCTTGCTCACCCACATGACCCCCAGGGCCCGCACTACCGAAGGTCAATAAACAGCTGCTGAGTCAACAAATGAACAAACAAATGGTTGGTGAAGTCCCAGAGGGGAGAAAGGCTACAGAGGGTCCAAACACACAGGGGCCCCTGCCCTAGGACAGCCAGGCAGGCTCCCAGCCAAGCACCTGCCCCGCCCTGGGCCTGAGGCTCTGTGCTTCCAGCTCCAGGCCTAGCAGGACACACAGGCCCCTCTGGTCTCCCTCAAGATTCAGACACCTCCCTGAGGTGACACCTACCAGCTACGACATCCTCAACCCTGCCTCCCTTGTCAGCTCAGGCACAACACCTGCCCAAAACACCCTCTCTGTGGCTTTCTGACCTGCCCAAATCTCATCTCCTCCAGGAAGCCCCGCGTCACCCTCCTTGTGGATCCCAGCTGACTTTCTCTCTTCTTGTCCTGACTTCTTTTAAGTTTCTAGTCCATTCTGACCTAACACAGATGCTCCTCAGCTCTCAAGAGCTGTGTCCTGAGGTCAGCAGCCACACTGTACCCTCCTCAGACTCTCTCTCTCCATTCCTAACACTGGCTTGGAGTCCTGCCCTCAGAGTAAGGGGACTAGGGAGCTAGGCCACCAACCAGCCTGTGTGGGGTCTTAATTCCTGGCTTGTAACAGGAGCGTGTTGGAGCGCGTGAGCCCTGATGGCCTTCCTAACCCTGCGATCCTGTAACCCCTACCTTCTACCTCGCACCAGCCCACGGTGTCCCCGCCCACGGTGTCCCCGCCCATGGTGCCCCCGCCCACGGCGCCCCAGCCCGCCCCAGCCGGCTCTACGCACATGTGTGCATGCGCACACACACTCACTCTGGTTCTCCACCTCCCCGGTGACAAGCACACGGTCACACACGTGTACACACAGCAGGAGTCCCTCCAAAGTGGCCCCGGCAAGGCCGCTGAGCAGCTCTCCTCCACGCAGGGCCTCCGCGGCAGGAGCCACCGAGGGAGCCTGGCCTGGGCGGGCAGCTCGTTCCCGGAGCCCCGTGAATAAAGAAGCAGGCACAGCTGGCCGATTCATAATCAGCATAAAAAATTGATTAGCCTTTCCCAGATTAAACATTATTGTTTCCACGATGAACATAAATCAGGCGCCGTGGAGGGCTGGCCTCCCTCTGCCGCGGAAGGTAGACGGTGAGTGGGGCAGCGGAAGGAGAGGGGCTCCTCCCTGAGAAGGGCGCAGCTCTAAGGACAGCCGGCCACCACCAGCCCCCTCGTCGCCAGCCCCGGCCTGCACGCACAGAAGGGCAGCACCTGTTCCGGAGGAGAGATGGAGGAGAGCCCAGCCGCCCACACTTCTCAGAGCACCTCCTTGACCACCCTCTGCTTGGCTCTCAGGCAACAGAGGTCCAGGGCTGCAGGGGAGACGGCAGATGGGTGTGACTGCAGAGGGGAGAACCGGCCTCGGAGGCAGACTGGGTCTCACAGGCCTAGCACCGTGGCCTCGAACCCAGCCTCTCTCCTCCCCAGACCAGCCTCTGGAATTGAAGTGTGTTTCTCTCTGTAGTCAGACAATACTCGGGCCTCGGTTCCCAGCTGAGGCACTGTCCTGCTGTGCGATCCTGAAGAAGTTACTCTGAGCCTCAGTTTCTACATCTGAAAATAATGGGGAAAGGGATACCCCCTCACTGAGCTGCTGTGAGGCCTAAATGAGACCTTGTGTTTGAAAACAGCTAACATTTTCGTGGAACAAAAAATAATAAATTTGGGCCCTGGCCAGTGTGCTCAGTGGGTAGAGTGCCAGCCTGGTATGAGGACATCCGGTTCAATCCCCAGTCAGGACACACCTGAGAAGTAACCGTCTGCTTCTCTTCCCCCCCCTCCCCCTTCTCTCTCTCTTCCCCTCACTGCTAGTGGCTCAATTGGTTTGAGTGTCGGCCCTGGGCACTGAGGATAGCTTGGTTGGTCCAAACATCAGCCCCCAGACAGGGGTTGCCAGGTGGATCCCAGTCAGGGCTCATGCGGCAGTCTGGATCTCGATATCTCCCCTCCTCTCACTTAAATAAATAATACATTTCAGTCCCTTGACCCGCTGCAGTTCTCTGGATGCCTGTTCCAGCTCCCACCAGGAATGCAGGGAGAGGCCCTACACTGCAAGGCTGTGAGACTGTGGAATGACCAGGGCGCCTTACAGAGAGTAACGGAACACAGAGGTGAAAAGTGTGGGTTCTGGACTCAGCCTGGCTTTTGTGCCTGACTCTGCCTTGTACTCTCTGTGTGACCTCAGGCATGTGACTCAACCCCCCTATGCTTGAGTTGCTCCTCTGTAAAATGGAAATAATAGTGCTTCTTCATGACAGTTATGGGAGAGGATGCCTACACTTCCTTCAGATCTTCCCTCCTGCTCCAAATAGCCTGACTTACAATTCCCAGGATTTGCATCCCGGGGCTCTTTCTCCCTAGCTGCAGAATTAACAGCCCCCAGGATCAACCACAACTCGAGAAGTCAGGAGGCTGGTGTATAAACATTCCACCTTCTCGCTGGCCCTTGGCCCTCGGGTGGAATAATTCTGAGGCGACTGGCACCATGTCCCCAACTGCCCACAGGACTCATCTTCTGCTGCCCAGCGTGGCCCCTGGTTTCAGAACTGCCTTCTCTTCCCTGGACCACGTTCCCAGTTCCCACCGGCAACACCGCAACTTCCCACAAAACCACCTCCACCAAAATCCTTGCCTTGGTGCGCCTGCAGGGAGAGCCCAACTAAGATGGGCATTTCTCACGCCGCAAGCACTTAGGCAAGGCTGGTAACTGTGTGCACTGTGAGACAGGGCAGGACCTGGGCCTCCTTCGAGCCAACGCTCCGACCCCAGCCATCACCAGTAGACAAACCTCTGGCCCACAGGGAGACAGGAAGAAGGCATCAGAAACCACCGCGATCACCCCCACCTGTCCCCCCAACCCCCACCCCAGCCCTGAGTGGCCTGCAGGAGACTCATGCCCCTCTCCCTGGGGAGGGGAAGGAAGGTCAGGAGTTCCATTTAGGGAGAAGATCAGGACCTGTGGTCCCTCTGGCAGTCCCAGAGGATGTGGGGTCAGCTGTTGGGGCAGCCAGTGGCTCTGCCATTTGTGCTTTGGTCTGTGGCCTCCTGACTCACTGCCCGCCCTGGGACGCTTACTCTGAGCTCCAGGGGGACGGCGAGGGGAAAGGCCTCAGCCCTGCCCCAGCTCCGGAAGACAGCTACAAAAGAATCATCTGCCAGATGTGGGTGATGGAAAGAGGCTCCTCGCATGGGCCCCTCCATCCGTCCTGAACTGTTGTCTGACTCTGCCCAAAATGTCTCTTCCTGTCCTCAGGAATTGTGCAAGCACGCGCGCGCGCGCGCGCACACACACACACACACAATGGCTGATTTGACTTAGCACTAGTTCTTAGACCCAGAGCCTGAGGTGACTCCCCAAAGCCTGCCCATCGAGGCCCACCACCTGCAGCCACGCTGCTGCCCTCCAGAGATCAGCCCCAGCTTGGGAATAGCAGCTGCCCCGCAGGAAGGATGGGGACTCCCGCAACAGAGCTCAAAACTGGCTCTGCTCCTTTCAGCTATGTGATCTCAGCTGTTCCTTAACCTCTCAGGGCCTCTGCTTCCTCCTCTGAAAAACTGGGACGGTAACATCAACCAACGCTGCAGAATTACTGAGTCAGAAACAATACCTGTGGAACACCCAGCCAGCGCGTACCACACAGCACGATCCACCTGCACAGAAACTGTAATATCATCATCCACTGACAGGGGTGGGTTTGTCTTATCCACCTTTATGCCTTTTCCTGCCTGTGGCTTCCCACCCTACCCCAACTCTAACCTCGGGGTTTAAATAACAGGGACCACATCTTACGCTGGTCTGAGAGTGGACACCTGTATTCACTTCCCTGGGAAATCATAACAACTTGTCACAGGGTGGGCAGCTTAAAACAACAGAAATTTAGTGCCTCACAGTTCTGGGGTCTAGACGTCTGAAGTCAGGTGTTGGCAGGCCCGCGTTTCCGCTGAAGGCTCTCGGGGACAATCCTGCCCTGCCTCTTCCTGGTTCCTGGTGGCGGCCAGCCACCTCTGCAGCTCCTCGGCTGTCTTATCGTCACACGGCCGTCCTATACGGACACCACTCACTGGATTTAGGGCTCCCCCTAGTTCAGTATAAGCCCATCTTAAATTCACCTAATTACATCTTCAAAGCCCTTAGTTCACATTCTCGGGTTCTGGGTAGCCATGAATGGAGGGAGGGGCGTGGGGACACCGTTCATCTCAGCACAATGGCTGACTGAGGTTAGGTGGGTCAGAGTCCCCACCTAGAATTTTATAAAATCAGACTGAGGGGAGGGGCAGCCCTCCGAGGAGCAAAGCAGGGAAGAGGTGAGGCGGAGAGCTGCCCACGGCAGCCGTGCACGGAGGGCTGGTCTGGGATGAAGCTGAGCTGCAGGAAGAAGAGACACAGAGGGACCCTGGAGGAGCCCCCCAAAACCCGACGCTACCCCAACACTTCCTAAACTCTGCTTACGTGCTATAATACACCTGCCCCTTCGCCTCAGCCTGTTCAAGGTGCAGCTCTGACCCTCACACTCCTGCTGTGTCCTGCACTGCGTCCTCCAGGTACTCATGCCTTGCAGTCCTAAACCCCCAACAACCCAGACCCTGCTGGGAAGGAGTGTCACTGCAGATACAATTAGTTGAGATAAGGTCCCACTGGCATCAAGCGGGCCCCTAATGCAATATGAGTGTGCCCTTATACAGAGGGGTACTTAGACTCAGACAGAACACTCAGACAGGGAGAACGCCTGGTGAGCACGAAGGCAGCAAGCAGGGCGATGCTTCTGCCGGCCCCGGAACGCCAAAGACCACCTGCACCACCACCCTCGACGCCGGGAGAGAGGCATGCAGACCCTCCCTCACAGCCCTCAGAGGAGCCAGCTCTGCCAACTGGACTTGGACTCCTAGCCAGTAGAACCGCGAGATAATAGATCTGTGTTGTTTAAGCCGCTCAGTTAATGGTATTTTGCTGCAACAACCCTAGTAAACTAATACACACTCACCCCGAGCTCCCTGCCACTCCAGCCCCACTGGTCTGCTCCCAGCACTCGCCACCACACTGCCCAGCCTCAGATGCCCTCACACTTCTGCTCCTTCAGTCATACTCATCCGCTGAGGGCCAGCTCGAGGCCCGCCCCCTCCAAGAACCCTCTCCTGAATTCCCCGGAACTTCTGCATCAGCCCCACAGCTGAGTGCTTAATTGTTCTCTAATTACTCCCTCTGTGTACTGTTCCATCTGCCTGCCTCTGGGAGGGAGGGCAGGAGGGACGTGGCTTTAACAGTCTCTGTATCCCCCACAGCATTGGCACAGCGGTGAGAACGTGTCAGCTGCTGAACAAATCGGCATTTTCTGAATGAGCAAAGCAAGTGGTGGCCAACCGTCCCATGTCAGGGAATGGGGCCACCATGAGTCGGGGCCCACACACAGCAGCTGAGCAGAGGGGTCAGGCACCGCCCTGAAGGTCAGATCCCAAAGACAGGGAGGACCCCAAGCACGGTCTGTGGACTGAGGGTGAAGTGGTAACGCATGGATGTGATCACCCCCACACGGCCAAGTGGGTACAAAGAACAGCCTAGAACCCTGTCACCATGAGGGATAAAGTTAAGGAAATACAGCTTGCTTGAAATCCACAGGACACTGCAGAGCCCCACATAGGGGGAAAGCTACCAGAGGCCCTTTGTGTTCCTCTGACAGCAAAACCAGCCTCATTCCAGGCCCTCTGCTTCCCCCCTGAACGGAACAGTCCAGAGGACGAACACGGGATTGGAGTCAGGAGCCCTGGGTTCCAGTCCTGCTTCCACCACCACCCACGTATGCTACACAGGGCAAGTTACTTCCCTGTCTGAGCCTCAGTTTCCCCGCCCAGGAACACAGTAGAGGGATGTGATCCCAAGAAACGAAGAGGTGTCATGAGATGATTTCGAAATCCTACAACCCGAGGCGTGGTTCCCGTGAACAACACGCAGATGCCCAAACAAGTGCTACACACACTATTAGCTGACTGGACTTAACACAGGCAAGTCTAAAGCACTTGACACTGGACAATAAAGTCTGGACAGAGAGCCAGTGTCTGTCATACTCAGAAAGGGGCAGGCACCAGGGTATTATCTGAGGGTCCCGGTCCTACAGCTACCGAGGCTTACTGTCCGCCAGGCACCTCAGGGTAGATGAGTTGTAGCTCTCACTCCTCATCACAGCCCTATTAACACGAAGGTTCCACTGTCACGCCTCCTTAGAAAAACGGAGACTAAGGCTCAGAAAGATCTAACAGCAGTTAGAATATGGTAGCATTTGGCATTAGTGCAAGGCTCTCTGACTCCAAGGCCTATTTTATTAACCTTTATGCTACACTGCCTCAGAAATTACCTTTCGTTCCTTCTAGAAGCCAGCCCCTGCCCTTGCCCCTAGCCTGTAGTTTAGAGAGGTGTTAAGCACACCTGTAGTTTAGAGAGCCACAGACAGGTGCTCACAGGGCCCTCCACAGGTGCCCACAACAGTGTCCCAGGGAACAGTGGAACCAGGACCGAGGCAGAGCGGGCTCCCGGCTGGCTCCAGGCCCGGCACTGTGACATCCTGAGTGGGATGGAGTGTCTCAGGGCCTGGAACAGTCCATCACTGAGCAACGTTTGTGTGCCGGGCCCTGGTGGTGCTCTGAAGGACCCGGGAAGAGTGGGAGGAGACCTAGGACGTAAACTGAGCACTGAGATGACTAGAAAACCAGGCTGAAGCCAGAGGACCAGCTCTGGGCCAATCGAGTGCTCTGGATCCACAGTCCCGCCTGGCCAGGTCAGTGCGGCTGCAAGGGGGCAGGGACAGTCAAAGCAGTTCCCCATTCAGCTCAGCCATACTGACCAACATGTACTATGTGCAGGGCCCACGCTAGGCCCCACGAGGGATTCAAGATGGGGAAGCAGCCCAGGATGGGCAGAGCATCGCCCCCTGGTGGGCAGAGCGTCGCCCCATGGTGGGCGTGCCGGGTGGATCCCGGTCGGGCGCATGCGGGAGTCTGTCTGACTGTCTCTCCCTGTTTCCAGCTTCAGAAAAATGCAAAAGAAAATGCAAAAAAAAAAAAAAAGATGGGGAAGCAACCCACCTTAACACCACAAACAACTGCGTAAGAGCTGCAACAGGGGACGGAAGTTCCCAGGGGAAACAAAGGAGCCACTAATCCTGACTGGGGGTGCGTGAGGAGACCAGGAAAGACGATTTCACCAGAAACTCAGTTTCCCGTTTGTAAAATAAGTAACAGTGCCAATTTCAGAGAGTTTTAGTGGAAAGTTGATCCATCTGAAACTTTTAAACGCGTCCTGACACCTGGCAAGCATTCAGAGTGTGCATGTATAATATTATTGTTGTGTTCTTGTTCGACCTGGACCTTTAAAAATGAGAGTCTGAGGAGGAGAGAAGGGGAGTGAAAGGCTAGGCCAGCGCTGATGCAGGACTGGGAGTGAAGCCCCCCTTCACGTGGCCGGGCGGAGCTGAGGGCGAGGGGAGGAGCTGAGGGCGAGGGGAGGAGCTGAGGGCGAGGGGAGGAGCTGAGGGCGAGGGGAGGAGCTGAGGGCGAGGGGAGGAGCCGTGAGGCTGGGAACAAGGTGGGAGCACCTCCTTCATTGCTCCCTGGGGTCTCTACCCTCAGGCATGATGGGGCTGTACTCTGCCTGCCTCAGATTCATCAGGTGTCTCAGAGACCTGGCAGGAGCCCCGCAAGGCAGGGACAAGGCTGCAGGGCGGAGGCCGGGGCTGGGAGGCCCAGGGAAGAAGAACCAGCACCACCAGCAGCCTCAGCCCCTCCCCCGTGACTAATGGCACACCATCCGCCCAGCTGACAGTACCGCTTCCCGCCATCCATCTCCCACTTGTTAAATTACCATTTATGGCCAAAATTGCTTCTCATAATTGATAAAAATCTCCTTTTGATGTTCGGCATTATTGGGAAAAAATGGTTTTTTTATTCTTCATTATGTTTTTAATATAAATGTATTTTTTATTGTGAGCTGCTGGGAAGGCTGGATGAGACCTAGTGGGGAAGGAGGGTAAGCTTGCCCCACCCTCCCGCACACAGCGTTGCAGCCACCAGCTCCTCCTGTTCCGTTCCCAGAACACTCGCCCGCCCGGTAGCCTTCTCGGGGACCAGCTGGGGAAACAAAGAAACCAGGCACCGGAACCAATAAAGGTTGTGCTGAGGCCCAAAGGAAGCAAACCTATAGACGGCTGAAGCCCCCACGGTGGTACTCAGCCCAAGCCAGTGCTCAGCCTGGGGGTGAGAAAGGGCAAGCCAGCCTTGACCCGGCCCCTGGCAGTGTGGGAGAATGGGGACAAGCGCTCCAGAGGACAGGGACCCCCAGGGGCTGGCAGAGCGCCTGCCACAGAGGAGGGCTCGATAAATTTTTGTGAGAAAATAAGAGGACAGGGGGCAGTTGGATCAGCACCGGAAAGAAGGCAGGAAGGAATAGGAGAGCACGGGCCTGTGTCAGCAGGCGAGGGCACAGTTTCTGCCTGTCCCGGGCCCTCGGGGGACACTGGCCCTGGGGGCAGGAGGCCCTTGCTCTCTGCCCTAAGTACTTCTCTAGCCAGTCAACCGCAGGGCCTGTTAGTCCCGCCGACACCCCATACCCAGCTCCTCCAGGACAAGGGAAGCTGAATGAGAAAGGCTGGTGGGTCCTGAACCTAGCACAGCCACCAGCACGTGGCCTGGGGCCCGGGGCTCCACCTCCACCCCTCTGCTCCACGGAGTCAGCCTCGGGGACCAAGAACACCAAGCAGATGCTGCTGCTGGGCCTCTGGAAATCACAGGTGTCCAAACTGCCTGGAGGAGCTGCCAGCAGCCGCCTGGTGAGGGTCAGGGGACGGGGAAGGGGCAGTCCAGAAGCCCAGGGCACAGGCTCTCAGGTGGCACGGTGGAGGTTTCCAGCAGCGAGAGGGAAGGGGCTGGCCACTGGATGAAACACTGGGTCCGGGAGCTCCAGTGGAGCAATCGGTCAGCGCGCGGTGCTGATACAGAAACATGGTCCTGACCCGGGAGGGGAAGACAAAGGAGCATTCTTCTGGCAAAATAGTATCTGGGACTGAGAACCATACCAGGTATCAGAAAACCTAATTAAAGACCCAACTCTACCACTTATAGTCTCAGAACCTCAGTGCCTTGCACAGATAAAGCATCCAGCGTATCAGAAATAATGGCTCATGTCTGCTGGCCGTTTGCTCTGTGCCGGGCAGGCTCTGTGAGCTCCACATTCATTAGTCCAGTTAATCCCTGCAGCGGACCTATGTGGCGGGTGCTGTTTCTATCCCAACTTTATAGATCAGAAAACTGAGAGATGGAAGATAAGAGACATTCCCAAGGTCACAAAGCTAACACACCCACAGGCGGTTTGGCTGCTGCTCCCTCAGTGAAGCTGGAACGCCATGTGGAAGCAGGACAAGGGTACAATGTGTACTCCTGACAGAGGGCATGTGGGGGACCAGGAGGGTAATTCTATATATCGATGTGACTGGGTCATGGTGCCCAGATGTTTGGGTAAACATTATTCTGATGTTTCTATACGAGTGTTTTTGAATGAGATTTACGTTTAAATCCGTGGACTTTGACTCAAGTAGATTGCCCTCTCAATGTGAGTGGGCCTCATCCAGTCAGTTGAAGGCCTAAATAGGACAAGAGGGAATTCTGCCAGCAGACAGCCTTCAGACTTGAACTGAAACATCAGCTCTTGCTGAGTCTCCAGTCTGAGGGCCCACTCTGAAGATCTCTGACTTGCCAGCCTTCATAAATACATAAGCCAATTCCTTAAAATCCATCAATCAATCTCTCTTACTTATCATACACACACACTCACACACACACATCCTGTGGGTTCTGTTTCTCTAACAGGAGAATGAAATCTAACCCTGGTGGAGCTGTCACAGCCAGTGGGAGGGATGCCCATAAGGGGCACCTTTTCCGAGTTCCCACAGAGTTTTCCAGCAGAGGTCCTTAGTGCAGGCCTGCAGAAATGCTAAGGATCACCCTAGAGTTCGCCATTCGCTATCAATACCCACCACCCTGTCCCCCAGCCCCAAGGCCTCCACGAAAGCCTCTGCCCCAGGACCTGAACCGCCCTGCCCAGGGCTCCCACCACCAGGGATCCCTTGCTCAGGGAGGTGGTCTCCTGCCACACCTCCCACCTTCCCCCTTTGCCCCTGCTGGTCCCAATGCCGAGCGTGGCTTTTCTCTGCCACCTCCCCACGCGTGATAAACAATCGGTGTTCTTGAAAGTAGAGCTTCTTTTCTCTTTTCTGAACTTTTGTTTGTACCTTGAGTGAAACAAGACAAAAACGCCAGCCTCATACGGTTCATACAGAAAAACGGGGTGTGTGCTCAGATCTGCTGTGGGATGGTTCTCTCTGCATCTTCACAGCCACTCCAGTCACACGGTGCCTCGGGCACACTGGGCACCTGCCACACCCAGCACCGTCCTCCGGTGCTGTGGGGAGTTCTAAAACAAGGTCCAGATCCTCACCCCTTAGGGTTTAACTAACAGACTAACTAAAGGTGTTTCAGAGTACACAACTCAAACCCTGATATCCCAACACCAGTGCAAGTGGTGCCCCTAACAAAGACACTTCTATGTTCCACTCTGGTGGCTGACCTCATTTCCTCAGGTTTTTCATAGAGTTTCAGACTGGAAAGAACCGTATCTGATACAACTATATTCCAGAGCAACGAAGAAAACTAAATCACTTACTAAAATACATTGTATGAGATTGGGCTTTCTGTATGTGTTGGGGAGGGAGGAAGAAAAGAGAAATCTGCATACGCGTCCATGACCAAAGATAACTGTGCCGGTGCAGCTGACGGGTCTATTATCTCTGCCTAAACCCCACTGTAACTCCTCTCCCCAAGCTTCCCCCAAACCACAAACCTCCCCCTCCACCTTCCCCACCTGCAGGCTCTGTCCGACTCCATCCTACTCTGCTCAGATCCCCCCAAGTTCTCCTCTCCCTCGGGCTCACATTATGAGAACATTCAAAGACCCTTCATAATGTGGCTTCAGCCCCAACTTTGTGACCTCAGCTCCACTATTCAGCAACCTGAACCTCCAGGTCTAGTCAGCAAGATGAGTCGCCATGCACTCACTCTCTGTGCCTCCTGCTCTCCAGGGCCTGCGCCTTTGCTCCGCCCATCTCATTAGTCAGCAATCCTCCCCTCCAACCTCATCTCCCCCAGTCTCACCCATCTTTGAGAGCCTGGGCTGGGTGCCACGTGCTTCAGAAAGCTCCCACCCACCCAAAGCACCTCTCTCCTTCCCCTCCTCCCATTCCTACTCCCTTCCCACAGCCCCCTCCCTCCCTCCTGTGAAGTCCATGGGTTCTTACATGACCAGGTACTACAGTGATGACTGTACCTCCCAATGACCCCAGACTACAGGGACCAGAAGGAGGTCTTGGTCGCACCCACAGCTTCCTGCACTGCCCTTTTCACTAAATCCCAGCTGCTGGGATAACAAAGAGACAAGAAATGGAAGAATTAAGAGAAAGGTGTCAAACCACAGAACTATTAGACTCCTAACCCAGGTGAGGAAGGTGTAAGGATGGGTCACTGTGAAGACCCCTATGGACCCTCCAGCACAGAGACAAACGCTCCTAGGGACCAGGGTGGTCAACAGCCTCACGGCTTACGCCTGTGTCTGTCCCACTCACTGTGCAGAGGTGTCAGCCTGGACTCCTTCCACAGCATGGACGCCCCGGGGTAGAAAGAACCTGAGTCTCATCCACCTGTGAGGGCCCCCCTCAGCAGGGAAGGGTCGGCCTTGTCTTAAAACACCCCTCCCTGATTCTCAGGCTCAGGCGCCATCTGCTGGCCAAGGTCAGCACTGCACCAGAACCCACAACCCCAAGGACAGTCAGGGGACCAAGCTGGAGACCATCCCCAACCTACTCCAGACCCAAGTCACATTTGAAGCTGCAGAAATGACCCCATCTCCTAGGGTTTGGGTTCCTGATTGCTTTGCAGAAGCTGTCCTTCAGAACTTAAACTTAACATTCAAAATAAAAGGAAAAAAGTAAGATTCTTTCTGGTAATACTAGCTGAGAAACTTCTGAGACACAGACACACAAACACACAGAAAACTGATTTCCAAAAGAAAATCTGGCAAACAGGAGTTTTGCCACATAGAAGACAAAGCACTGGCCGGGGAGTCAGAAGATCCGAGGTCTAGTGCTGTGGCTCCCAGGCCCTCCCTTAGCCGTGTGGCCCCTGGCCCCCTGCGCCACACTTCCTGACTCAGCAATCTCTGCGCCTGGGTGACATCCCTTCACTGCCCTCACCTCTACACTGACGACAGGGGCTGCAGTCCAGGGGTCTGGACTAATCCAGAACCAAATGGAAATCATGGGGTCCAAAAGAGCTGCAACCTCACTCTCATCCCCCATTCCCATGCTGGGGATACTCCCAGGGCCAGTCCCACCTGCCTGGGACAGGGATTGGCCAGAGAGCACAGCGACCCTCTCACGCCTCTGCTAAGGGGAGGGGTCCTCACGAGGCATAGATGTAATCTCAGCCAGTCCCACCTGCCTGGGACAGGGATTGGCCAGAGAGCACTAGCAACCCTCTCACGCCTCTGCTAAGGGGAGGGGTCCCCACGAGGCATAGATGTAATCAGCCAGTCCCACCTGCCTGGGACAGGGATTGGCCAGAGAGCACTAGTGACCCTCTCACGCCTCTGCTAAGGGGAGGGGTCCTCACGAGGCATAGATGTAATCTCAGCCAGTCCCACCTGCCTGGGACAGGGATTGGCCAGAGAGCACTAGCGACCCTCTCACGCCTCTGCTAAGGGGAGGGGTCCTCACGAGGCATAGATGTCATCTCAGCCAGTCCCACCTGCCTGGGACAAGGATTGGCCAGAGAGCTCTAGCAACCCTCTCACGTCTCTGCTAAGGGGAGGGGTCCTCACGAGGCATAGATGTCATCAGCCAGCACAGGATGGACACCAGTCGTGAGCTCCACTCTAACCACCCCTCCCCTCTTCAGTCTGAGATTGAGGGGCAGGTACGCATCCTTTGAGCTCCAGGTAACCTCAGAGCTCATCCAGGACGTGGACCTAGAAGGAGGATGGTGGTGAGTGACAGATCAGCTTCCTCTCACCATGCTCCTGAAACCAGGGGTGCCTCGGAGCTTTCCACGGAGGGAGCCCAGGATCAGCAGGGTGCTCCAAGATCTTCCTGGGAGGGGAGAGCTGCTCCCTGGGAAGTGTCAAGGGAGGGACTGGCGGAGGAGGGAGTGCAGAGTGACTGACTCCCCGCCCGCCACCCCCACCCCCCCCCACCCTGCTCCCGCACAGCCCCTTTCCCCGCCCTCCACCCACACACTGAGAAAGTGTGTCACCCAGGAACAAATGCCATCTTCCCAGGAGGGAGGAGGAGGAGGAGGAATGGGGAGGGGAGGCTTTGATCGTGTGCCTGTGGGGGCCGGGGTAAGAAACCAGAGGTTTCTGGGCCTCCCAGCTGTGAGGGACGCCCCCACAGAACCGTGACCCTGACACTGGCCTCCCCTTTTCAGAAGGCTCAAGACAACCTGTGGGGCAGGAACCACAGGCCACCACACTCAGGACTACTTGCCCAGGGAGGCCGGAGAAGAGGCCCTGAAGACACAGGCGAAATCTCCCAACCCCAAACATCCTCTGGCCAGCGGGGTGAGCCCACCATGACTGCCGACACCCAGACTTCCCATCTCACTCCAGCCTGACTTAGAGCCACTGCCCTGCTCCGGCCCCTCCTCTAGCTTTCCACACACCGGTCGGCCTCCCAGGGTTAATCTGCTGGCTTTCCTTCTTTGCGGCCCCCACCCCACCGAGCTGCCACATGCCAGCAATGATGCACCTCACACTGTTATTACAGTGGCTTATTTAGTTTTAATTTGGGGTGAATCTCATGCTATGGGAAGCAGGAGGCCAACAGTTTTGGCAAGAAGCAGAGCCACATGCAGGCCTCCACACAGGGCAAATCCTGTCGCCTCTGCTTGCGGCCCCTCCATCCTAACCCTGCTCCTCCCAGCCCGCAGCTTGCTCCTGACTCCAGTCCTAAACTGGTTTCACCTTCACTCAGTGTCCCCCATTCTGGAAGAGATGTTCCTCCATGGGAAGGGAGTCCACAGAGGTTTCTATGCTTCCCTTCCTATGTGGCCCAAGTCCCCCTCAGGCCAGTGGGACATCCTTGGTTGGATACTGGAAACCTGACATCAACTCTACATTAAGGGACAAAGAGCCAGGGCCAGCTCCATGCAGATCATAGAAGTGGGACAGCTGTCCTTATGAAACCTCTGCCCCTACTCTCCACCTTGCCCTGAGCAGCCTAAGGAAGCTGCCATTCGTTCGTGCACTGGTTCATTAAACAAACACTGACACCTACTACACACCAGGCACTGTTCTGGTGCTATGGAAACAGGGTAAAAGGGCATCGAGGTTCATCCCAAACACTTCAGTACTTGCAGGGAAACCACCCAGACATAACTAACCAAGCTACAAGGTGCGCAAGTGGAGGAAGCAACGTTGTGCAAAGGGTCACAGAAGATTTGACAGGGGCTGGGCTTTGGCCAGGATTCACAGCACTGTGCCTGGCATTTGATAGATGGATGGAGAGATGGATGAATGGTCCAGAAGGACAAGGAATCACTTGACAGGGAGAGCATGGGGTAAATATTCCAGGCAGACAGAAGATCATGGCAGAAGACTGAGGGCTAATGGTACACAGTGGACCTAGGTAGTAGCTACTAATAGTTGAGCATTTGCTCAGGTCCGGGACTGCACTAAGCACTTCATAATCAGTATCTCTCCTAATCCTCACAACATCCCTACAGGGTGGACACTAAGCCTCATTTTGCAGATAAGGAAAGGGAAAGGCCAGATAAATCATCCGTGCATGGTCCATGCCCCTGGCTCCAGAGCCCAACAGCTAAAGCCCCTGTGCACCTCCCAGATAGAGTCAAGACAAGCAATTTGCAAGTGGATGGGGCGGACCTGGAACACCTGCTAAGGAGTTTACTCTAGGGCACATGGGAGGTATCAAAGGTTGTAAACTCATCTCAGGAAAGGTATTAGCTGAGCAAGGCTTGACTTTAAGATTATTTTGCTCAGAAAAAAATTCTAGAAGACCCAAAGGATTCTCTATCAAAGAGGAGAATTTCAAATAGAGTAAAAGGTGAGGGGGAGAGGAAGTTTTTTTAGTAGTGATCTCTGATTACCCTCAAATTATAGCCCACAATTTGCAGGAAGGAGCCCGACTCACAGCTGAACGATCTGCAGACAGCTGCTGAAGCCCCTCCCGATCCCCAGAATCTAGACGACCAGAACAGGCCAGCAAGGGTCCATGCCACAGGGCCCAGGTCAGGCTCTCCACATCTCACAGGTCACTAGCATGAGTCCAGAGGAGTGTGACCAGGGCTGTGGACAGAAGGGCCCTTTGCCCCTTTCTCTGTTGCTCTAAGTGTCAGAACAACAATCAGAAAAGTGAGGTTTGAGCAGGCAGATTTTAGCCCTGAGGAGAAAGCACTTTTATAGTTAGAGACGACTAACAGAAGACGAGACCCCCTCAGGCAGCAGACGAGGGAATAAGCTTCCTATCACTGGAGGTAATCAAGCAGAGGCTGGTGACTGCCTGCCAGGGATGTCCCGGGAAAACCAATGCTCTGAGTGAACTGGTCAGCTTCCCGACAGGATCACAGAGCAGCGTACCGGAATCACTAACTAACGTGCCCTGGGACACTGAACCTTAGCACCCACGTCTCCATCCCTTGTCTGAAAATGGGGTTAATACAGTATCTACCGCATGTTTGCATGAGGATTACGTGAGATGACGCATGGAACACAGCACAGTTGTCGGCACCTGGGAAACCCTCAATAGTTGATAAATATTAGGTTGAACCAGATCAATCATATTAGGCTGCAGGTCAACTCACTCATATGGTTCAACTACTATTTTTTCACTGAGGTTCCTTCTAACCCTCTGGTCTAAGCGGCGCCCAGTGTGGCTCTGCACTGGTGGTGGGTCCCCAGCGCCTGGCAGCGAGATCCCGCCCCGGGGCCCAGCCCCCTGGGCAGAGGCGGGTACCTCTTTGGTCCCCGGCGCCTGGCAGCGAGATCCCGCCCTGGGGCCCGGCCCCCCGGGCAGAGGCGGGTACCTCTTGGCCCAGGTCCTCGCGGATGACCTGGCAGACCTCTTGCATGCTGCTCCGCGGGGCCTGGCTGTGCAGCACCTTCAGCGTGCTGGTGTACTCCTGGGGCAGCAGGTACTCCAGGGCCGCCAGGTGCTGGCCCACCTTGATGAAGGTGCCCCGGTTGGCGCAGCAGAGCTCGCAGAGACGCCTGGCAGAACGGAGGTGCACCTGCAGAGAGACAGCCCAGGAGCAGAGAGGGGTTAGTGCACCCTGTCCAGTGGGCATTGTTCCCCTGTGCTGCCACCTGACAACCTTGATTCACCGCCAGTATACACACACACACATACACACACACACACCTCATTCACCTTTTCTCCCCTGCTCCCCTTCAGTCTCAGGACCCAGAGCAGTCAGTGCCGACCTCACACCAAGGCTGGCGTTCTCACATGGCTGGATGCTTCGGACCCCCTCCTTCCCACCAAACTTACCTGGTCTGGGTCCCACTCCGTCAGAAAGGAGTGTCTGTACGAGGCTTTTAACAAAGTCTAATCTACTAATGATTCATTCAGCGGTACAGTTAATGCATTTGCCCTCAACCCTCAGACATCCTAACACTACTATCTGTCTGGAGGCCGACAGTTCATAAAACATGGTCGCATACATTATGTCTTTCCATTCTGACAGCAGCTCAGGGAGGCAGGTATTGGCATCTTCAAAGACAAGAAACTCAGATGGTTTACTTATAAATAGTTAATAAATATCAAAACAGGGCCCTGGCCGGTTGGCTCAGCGGTAGAGCGTCGGCCTAGCGTGCGGAGGACCCGGGTTCGATTCCCGGCCAGGGCACACAGGAGAAGCGCCCATTTGCTTCTCCACCCCTCCGCCGCGCTTTCCTCTCTGTCTCTCTCGTCCCCTTCCGCAGCCAAGGCTCCATTGGAGCAAAGATGGCCCAGGCGCTGGGGATGGCTCTGTGGCCTCTGCCCCAGGCGCTAGAGTGGCTCTGGTCGCAACATGGCGACGCCCAGGATGGGCAGAGCATCGCCCCCTGGTGGGCAGAGCGTCACCCCTGGTGGGCGTGCCGGGTGGATCCCGGTCGGGCGCATGCGGGAGTCTGTCTGACTGTCTCTCCCTGTTTCCAGCTTCAGAAAAATGAAAAAAAAAATGATAAATATCAAAACAGGGGCGTCTAAACAATACCCCAAACCTACGGCTCCTTTAACTCAGCAAACTTTTGCAGTGGTCTCCGATTAACGGGAGCAGGGAGTTCACTGGCACCTGGAGCAGGCAGCTGAGCAGGTTGTCCAGAACAGGGCAGTCTAACCTGCGGCCCGATGCCCACCTGTCCTTCCCGAGCCGGGAGGTGGCCCCCATCTGCCCCAGGCTGTGCATCCCCAGTCTCCCCCAACTCAGTTGAGGGTCTGCGAACTCCAAGGGCCCTGCCTTCCTGGAGCTGCAGCTCCCGAGGTCGGGCGGGGCCGTGAGCACACACAGACAACAAGGGAGTCCCGCCCCTCCCCGCCCATGAAGCCGACCAAGCGAGGGTGCATGAACATCTCTGATGGACTCACCTCTCTTAAGTGCTATGAAAGATGCTGGTATCATTAAGTACATATTGGAGGCAAGACACCACATGAACAGCTGGCAACGAACATGGAAGAAGCATGTGCCAAGCGGACCACACAGAAAACTGGTGCTTTAGAAATTAAGAAGAGAATACTACAGGCCTGAACATCCCCATCCTTGCAGCTGGGAAGCCACTCTGCTCCTCCCACCACAGCAGAGCAGATGCCCCGACTCCTTGGGCCCAGAGGGTCCCCCCAGGGCTGGCTCTGCTGGACACCGCTGCCCCACCCCAAAGCACTCTCAGGGAACATTATGTCCGCATGACTCCCTCCCCCTGGGCAGAGTCCGCCCGCTTTGGTGTGGATACCTGATCCAGGCTGCACCACGGAGAGTTATTTTTCCCAGACAAGAGGTTATAGGGAGAAGAGAATTAATTCTAAGAGTTAAGAGAACACACACACACTCTAGATGAATCAAAGGGTTATGAGGGATGGAACAGATTCTCCTTCTTAAGAATCTGGAACTGGGGACTGAGCTGCCCAGTGTCAGATGGCAGAAGGTCGGTAGGGTAGTGCTATGGCTGGCCAAGGACACGTTCAAGCCCCAGTCCTAAGGAAGTAAGAAAGGTCAATGGCCAAACAGGGAACCAGGATTACTGTCACAACACGAGCGTCCAGGCTATTATGAACAAATGACTTTTTGCAGCTCAAATAATTGTCCCCCAATTCCAACCCAGCCAAGGAGAGATCACATCATCAGCAGAATATGAGGTGGCCAGAAAGGCGTCCCCAGTCCGTTAGTCCCAAGGTACAGCGCACCAGAGCCCAGGTCCAGCCAGAGGCTCCGCCCAGGCTGCCCAGGCCCCGCCCCACAGAGGCAGGCTCAGCCCCCACTCAACGCTGTTCTGGGGACAATACCAAATGGAAGCGGAGGATTGGAATACAGGTGAGGAAACACACTCCTTTTCACTCCCCTTCCAGTAACGGCATCAAACACGGTGTATTCAGTGGGGGCTTACAGCAGGCTGAGTCCTGTGCCCTCGACCACCTGGGGGGACCTGGCAGAGCCGCTCACACACAAAAATGACACTTGGCGGTGGGATCCACCATGTCCCACGGGAGCTCATGGATGGGAGACACAGAGGGCTGGAGTTAGAGCAAAGGCCTGGCTCCCGGGAGGGGAAGCAGGTATGTGCCTCTCACGAATATATGGCCTCTCAGCTCCAAATCCACCCTTCTTTGCCCTGTGTTGTGATAGTGGAGCGGACCCCGTGCCGTTTCTCCTGTCACGTGGCTGGCTATGAGACTTTGTCAACAGGGGCTCTGCAGGGACACTGGGAAGCTACTGAAGAACACGTGGTCACCCTTACTGGTCCCAGTGTGCCGTTTTCAGCAGAGCAGCCGGCAGGTCAGTGGATTGAGAGTACCCCGTCAGCAGCCCTCACAGACCAGCCCACACTCACTAAGTTTCTCCACCACCTGATGGGCCTCTGCTATCAACCAACTCAGACCCACACCCTCCGGCGAGTGTTCTGACTACCAGGCAAGCCATGTTCACATCAGCTCCAGCCCACATCCTACCGACTTCTCCACCACCAGGCAGGCTGCGCCCATGGGCCACGCCTCCCATCACATTTCCTCACCGGGACGGGCCTGGATCTCAGCCTCGCGGGAGGGCAGCCTTCGGCTGAGTCCTCGGTTCTGTCCTGGTTCACTGTCCCTCGGCTCCTTTGTGCATTTGCTGCTTCTCCACCCTCTGAATCTTCTTTTACTCTTTTTAGGAGTAAACTGGTTTTTACTAGTTAATAATCCTTTATATTAAATTTTTCCTATTCAAATTATTGGCGTGACTGGACTCTGGCTGAATCTCAAGGTTAGCCCCTGAAATTGAACTTGAATAGATTAGGGTAAAAAAAAGGAGGGCATTTCAGAATGAGAGAACAACGTAACATGCATGTGTGCGTCCGTGGGCATCGTGTGCACGTGTGTGTGCAAATGCGTGTGTTGAAGACCTGCTCCACCATGTCCCTTAGACTGGATGCACATCTGCATCTGTCTGCAGCTGGCAGCCCTCAGAAGGCATCAGCCTCTCCCTGCTAAGCCCTCCCACCAGGAACAGAGCCAGGGCCCTGCTACCTCTCCACCATGGCATAGACAGTCACAGATAGGGTGACCAAACGGATGGTCACCATCAGGACTGTCTGGGCAATGCTCTGGGTGGGCCCTCTCTGGCCACACAAGCCCAGGAAAGGCAGCCTACTCCTGATTCGCCAGATACGTGGCACCTCAGCCATTAGGGCAAATCACGTGCATCCCCTGGACCCTCTGTGCACCTCAAGGCGATCCTGCGTGTGCCGTAATGGAGATTGATGATGAATGACAATAGGACATACACACACAAACCCATCATCCATGACAATGAGTCAGCATCTACTGCAAACGGCACCCATATTTCAACTAAAGAGGCCCCAAAGTCACCTTCAACCAGCTTTTAAATAAACATACATATACACACACAGAGTCACATGAAGATGACAGGCTCGGCCACTCGCCAAAAATCTAAATGTTCTGTTCAGACCAAAACAGACACAGTCCTGAATAACAGAGCAGGCACTCTGACCTCCAAGGTTCCTTCCAGCTCCAGCTCCTCCAGCTTCACTGTCCTCTGAGGTCAGAAGAAAGGTGCCACGCAGAATTTCGAGAAACTACTGGCTTAGTGAAACCTGCCTTTCACCATCGCTTCGTTTGGTGTTTTAAGGAGTTACAAGCCTGCTGGGAGCAGGGGACATATACAGGAATTCTCTGCTAGCCAGGAGCCTTTCCCGCGACCAAGTCAGTGTGCTCAGTGAGGGCAGCTTCCCGCATCTGCCGAGCTCTGCACTGCCTTGCATCCGGTCCCTCACCCTGCACATCTCTGAGCACCTACACAGGCAGAGGCACCAGGAGAGACATCAGGTAAATGGCAGTCGGTTTATAACAGTTCCACAGTTTCTGCAATGATGCAGATGTTCTATCTGCACTGGCCAATACGTGGCCACTACACAGCTATAAACGGCTACTGCGCACTTGAAATGTGGCTGGTGAGACTGAGAAAGTGATTTTTTCATTTTATTTAATTTTAAATAACTTAAAATTGCCACATGTGGCTTAGAGGCTACCATATTGGACAGCTCAGATTTCTAAATTAGTAACAACTATAGTATAATAAATAATCTTTTTTAAAATTTTCATTCATTTAAACTAAAAAAAAGGAATTTCTTTTCTCCCAATCTATCCTCCCCTCCTGCCTCTTGCAACCTCCAATCTATTCGCTGTAACTATAAGCTTGGTTTGGTTTGGTTTGGTTTTTAGAGTCTACATATAAGAGAGATCATACAGTATTTGTCTCCCTTCGTCTGACTTATTTCACTTAGCATAATGCTTTCAAGAGTCATCCATGTTGTTGCAATTGCCAGGACTTCATCCTTTTCATGACTGAGTAATATTGCATTACATACATGTACCACAATTTCTTGAACCATTTATTCATCAATGGACACTTCGGTTGTTTCCATATCTTGGCTTTTATAAATAATGCTGCAGTGAACATGGGGGAGTAGACATCTTTTTGAATAGAGTTTTAATTCTCTTTGGATAAATGCCCAGAAGTTAAACTGCTGGATCATATGGTAGTTCTATATTTAATATTTTTATTGATTGATTTTTAGAAAGAGAAAAAGAGGAAGATGGGGAAAAGAGAGAGAAAACATCAATTTGGTTTTCCACTTACACATTCATTGATTGACTCTTATATATGCCCTGACTGGAGACTGAATCAGCAACCTTGGCATATCAGAATGATGCTTTACCAGGGGTCCCCAAACTTTTTACACAGGGGGCCAGTTCACTGTCCCTCAGACCAATGGAGGGCTGCCACATACAGTGCTCCTCTCACTGACCACCAATGAAAGAGGTGCCCCTTCCGAAAGTGCGGCAGGGGCCGCATAAATGGCCTCAGGGGGCTGCACGTGGCCTGTGGGCTGTAGTTTGGAGATGCCTGCAACCAAATGAGCTAGCTACCCAGCCAAGACCTATTTTTAATTCTTTGAGGAACCTCTTTCTATATTGTTTTCCATAGTGGTTGCACCAATTTACATTCCCATCAGTAGTGCACAAGGTTGCCTTTTCTCCACATTTTCACCAACACTTGAATAACTATTTATTTAATACCCCATTTTAGGTACTATTTCTGGCCTAAAAAGAGCTGGGTTCAAATCCTACTTTGCTACTCACTTGTCATATAACCATGGATAAGTCACTAAACATTAGAGCCTCAGTTTTCTCATCAGTAACAGGAAGAGAAAAATGATAACTGTGTTGGTCAAATGAAGCAATGCATAAAAATAAAAAAAAAAGAGCTTAGCACAGGGCCCAGGATATAGTCAGTGTTCAATGAATGAATAGCAAAAGACGGGGGAAAATCAATCTTCTTTGAAAATGAAATTAAAAAAAAAAAAAAACTTCAGGCCCATCTATTCTTTATGCTTTGTTCAGTTCAACAAATCTGGACCACAATCTAACAGACAGAAATTATAGCTCATTTCAAGCTGTGTCATCTCAATTGCAAAGCATCCGTGCATAAGAAATGCAAATAGCTACAGAGCCTTATTCCAAATACACCAATTTCAGATTTGCTCCCCCAAAGACCTCTCTACTTCGGCTGCCGCCCTAATACTGACTACCCACTTGCTCACTGGACTCGAGTCCTGCCCTTTCCCACCTCCTGGCTTCAGGGGCTGGTTGGGTATGTCACCACAGCTTGTCCCCGCTGCAGAGCCCACACCCTTTCCGCCTTCCGTCCCTGCCAAAAGATGGCAGGAGCGGCTGGCACGGTCCCCCTGCCTCTCCTCCAACTTCGTTTTCACTCCCAGCTCAGTAAGTTGCCTTATGATTATCTCATTACCAATAACCTTGCTATAATGAGTTTTAATCTGCCTTACATTAATTAAAAGCATTCTCATTAGCCAGCTCGGTTTGGGGTTTGGAAGAGGGACAGTAAATAGCTAATAGGATCAACTCACTGCTGATTAGTTATTGATTGGGAGGGATGGAGCAAAGGCCTCAGGAGGGCAATTCTTTACTCATGTCTGAATCCCCAAGAGCAGGGGTCTCAGCCCCCAAACTTGGCCATAAGTTACTCAAGTCAGACTGAACCAACAGGACTCCCCATCAGAACTGGGCAGTATCCCAGTGGGGTTCAGGGGTGAGTGTGAACAGAGAGGAAAGAGACAGACAGACAGACACACACGTAGAGACAGACACACACACACACACGTACATACCCTGCACAACACGGGAAGGAGACAGTGAAAGAGAAGGTGGCAGATTCCAAAACAGAAAAGGACTTTTAATTCTTCTAATAAAAACTCATGACCCAAAGGAAATACATGAAATATTAACAGTGGTATCTCTGGGCTGTGAGATTACACGAGTGCTTTTTCTTCTTTATAGATTTTTCAGTACTTTTCAAATTTCTTTAAACTAATATATACTATGTCAATCCGGGGAGAAAGTTTTTTAAATCATCCCTTCTTCAACATCTTCTGGAAATTGAAAAGTCCAGCTGACTCTTCTCTTAGCTGTAAACGTACAGGACTCTGCCACGCAGACTTCGGGGCAGAGAGAAGAATACAGGGTCCCCCCTAATTTCACAGGACTCTAGGACCATATGAGCGTTTCCATCATGAAAATGGGACTACAACTCCTCTCTCATCCCAAGAAATCAGTCCAGGACTTGTCTCGAAGGTCTCTTTGCTTTAAGTAGTTGTCCTTTAGCCCAGTGGTTTTCAACCGCCTGTCCACGGACCACAGTTGAAAAACACTGATTTAGGCAAGAAAATAAAACTCATCATGCCTTAAGGGAAACAAAACAAGTTGCAGTTTCTAAATGTTTTAAAGGAGAGTGATCACACATTTGAGCATGCCTTCTGTCTCTCCTCTGACCACATGTGCTTAAGAACACAGGGCCAGCGTCAGCCTGCCTCAGTCTACACCCAGCATCACCAATCAGAAACTGCTGCCCTCATTCAAGTTATATGATCGCCATCCACTTCAGTCTTCTCCTCCATAAAAGGAAGATAACATTAGTACCTACCTCATAGGGTTGCCGTGAAGGTTAAATGAGGTAGGTGCCTGACCAGGCGGTGGCGCAGTGGATACAGCATTGAACTGGGATGCGGAGGACCCAGGTTCGAGACCCCCGAGGTCGCCAGCTTGAGCACGGGCTCATCTGGTTTGAGCAAAGCTCACCAGCTTGGACACAAGGTCACTGGCTTGAGCACAGGGTTACTCGGTCTGCTGAAGGCCCGCGGTCAAGGCACATATGAGAAAGCAATCAATGAACAACTAAGGTGTCGCAACGAAAAACTAATGATTGATGCTTCTCATCTCTCTCCGTTCCTGTCTGTCTGTTCCTGTCTATCCCTCTCTCTGACTCTCTCTCTGTCTCTGTAAAAAAAAAAAAAAAATGAAGTAGGTAGGTAATGCATGTACTCCAATTAACCGGGCTGGCATTTCTGTACTTGTTGGAAGGGTACCCAGGATTTGTTTTAATCGGATATGGTAAGACAGTCTCAGAAATGACCGTCTCAAAGGAAGAAATTTTACTCAGAGTTCCCTAGAAGCAGGAGGCTTGGCATGCCATGCAGAGCCACACAGGGAAGCACCAGGGTTGGCCAGAAGCACAGGCAGAGAGAGGAAAATGTGGATAAGAGTTTTTGTTGTAGATTCCATGAGAAAGAATGGGTGAGGCAGAGTAAGCAAGCTTAGGCTTGACTAGTTTGAATAACTGTAGTAGGCTTAGGAGCACAGGGCATGTCCCTAGTTTTTTGGTACCTGGCCCTGGGGAAGTTAGGACAGGTGGATAGTGTCCCAGGGTATAAATGCTCAATAAAGGAGGTGCTTGGTGGGCATGGGCTCTGAATTGGTTGGTGCACATATGAAAGGCATGCTTCCAGGTTAGGCACTTGCTATCTCTGTGAATTGGTTAACCCAGTTACTCTAGTGTCAACAAAGGATAAAAAAATATAGGGAAAAAAACATGACAAATACAACATTACATATATGCTCCCTTGGGGATTTTGTCCAGTATAATGGTTGTAAATACCATCTACCCACTAATGACACACAAATGTGTATTCTCTGCCCAGACCTGCCCCTGACCTGTCCCCTGTCCAACTGCCTCCCTGACATCACTCCAATTTCCAATGAGCTCCTCAAACTCAGCATGACTTTTCCACCACACCCATCACCACCAAACCCACCCCTCCCCGTCTTCCCCATCTTAGGAAATTGAATTCTAAACTTATGCTAAAGCCAAGAATCTTGATGTCACCCTTGACATCTCTTCCAAAACAGGGACCAAAATTACGTCCCCATCTGAAACAAACAAACAAAGCAAAAACAAACAAAAAAACCCACCAACATGATTTACAAAAACAATGGTTTTTAAGGCATTGGACATCAGACAATGAAGAACAGCGATTCCTGAGAGACGGAAAACAAACAAGGTGAACCCTATGATTGCCCCAGTTTAATGCATTTAAAAGTGTGCAGACCACAGTGCAGGAAAGGAAAACCCAGGCAATGCCTAGAGGACTCCTGAGTAGAAGAGACAGAGCGACGGCCCAGGAAGACCAAAGCAGGTAGAGTCACAGGAGAGAGTCCTGGAGAGGAAAAAGCTATACAAAGAAAGGAGGCTGAAGATGAAGATCTGCAGAGGGTCCATCTTACATATTCAGCTCAGAACTAGTCAGAACATACACGTGGGAAAACTGAATCCAGAAAAAGAACACCCAAAAAGACCAGGATTAGCAGTACTCAGTGCTTACATAGGGCCTATTTCCACCAGTCAGATTGGAAATTCTCATTATTCATAAGGCATTTGTTATAATACCCACAAGGGGCTTGTCTCAGTAATGGGGAATATCTCAAACTAAATAACTGCACCATTCCCATTAATACTTAAAAAAAAAAACAGTTCTTATATAATTTAACTGTGTCCCAAAACAATGCTCAAGAACATTTATAAAAATACAAAAGCACCTGACCAGGCGGTGGTGCAGTGGATAGAGCGTCAGACTGGGATGTGGAGGACCCAGGATCGAGACCCTGAGGTCGCCAGCTTGAGCATGGGCTCATCTGGTTTAAGCAAAGCTCACCAGCTTGGACCCAAGGTCGCTGGCTCGAGCAAGGGGTTACTTGCTCTGCTGAAGGCCCACAGCCAAGGCACATATGAGAAAGCAATCAATGAACAACTAAGGTATTGCAACAAAAAACTAATGATTGATGCTTCTCATCTCTCTCTGTTCCTGTCTGTCTGCCCCTATCTATCCCTCTCTCTGACTCTCTCTCTGTCTCTGTAGAAAAAGAAATACATAAACATCTAGCACTCAACACTTCATGTGTTCAAAAAGTTAAGCAGAGACATGGACAATATAAAAATTAGAGAGACAAGATCCAAACGAAACTTCTAGAGATGGCACCTGTAATGTGTGATTTGAAAAATAAGCTGGAAGGGATCAATAGCAGACTAGGGATTGTAGGAGAAAATATTAGTGAACATGAAGACCTAGCAATAAAAACTATTAAAAATGTAACATGAAATAAAAAAGGAATTTTTTAAAAATGAAGAGAGCATCCGTGATCGGTGGTAAAAATTTAAGCAGCCAAGTAAACATGTAGTTGAAATCCCCAAAAGAGAGGAGATAGGAGGGGGTGGAGAAGAACTATCTGAAAAAATAATGACTGAAAAAAATCCAAATTTGTTATTTATTTAATTTTTTTTTAGTTTATTCATTTTTAGAGAGAAGAGAGAGGAGAGAGAGGAGAGAGAGAGACTGGGGGGAGGAGCTGGAAGTATCAACTCCCATATGTGCCTTGACCAGGCAAGCCCAGGGTTTCGAACCGGCGACCTCAGCATTTCCAGGTCGACGCTTTATCCACTGCGCCACCACAGGTCAGGCAAAAAATTTGTTATTTAAAATAAATAAACCAACAGATCCAAGACTCTCAGCAGGCTCCAAGCATGATAAACATAAAGAAAACAGCATAATAAAAAATTTTCAAAATCAGTGATAAAGAAAAAATCTTAAAACTATCCAGAGAAAAAGGACACATCATGGACAGAGGAATAAAGATGACAGATTTCTCACTGGCAACAACACAAGCAGAAGTTAGTGGAGCAACATCTCTGAAAGCACTGAAAGAAAACCCAGAATGATATACATAGCAAAACCCCTTTCAAAGCAGAGGTTAAAAAAAAAAACTCTTCAGAAATCTAAAAGTTGACAGAACTCATCTCCCTGTGCCACAAGAAATGTTAAAGAACATCCTTATAGAAGGAAAATGGTACCAGAGTGAAACATTGGCCTACAGAAAGAAACAAAGAGACCAGAAATAGTAACTTCATAGGTAACTACACAAGAATTTTTAATATCCTGTATCTCTTTAAAAGATAAGTGCTTAAACAAAAATAAAACAATGTAATATGGAGTTTATAACATACATAAAAGGACAATAGATTATGTCATAAAGACTGGGAAGAAAGAAAGTATACTATTATAAGATTCTTACATTCTGTAAAGTGGTATAATGTCACTTGAATGTAGACAGTGACAAGTTAAAGCTGTATGCTATAAACTAATATTATCACTAAAATAATTAAAATAATTATAGCTCATAAGCCAACAAAGGAAATAAAGTGGAGCCATCAAAAAATTTTAATTCAGAGTGACGTCAGAGAAATGGCGCCGTGAGGAGTGCTCCCGATACCTCTCCCTGAAACTTCAACAAATTCAACAACTAGAGACAGAAAAACAATCTCAGGAGCATCTGAAATACACGTACATCAAACAAAGGTATGATTGGGCAAAAAGGTGGCTGAATATATAACCCACTCTGAAGGGAATAAAACAGAGAACAGAATATTCCGCTTTCCTCACTGACCTGAGTAAGGGCTCCTTTCACTTGGAACTGAGAGAAAGTGAGGGCTGGGGGCGCGGAAAAAGCCAGGCTAGGGCAGAGACGTTCAAGCTGAGAAAAGAGTGGGCCTGAGGCTCAGCCCATGCGGAGCTAATGCCAGTGGCAGACCCCGGCAGAGGTGAGTGAGCAGTTTACTTGTTTACCCCCGGTATCCCGGTTGGCAAGTGCGGGTAGTGTACAAGTGGATCCACCTGGCACTTCAGGCGTGGGTGCCCACAATCCTGGATGGAGGGACTAGGTCGGAGACTGTCAGTAGTGACCCTCTGTGTGGGCTGTGACCGGAGTTTCTGAATAATCCCGGCTCCCCAACCAACAGCGCGTGGGAAGTGCATGAAAGCTGGCTTCCCTACACCTGGACCCATCTGGGCACAGCGCCTCCGCCAGCCATACAGGCTAACAAAGCACACTCCTGGGGAAGAGAACTGTGGAAGTGGTGGGGGGAAGGGTGCACAGGCAGCTTGCAGACAGCCTCTGGAGAGCAGACCTGCGGAGTGCTGAGGCATACTAGACATGCCGGAGGCTCATAGAAAGACACCTGAAAGGCAATCGGCTTCCAGCCCTGCCTGATTACACTGGCAGCTCTGGCTGGCAAAGCCTTATCCAGAACCTTGCGTTGAGTTGAGTGGGGATAGAGGGGATATCTGGCAGCTCTTAGAGACTCTTGCTCTCTACGCAGTGGCTGGGGCAACTTCACAGATGGGTCCCAGGCTGCTGGTTCAGGAAGGAGAGATTTGGGGAGAGGCTCTGGGAAAATGGACTCTCCCATTGTCAGAGCCTGAAAATGTTAACAAGCCCCGCCTACCAACGGGACTGAGGCCTAGTTTATGTCATCACCATAGCAACACAACAGCAAATCTCTGCCTAAGAGTGCCACAGGGGCAGAACCTGGGGTACAGCACCACCGGCCATAAAGAGAGAAGAAAGAAAAAGGAGGAAGATAACATCTCAAAACCAGAAAAAATCCACAGTCTTTATAACTTTTCCTATTTTTTTCTTGTATTTTTTATCTTTTATTTTCTTTTTTTTCCTTCCACCTTGGTCATTTTATCCTCTTTCCACTTTATTCTTTTCTTTTCATTTTGAATGTTATTACCCATAAGTGTTATATTTTTCATTTTTTTTCCTATGAGTGTTACATTCCAAAAAACCTTAACTCAGTTTTTTTCTCTCTCTCTTTTTGTTTCTTCTTTTCTCTTCACTTTTTCTCTCATTCAAATCTCACCCACAAACAAATTATTTTATTCTGGATTCAATTTTTTTCTTTGTGGCATTTTGTGTGCTTTTTACTTCGTTTATCTCTTTAGCATTTCCCCCAACTCTGGCTCTCTATTCTATAGTTTTTGTGCCACTTAATACAACAGAATTTTCATTTTTCACTGTATTTTTTTCTTTTTTCTCTTTTTCTTTTTTTTTTCTTTTACACTATTTCTCTCATTTAACCATCATTTACAAATTATTTTATTTTTGATCCAAATTTTTTCTTTGTGGCATTTTGTGGGTTCTTGCCTCATTTTTTGCCACTTTGTCACTCCCCCCCAACCCAGGCCCTCAGTTCTACGTATTTTTGTTCTACGTAGCACAATAAAATTTTCAGTTTTTCACTGCATTTTCTCAAAAAAAAATCTTATCAACTCTTATTAGTGTTATTAACAATACCACTCTCAAATGCCATTAAAGAAAAAAAAATCAAATATCATGGATACAAAACAGTGATGTAGCTCAGATAGATAAGGAAAAATCTATAGAAAAAAATTTCAATAACTTAGAAACCTTAGAGTTAAATGACAGAGAATTTAAAATTGAAGTCCTAAAAATACTCAGGGATATACAAGAAAGCACAGAAAGGCAATTTAGGGAGCTCAAAAAACAATTCAATGAACAGAAAGAATATTTCACCAAGGAAATTGAAACTATAAAAACGAATCAAACAGAAATGAAAAACTCAATTCATGAAGTGAAAAATAAGGTAACAACCTTAGCCAATAAAACAGGCCAGATAGAGGAGAGAATTAGTGACATAGCAGACAGGCAACTAGAGGTACTACAGAGAAAAGAGAAGACTCACGAATTTAAAAATAAATGAGACAGCCCTACAGGAATTGTCTGACTCCATCAGAAAGAGCAACATAAGAATAATAGGTATATCAGAAGGAGAAGAGAGAGAAAATGGAATGGAGAACATATTCAAACAAATAATAGACGAGAACTTCCCAAGCCTGTGGAAAGAACTAAAGCCTCGAATTCAAGAAGCAAACAGAACACCAAGTTATCTTAACCCTAACAAACCTACTCCAAGACACATCATAATGAAATTGGCACAAACCAGTGACAAAGAAAAAATTCTCAAGGCAGCCAGGTAAAAGAAGAATACAACATATAAAGGAAGTCCCATTAGATTATCAACAGATTTCTCAGCAGTAATTTTACAAGCTAGAAGAGAGTGGACCCCAATATTTAAAGTTCCAAAAGAGAGAAACTTCCAGCCAAGAATACTATACCCATCAAAGCTATCCTTCAAATACGAAGGAGAAATAAAAACATTCACAGATACAGAAAAGATAAGGGAATTTATCACCAGAAAACCCCCACTTCAGGAAATACTAAAGGGGGTTTTCCAACCAGACACAAAGAACAAAACAAAACAAAACTACAAGTAAAAGCTCCATCAGGATCACAATAAAAACAAGATTAATCTGTGACAAAGAAACAAAAAAGGGGAGAGGACAAAGATTAACAGTAGTAAAGGAGGATGGAGTGCAGAAGCACTCATGAGATAATGTACTACAATGAATATGATATGTATGCTTTCCATTACTTAATGGTAACCACCCCTGAAAAAAACAACACAGAAGTACATGGCTTGAAAAAGAAAGTAACAGAGAAAAGAAGTATGGATTACAACCAAACAAAAACAAATGATAGAAAAATAAAAGAGAAGAGCCAAACAAGATACAAAACTATCAGAAAGCAATATATAAAATGGCAATAGGAAACTCTCAAATATCAATAATTACACTAAACATAAATGGATTGAACTCACCAATAAAAAGACACAGAGTAGCAGAATGGATTAAAAAAGAAAATCCAACTGGATGCTGCCTACAAGAAACACATTTAAGCTACAAGGATAAAAACAAGTTCAAAGTGAAAGGTTGGAAAACAATACTCCAAGCAAATAACATCCAAAAAAAAGCAGGTGTAGCAATACTCATATCTAACAATGCTGACTACAAGACAGCCAAGGTAATCAGAGACAAAAACAGTCATTTCATAATGATAAAGGGGACACTGAATCAAGAAGACATAACAGGCCCTGGCTGGTTGGCTCAGCGGTAGAGCGTCAGCCTGGTGTGAGGGGGACCCAGGTTCGATTCCCGGCCAGGGCACACAGGAGAAGCACCCATCTGCTTCTCCACCACCCCCCTCCTTCCTCTCTGTCTCTCTCTTCCCCTCCCGCAGCCAAGGCTCCATTGGAGCAAACATGGCCCGGGTGCTGGGGATGACTCCTTGGCCTCTGCCCCAGGCGCTAGAGTGGCTCTGGTCGTGGCAGAGCGACACCCTGGAGGGGCAGAGCATCGCCCCCTGGTGGGCAGAGCGTCGCCCCTGGTGGGCGTGCCAGGTGGATCCCGGTCGGGCGCATGCGGGAGTCTGTCTCACTGTCTCTCCCCGTTTCCAGCTTCAGAAAGATGCAAAAATAAATAAATAAATTAATTAAATAAAAAGACATAACACTTCTTAATGTATATGCACCAAACCAAGGAGCACCAAAATAAATAAAACAGCTACTAACTAACCTAAAAACAAGAACCTACAAAAATACAATCATACTGGGAGATCTCAATACACCGCTGATGGCTCTAGATTATTCAATCAAACAGAAAATCAATAAAGAAATATTGGCCTTAAATGAAACACTAGAACAATTGGATATGATAGACATCTATAGGACATTTCATCTCAAAGTGACAGAGTATACATTTTTCTCTAGTGTACATGGAACGTTCTCAAGAATTGACCATATGTTGGGCCACAAAAATAACATCAACAAATTCAGAAAGATTGAAATTATACCAAGCATATTTTCTGATCAGAAAGCCTTGAAACTAGAATTCAACTGCAAAAAAGAGGTAAACAAACCCACAAAAATGTGGAAACTTAAACAACATACTTTTAAAAAGTGAGTGGGTCAAAGAAGAAATAAGCACAGAGATCAAGATACATACAGGCAAACAAAAATAAAAATACAACATATCAGAATCTCTGGGATGCAGCAGAAGCAGTAATAAGAGGGAAGTTCATATCACTACAGGCCTATATGAACAAACAAAAGAGAGCCCAAATGAACCACTTAACTTCACATCTTAAGAAACTAGAAAAAGAAGAACAAAGACAACCCAAAACCAGCAGAAGAAAGGAAATAATAAAAATCAGAGCAGAAATAAATGAAATAGAGAACAGAAAAACTATAGAAAAAAATAATAAAACAAGGAGCTGGTTCTTTGAAAAGATCAACAAAATTGACAAACCCTTGGCAAGACTCACCAAGGAAAAAAGAGAAAGGACTCATATAAACAAAATCCAAAATGAAAGAGGAGAAATCACCACAGATATCACAGATATACAAAGAATTATTGTAGAATACTACAAAAAACTATATGCCACCAAATTCAACAATCTAGAAAAAATGGATAAATTCCTAAAACAATACAATCTTCCTAAACTGAGTCATGAAGAAGCAGAAAGCCTAAACAGACCCATAAGCAGGGAGGAAATAGAAAAAAACTATTAAAAATCTCCCCAAAAATAAAAGTCCAAGGCCAGACGGCTATACTAGTGAATTCTATCAAACATTCAAAGAAAACTTGGTTCCTATTCTACTCAAAGTCTTCCAAAAAATTGAAGAAGAAGCAATACTGCCAAACACATTTTATGAGGCCAACATAACCCTCATACCAAAACCTGGCAAGGACAACACAAAAAAAGAAAACTACAGACCAATATCTCTAATGAATACAGATGCTAAAATACTAAACAAAATACTAGCAAATCGAATACAACACATTAAAAAAATAATTCATCATGATCAAGTGGGATTCATCCCAGAATCACAAGGATGGTTCAACATACGTAAAATGGTTAACGTAATACACCATTTCAACAAAACAAAGAACAAAAACCATATGATCTTATCAATAGATGCAGAAAAGGCATTCGATAAAATACAACATCATTTTATGTTTAAAACACTTAACAAAATGGGTATAGAAGGAAAATATCTCAACATAATAAAGGCCATCTATGATAAATCATCAGCTAACATCATATTAAATGGCATAAAACTGAGGACTTTTCCCCTAAAATCAGGAACAAGACAAAATTGTCCACTCTCTCCACTCTTATTCAATGTACTGCTGAAAGTTCAAGCCAGAGCAATCAGACAAGAGAAAGAAATAAAAGGCATTCATACTGGGTAAGAAAAAGTAAAGCTTTCACTTTTTACAGATGGTATGATCCTGTAAATCAAAAACCCCAAAGACTCCACAAAAAGACTACTAGAAACAATAAACCAATACAGTAAGGCCGCAGGATACAAAATTAATGTATATACAAAAGTCCACTGCTTTCCTATATGCCAACAATGAAACATCAGAAAACGAGCTCAAAAAAACAATCCCCTTCATGGTTGCAATAAAAAATATATAATACCTAGGAATAAACATAACAAAGAATGTAAAGGACCTATGTAATGAAAACTACAAAGCATTGTTAAGGGAAATCAAAAAAGATATAATAAAATGAAAAAATATTACTTGTTCTTAGATAGGAAGAATAAACATAGTCAAAATGACTATATTACCCAAAGTGATATACAAATTTAATAAAATTCCCATCAAAATTCTGTCATTTTTTAAAGAAATGAAACAGAAAATCATCAGGTTTATATGGAACTATAAAAAACCCCAAATGGCCAGAGCAATCCGAAGGAAAAAGAATGAAGCTGGGGGCATTACAATATCTGACTTCAAATTATATTATAGAGCCACGATAATCAAAACAGCATGGTATTGGTAAAAAAATAGACACTCAGACCAATGGAACAGAATACAGAATAGAAAGCCCAGAAATAAAACCACATGTATATGGTCAAATAATTTTTGATAAACGGGCCAACAACACTCAATAGAGAAAAGAAAGCCTCTTCAACAAATGGTGCTGGGAAAACTGGAAAACCACATGCAGAAGAATGAAACTCAACTACAGTTTGTCCCCTTGTATGAAAATTAATTCAAAATGGATCAAAGACCTAAATATAAGACCTGAAACAATAAATTACATAGAAGAAAACATAGGTGCTAAATTCATGGACCTTGGTTACAAAGAGCACTTTATGAATTTGACTCCACAGGCAAGGGAAGTAAAGGCAAAGATAAATGAATGGGACTACATCAGACTAAGAAGCTTTTACACAGCAGAAGAAACCGACAAAAAAACAGACAACCAACTAAATGGGAGATGATACTTTCAAACAACAGCACAGATAAGGGCCTAATATCCGAAATATACAAAGAACTCATAAAACTCAACAACAAACAAACAATCCAATTAAAAAATGGGAAGAGGACATGACTTCTCCTAGGAAGAAATACAAATGGCTAACAGATATATGAAAAGATGCTCATCTTCACTAGCTATTAGAGAAATGCAAATCAAAACTACAATGAGATACCACCTCACACCTGTTAGATTAGCTATTATCAACAAGACAGGTAATAACAAATGTTGGAGAGGCTGAGGAGAAAAAGGAGCCCTCATCCACTGTTGGTGGGAATGTAAAGTAGTACAACCACTATGGAAGAAAGTATGGTAGTTCCTCAAAAAATTAAAAATAGAACTACCATATGACCCAGCAATCCCTCTACTGGGAATATACCCCCATAACTCAAAAACAATGGTACATAAAGACACATGCAGCCCCATGTTCAGTGCAGCATTGTTCACAGTGGCCAAGACATGGAAACAATCAAAAAGCCCTTTAATAGATGATTGGATAAAGAAGATGTGGTACATATATACTATGGAATACTACTCAGCCATAAGAAATGATGACATCGGATCGTTTACAACAACATGGATGGACCTTGATAACATAATATTGAGTGAAATAAGTAAATCAGAAAAAACTAAGAACTATATGATTCCATACATAGGTGGGACATAAAAATGAGACTCAGGGACATGGACAAGAGTGTGGTGGTTAGCAGGGGTGAGGGAAGAGGAGGGACACAAAGAAAACCAGATCGAAGGTGACGGAAGACTATATGACTTCGGTGATGGATATGCAACATAATCAAATGTCAAAATAATCTGGAGATGTTTTCTCTGAACCTATGTACCCTGATTGATTAATGTCACCCCATTAAAATTAATTTAAAAAATTTTTAATTCAAAAGAAGGCATGAGAGGAAACAAGAAATAAAAGCAAACAGGACAAGTAGAAAACAAAAAACAAGATGGAAGACATAGCCTGACCAGGCGGTGGCGCAGTGGATAGAGCGTCAGACTGGGATGCAGAAGGACCCAGGTTCGAGACCCCAAGGTCGCCAGCTTAAGCACGGGCTCATCTGGCTTGAGCAAAAAGCTCACCAGCTTGGACCCAAGGTCACTGGCTTGAGCAAAGGGTTGGTCTGCTGAAGGCCCACGGTCAAGGCACATATGAGAAAGTAATCAATGAACAACTAAGGTGTCGCAACAAAAAACTGATGATTGATGCTTCTCATCGCTCTCCGTTCCTATCTGTCTGTCCCTATCTATCCCTCTCTCTGACTCTCTCTCTGTCCCTGTTAAAAAAATAAAAATTAAAAAAAAATTTTAAAAAGATGGAAGACATAAATCTAACTATAACAATCATCTCATTAAATATAGTCTTAACACCACAAGTTAAAAGCCAGAGATTGTCAAATTGGATAAAAAAGAAAGACTCAAGTATTTGCTACCTACAAGAAATGCTATTTAAATATAAACACAAATAGATTAAATGTAAAAGGATGAACAAAGAGATATCATGCCAACACTAATTAAAATAAAGTAGATGGGCAGTTTATACCAGACAAAACCAACTCCAATCAAAGATGGTGTCACCTTTGAATTCTACTAAACATTTAAGGAAGAAATATTATGGATTTCTCCTCTAGGAAACTGAAGATAGAATACTTCCCAACTCATTCTATAAGACAAGCATTACCCCCATATCAAAACCAGACAGAAAATGCAAGGGGAAAAATTACAGACCGCTTGACCTGTGGTGGTGCAGTGGATAAAGTGTCAACCTGGAATGCTGAGGTTGCCGGCTAGAAACCCAGGGCTTACTGGGTCAAGACACCTATGAGTAGCAACTACGATGAGTTGATGCTTCCTGCCCCTCCCCTCTCTTCTCTTTCTCTCTCTCTCTCTCTTTCTCTCTCTCTCTCTCTCAAAAAAATCAATAAAAATCTTTTTTAAAAGTTATATATCAATATTCATCATGAACATAATAGATGCAAGATTCTTTTTTTTTTTTTCTGTATTTTTCCGAAGCTAGAAACGGGGAGAGACAGTCAGACTCCCACATGCGCCCCACCGGGACCCACCGGGCACGCCCACCAGGGAGCGATGCTCTGCCCCTCCGGGGCGTCGCTCTGCCATGACCATAGCCACTCTAGTGCCTGGGGCAGAAGCCAAGGAGCCATCCCCAGCACCCGGGCCATCTTTGCTCCAATGGAGTCTTGGCTGCGGGAGGGGAAGAGAGAGACAGAGAGGAACGAGAGGGGGAGGGGTGGAGAAGCAGATGGGCGCTTCTCCTGTGTGCCCTGGCCGGGAATCGAACCCGGGACTTCTGCACGCCAGGCCGACGCTCTACCACTGAGCCAACTGGCCAGGGCCTCTTTATTTTTTTAATTTAGCTAATTGAATTTAACAATTTAGTAAAAGGCTCTGTTCTTCCCGTTATATCCTATAAGGTTGTTCACAATTTTTATATATCTCCCTACAGACAATGTTAATTTTGATCACTTCATTAAGATAGTTACCCACTTATTACTTGTTTTCTCTTTGTAATTATTTTGTGAGGAAGTATTGCCAAATTTTATAAATGAGCTCTTTACCAAATTTTCCATTTATCTATTTGTTTAAGTATATCAGTTTGGACTCATGGGCTTCTACTTTTTTTCCAAGGATCATAACTCATTACTATCATTGCTTATTTTAACAGTTTCATTGAGGTATTTTGATATTCAAGAAACTACACATATTTAAAATGTATAATCTGATACTTTCTGACATTTATATATATATATATTCCTATTGAACCATCATCATAATCGAGCCAGTAAGTATATCCATCAGCCCCAAAAAGCTCCTGATGTCCCTTTGTAATTCCTGCCCTATCCTTCCATATACCTCAGTCTCCAGACAACCACTGGTCTGCTTCTAGCGGTACAGACTAACTTCTGTAGTTTTATACAAATGCAATCATATAGCCCACACTCTTTTTCCATCTAGCTTCTTTCACTCAACATAGTTTTTCTGAGATTGTGGCATGCATCATTTATTCTTTCTTACTGAGTAGTATTCCATTGTATGACTGTATCACAAATTTTTATTCATTTATCTGCTGATGTACAGTTGGGTTGTTTCCACTTTTAGAGTACAAATAAAGCTGTTATAAACATTCATGTACATGAACATACACTTTCATTTCTCACGGGTAAATACCTAGGAATGTAATGGTCAAGTTGTATGATAGGCACATGTTTAACTTTTTAAGAAATTAAGCTGTTTTCTAAAGTGGTCGTACCATTTTAAATTCCTATCAACAGGGCACCAGAGTTCCTCCACATTCTCCTAATGCTAAGTACAGTGTCTTTTTCATTTTAGTCATTCAAATGGATGTATAATGTTATTTCATTTTGGTTTACATTTGTGTTTTCCTAAGGGTAATGATGTTGAACATATTTTCATGTACTTATTTTCCATATTTATATCTTCTTTGGTGAAATGTCTGTCCAAATATTTTGTCCATTTTTAATGGGTTGGTTGTTTTCTTATTATTAAGATATAGGAATTTTAAAAATACTTCATATATAGATACAAGTACTTTATCTGATATATGATTTGAAAATATTTTCTCCCAGTCTATGGCTTGTCTTTCTTTTTTTTTTTATTAATTTTATATTATGTTAACATGGATTCGTGTATATAAATAAAATCTATCATTTAGAAACTTCTTCTAAGAAAATAATCCAAGACATGAAAAAAAGGGGAATAGGTAAGTAAATTATTAAAGTTACTCAATGGCATATCAAGTGGCCATTTTAAGTGAACGCTATGTAACAACATGGGGAAATGCTAAGGATAACATGTTAAATGAGAAAAACAGTTCATTATATTAACAGAACACTGTGGATACAATAGGAGAGGATTAGAAGAGAGCATACCAAAAATCATACTGCTGGAATTGGTAAAATGATAGGTAATTTTTTCTTCATTCTGAATTTTTTATAATAGTTATTATCTTAGTGACTACATCGCTAATTCCAGAATATATAAATTGTTTATTTCTTAAATTACTTAACAGTATTTTAGTTATACTTGATATAAATATTCACCTTGAGTCTTTTAAACAAAAAATTCCTGTCTTCATTCAATTTATATGTGTTCATTCACAGATGATAAAGGTCATGAATGCCCAAGTAGGTATTTTCCTATCATTTTATGTTTTACTAACATTCAAAGTCAGTTAATAATTTCATATTAAAATGAGGATCACACTTAATTTGCCAAATGACTTGTCAGCACAATGCAAGTATAAATAGGCTGCCAATTTGTAATTCTCACATACGCTTCTCCATAATCATTAGTTTCTATTTGAGTCGTTGGTTCACTGTACCAGCATACGATATTAGCTGCTGGGAAACAAATCTCGGTCATTGCACACTTTGCAATAATGGTCCTCAGTAGTAAATGCACAGTCATTTATAGTGCATGAAATCTGGCACACACATTCTCTCACCTGATCCAGGTAAGAAAGCTTCAATCCACTGCACAGATGCAGGAACTGAGACTCAAAAAAGTTAGGGGCCTTGCCCGGGCTCCTCAACCAGTAAGTAGTAGTTATTGGGTTTGAGTCAGAACTCCCATGGTGCAATCAGTTAGTTAGCACATGGTACTTATACAAGGTTTGAGTTATTATCTTCTGATTTCAAAATCTGTCCCTTCAGCCTGACCAATGATGATGCTGTGGATAGAGCACTGACCTCGGACACTGAGGTCCCAGGTTCGAAACCCTGAGGTCACTGATTTGAGCACAGGCTCATCCAGCTTGAGCATGGGGTCGCCAACTTGAGCATGGGATCATTGACATGATCTCATGGTTGCTGGCTTGAACCCAGTGGTCACTGACTTGAAGCCCAAAGTTGCTGGCTTGAAGCCCAAGGTCACTGGCTTGAGCAAGGGGTCACTGGCTCAGCTGGAGTCCCCCCACCCTGGTCAAGGCACATATGAGAAAGCAATCAATGAACAACTAAGGTGCCACAACTATGAGTTGATGCTTCTCATCTTTCTCCCTATTTGTCTCCTCCTTCTTTCTCTATTTGAAAAAAAAAAAAAAAGAAAAGTTTCTTTCTACTAAACTCTACTGCCACCCCAAACACCTTGCTAAGCATTCCTCACAAAATTCAAGGAGCCAGCCCTGGCCAGTTGTCTCAGTGTTAGAACGTCGGCCTGGCGTGCAGGAGTCCCAGGTTCAATTCCCGGCCAGGGCACACAGGAGAAGTTCCCATCTGCTTCTCCACCCCCCCCCCTTCCTCTCTGTCTCTCTTTTCCCCTCCCGCAGCCAAGGCTCCATTGGAGCAAAGATGGCCCGGGCGCTGGGGATGGCTCCTTGGCCTCTGCCCCAGGTGCTAGAGTGGCTCTGGTCACAACAGAGCGACCCCCCAGATGGGCAGAGCATCGCCCCCTGGTGGGCGTGCCGGGTGGATCCCAGTCAGGTGCATGCGGGAGTCTGTCTGACTGCCTCCCCATTTCCAGCTTCAGAAAAATAATTTAAAAAATAAAAATAAAATAAAATAAAATAAATTCAAGGAGCCAATGCCTGTTATGGGCCCACCATGTTGCCCTCCCCACATGCTCACAATTGAGCCCCAGCTGAGCCTCGGCTATATCTCATGTCTGGACCACACAACTGCCATGTCTGGGCTGCTCCAGTAAGCCTGCTAACAACACTGAGATTAGGAACAAATTCATGAACAAACAGGGCTCGAAAGCACCAGTTGCTCAAACAAACTAAGATCAGGGGGCCACTGGGAAAGGAAGCAAGAGAGGCCCAGGAGGCATAAGGCCTCTCACTACAAACAATGGTCAAGGCCACAGACTGCACAGCCCAAGAAGGTGGGTCAGCAAGGGATAGGACACTGGCCACAGTGGGAAAAGGGACACACAGCCTTCAATGACAACCCACCAAAAGTCCTCACTGCCTTCAGTATGAAATTCAACTCTTCCCAGAGCCTACCAGGCCCCACATTATGCAACCCTGGCACCCTCCACCTCATCTCTTTCCTCCCCACTCACCCCCCTGCAATGATAGGTCACCTCCTGTGCCATCCTCTACCCCCAGCCTTTGTATGAGCGGCTCCAAAGTCTTACCACTCCTCTCATCTCTCCCCTGTCAAAATCCTCTACAGCCTGGACCCAGGCCTCCCTCCCATCCCCTCTTCCTAGGCCCAGCTGGCCCACCTCTCTCTCACAGATGATGCGACTGCCTCTCACTGTCCAGAACTAACAGCAGAGCCAGGAGTCGTCGCCCCCCCCCCCCTGCCCAGTTGCTCCCTTTAACAGCCTCTTGTGGAAAGAACTGGGCTCCTGCCCATCCAGCAGCTCTGGGGCTATAATCAGATACTCTGCTCCAGGCCCAGACAACAAAAAGCAAGGAAGCAACCCCAGACTGGCCACAGTACAACCAAACTGTGACCCAAAGTGACAGCAAGTCAAATATGGAAGGGGTGACCACTCATCCTGCAGGAGTCAGTTCAAAGTCCCTTCACCCCAGGCCAGACTTCTGGAACTAGCAGAGACTCCTCCTAATTCTCAAGGCCTCCTTGGGTCCCCCTCAGATCATCCAAAGGAAACCACCAGCAAGAGCCTACAGAGCTGGAACAGACATGGAGAGGCCCACAGCACAGCACAAGACTGGGTCCCGCTTTATACGCCCACAGGAGAGGCGGGCGTAAGGGGGTAGGGCTAGCAGCAGCTGGGCGTGGACCCCCAGGCTCTGAACCGGGGCGGGGGTGGGAGGAACACACTGGCTTAGGGGATCAGCAACAGTATCCGGGAAGATGCTGCACTGATGTTCCCATAAGAGGGGAGACCAGGCAAAATGGCCCCCAAGGCCCCGTTTGGCAGCTGGCCTTTGGGGGCCACACCAGGCCTCCAGGCTGCGTTGCAGGTCCCAAGTCAAAACAAAGTTCTGCAGCCAGTGGAGTGTAACAACAAAAGCTGCCCCAGAACTGCAGGCATTTATAGATCCAGCACCATTCCACACGTGCTTATTATACCGTGAGACTTTTCATCACCAAACCACAAATTCCAGGAGCACTTCAAAGCCAGAAGTCCCCAGAGCAGTTGACAGGAACAAAGAGAAGCAGGTGGGTATTGAGCAGTGACTCTGAAGGACACTGAGAGAAGTGACCGTGGGAAGGTTGTGTGCCCATATCCAGCAAGAATCTCGAATGGCAATGCAATAAAAATGTAACACTGAATTGAGTTACTAGCATTTATTTAGTACTCATTATGTGTTAAGCCCTAATCTGAACCCTTTATATGTGTATTATCTCATTTAATTCCATAAACCACCCAATAAGGTAGACGCAGTTATTATCCCCGGTTTTACAGATGAAGAAGCTGTGGCTCAGAAAGGGTAAATAGTTTGGCAAGGCTACACATCTAACGAGTGGCAATGCTGGGACCTGAACCCAGAAACTTGCTTCAAGACCACAATGCTCTTTGACCACAGAGAAATGTTTCTTAGACTATCTGAATACTTCAAAAGTAAAGGTTTTGAAGCAGGACTAAAAAAAATCAGGATTGTGGGCCAATTCTGTCCCTAACTTACTTCCCTACTTATGTAATACTGAACAAGTGATCCCAGCTTTCTGGACCTCAGCTGGTTCATTTGTACATGGGAGATGGGCAGAGTCAGCAATAGCAAGTGGGTGACATACATGTCTCCCCCCTATTACCACACCTCTGGCACACATCAGACATCACTAATCTACCACAACAGGCAATCACTGAGCCCAGGTGAAGACTTCCTTCATTCTCCACTCTACACGAAGACAACCACTACTGATCAGTTGGAGCTGGAAAATGAAATATATGCGCTTTCCCAGAGTTAGGTCATTTCCAAGGTGTCTTCTGACTCTACCAATCTACAACTGTGTTTACTGGGGTTTTAAAGACAACCTTTTCATTCTAGCCCCACCCCAACAAGAGTTGTCCTTACCCCTCAATCTTCCTTCCGCAGAATGGACAGTATGTTACATGTGGCCGGCTCCACTTCCTTTGCTGCTCACAGTGAACACCACTCCAAACCAATGCCCAAGTTCAGGTACACAGACTGGATCTACCCTCTCACCTCTGCCTCAGTAAGGGGACCCAATAAGGGAGAGATCTAAGAGTCAGGCCACTGACATGATAGAATGAAGGGGTGCAGGTTCCTCCGCATTAAGCACTGTGTTTCCAGAAAATTCCAGTTTAAAATGCAAACACTCCCTAGAGGTGGTAACACAGGAAATTATTTCCTGTCATTGTCACCTTGGCAGGAGCTTTTTTAACCTGTCTGTTTTTCCAGCCTCAGCAACTGAAAGCGGAATCTATGGAATCAGATAGGATCCAAATATAGGTTCTGTTTCAGAGAAGGCCATCCAAAAAAAAAACAAGTTGCAGAAGGGGGCACCTGGGGAGGGCAGCTGCTAATGGCTGAGAAAGCTTAATGAATAAAACATGCTACACAGCTGCCAAGAATACGTGTGTTTTAATAGGGAACAGAGTTTTAGGCCAAAGGAATTCATCTCTAACGGTGGAATTACAAGCATCAGCGATGATTTCGGGAGGTGTTAAGGAAAGAAACTTAGTCCGGCATCCCTGAAATCCCAACACATGAGCTGATGTAAGTGTACAAGCCCTCAGCAAACAGCACGCACGCGGCAAATGTAAGAGATGAACAATACACCTGGCAACTTGTGGCTCTGCCTGCCAGGGGCCAAGCCTGCCACCACACTGACAAACCACGTTGCCCAGAGCAGCCTAGAGCACGCACTCTGTGGTCTGGAAAGCATCCCTCTGGGAACTCAGTTGCCAGAAAAACTAAAGAGAACCCTTCCCTGTGTGTGCCCCTTAATCACACACACTGAGAAGATGCATAATTAATTTGTTCTCGACAGTTACTCTGCGGCTGGAAGAGTGAGGGCATTTCTAGAATGGCAATTACAGACAAGAAACACCAGTGTTAGTCCACAAGCAGAATAGCATATCCAGCCAGTCTGCCTCCCGCCCCTCCCCATCATCTCTGTTCAGGCTGTGGGCCTGGGTGTAGAACAGGAGTCCCTCTCATTTCCTCATAGGCTGGAGATCTTGGGGGCTGGTGGGAAGGAACACAGAACAACACTCAGAAAGATTCAGAGACGGAGGCCTCCCTCTAAGAGGGAATAGGTACAAAGCTCAGGTGCAAGGTGAAGATCAACAGGTAGGATCTTTGGGGACAACCGACCACACATAGGAATTAAATGAAGTTAAAGAACTCTTTGTTAACTTCATTATGTTACATGTGGCCAGTCCCACTTCCTTGTCCATGGTGATAATGACACGAATACTTAGAAACACATCTGTTGTTAGAGATGCACACTGAAATAAAAGGTGAAAAGCACTGATTTCTATCATTTAAAATTCTGCAGCAATGAATGAATGAACAAATGAATGAATTACAGCAACAAAGTTTAGATCTAGGTGCCAGGTATATGGTTCATCATATTATTCCCTCTCGTTTTTAATTACATCTGAAATTTTTCACATAGAGGTATTTCTTAAAAGATTCAAAGGCAGTTCTCAGCCGCTGTTCCTAACCCTTTGCTGTCCCTATGCTCTCGACCAGAGCCCGCCTCTTCTGTCTCATGATGTACCACATGACCTGTCACTCACTCTACTCCATCACTTTGGCCTCCTGTCAGGTCCTGGAACAAGCCAAGCTCCTTCCCATCTCAGGGCTGTTAGGCATGCACTTTCCTCTTCCCAGGGCCGGCTCCATGGGCATGTGACCAGTGCAGCCATACTGAGGCCCACACTCAGACACTCAGAAGAGCCCCACACTTGTGACGTAATATGGAAGACAGGATAATGCCGCCTTCTCTCTTCAACAAAGATGTCCAGGACAAGGAGCCTGTGAATATGTTTCTTAAATGACAAAGGGGAATTCAAGTTACAGGTGAAATTAAGGCTGCTAATCCGCTGACCTTGAGATAGAGAGGTTATCTCTGATTATCCAGGTGGACCTTGTGTGATCACAATGGTTCTGTTAAATGGAAGAGGGAGGCACAAGAAGAGAAACGGAGAAAGGGCCGAGTGAGGACCTGGCCAGACAGTGCTGGCTTTAAAGATGGAGAAAGTACGCCATGAGCCAAGGAATGCAGGTGGCCTCCGGAGGCTGGAAAAGACAGGAAAATAAGTTTCCCTTATTTTCCTGTCTTTTTACACAGGGGGCCAGTTCACTGTCCCTCAGACCGTTGGAGGGCCGGACTATAACTATGCTCCTCTCACTGACCACCAATGAAAGAGGTGCCCCTTCCAGAAGTGTGGTGGGGACCAGATAAATGGCGTCAGGGGGCCGCATGCGGCCTGCGGGCCCGTAGTTTGGGGACCCCTGCCTTAGAGCCTCAGGAAGAACACAGCCCTGCTGACATGAATGCTTTAGTACAGCGAGAACCATTTCAGACCTCTGACCCCCAGACTGTCGGAGAATAAACGGGTATTGTTTTAAGCCACTATGTCTGTGATAGTTTGTTACAGCAGCAGTAAGAAACTAATACAGTAACTGTCTTGAAATTCTTCATTTTATCTTGGAATCTGTGTTTTGCAAGTGAAGCCTGATGGGACAATGAGCACCCGCTGAGGATTCCCCTCACACAAAGTCCCAACTCCTCAGTGGGCTGCCTACTCACCCCAGTGCCCCGGCCCCGGGCCTCCCCACCTCCACCCCACAACCACAGCTGCTCTGCACCCGGGCGGCAACTGGGCTGCCTGGTGAGGGAGTCCTGCAGGCTGCACTGCCCTCCACCTCCGCGGGGTGCCCGGGTGCAGACATAGGGAGGGTCGGGGTCACACACGTGCCATTCAGTCCGTCCCCATCCTAGACTCGCATCCACAGCAAGTTCAACAGGCGACCCGGCAGGGACCTTCCATCACCCCCAGTCCAGGTCCTGAGCACCTCCCAGCACAGAGGTTACAAACTCTCAGGAGACTGCAGGTTGGGGTACAGGGCCACAGGCAGGGGAGACTGATTTCCCCACCCCCACCCAGAGCGCTACATATGCCTTCTGCTGTGGGCCCCGAAAATCCCGTAGCCCACCCTGCCTCTCCCCTACGTCTTCCCCGCTCTTCACGTGCTGGTTCTCTCATCAGTTTTCAGTTTTAGCTGAAAAACCCCCACCAGAGAGCCCTTTCCCAGCCCAGCTTCAGTCCCTTTTTATCCCATGACCACATTTTATCTCTTTTAGGGCACTCAGCAAGAGCTGACATTATCTTGTTTACTTACCTCCCTGATTCTCTAAAAAGTATTTGGTGAACCTGGTGTGGGCCGAGTGCTGTTCTAAAGGTTGTGGATAAAGCAGCAAGCAATCAGACAGAGTCCTTGTCCCCCGAGAGTGGATGTTCCGAGTTCCATCAACTGATAATTATCTCTTGTCCTCTCAAGAACAGATCATTGCATATTCGGCACCTCACATAGCATCGGGCACATAGTAGGTGCGCAATGCAAATTAGATGCACAATTGATTACATAAATGAGTGGTTTAGGCACTCTGTGCTGTGACCGGGCATAGCATAGAGACATCCCTCTTCATCGTGCAGAGTGGGGGGCGTGGAGACCTGTTCCATCAGCAGGAACGGAGGAAAGGAGAAGCCTTGAGACAGACTGGGGAAGAAGGAGGGGGCAGTACCCCAGTCCCTGAACCACACTGCCTTAAATTAGCCTTACATATGTCCCACCATTATCAGTCAACATTTACTTGTATATTTAAGTGAAGTTATTCTGCTAATTGGACATATGTCTCACGGTTCTACAAGGAAAAAAGTCTATTAAAAAGGCTTGCTATAACAGGCAAGAGCTTTGAGGGTAGTTTTATTCAGGGACAGGAAGAGAGCTGAGTAGATTTTAATTCGTTAGAAAATAGCTGCTTGGGGCCAAGACAGTAAGCAGCAGGAAATCAAGAACAGGCTATTCAATTATTAGTTGTTAACAAGCGCCTCGATCACCCTTACAGAGAGCCCTGCATCGACATCATGAGTGATACTATGGCCTTCCCTCTGTCCCTGCTATTCCAGTGGTTCCCATTTTGGAGACATGGCCACTGAGGCCAGAGAAATGCAGCTCAGCCGAGCCAGCGAGTTTGTCCTCACAGCCCCTGCGGCCTAACCTCCCGAGCACAGGGAGCTATGAGAATTTGGGAGTCCAAAGGGTTTCAGGAGAAACAACGGAGGGCCAAAGGGACAGGAGAGAGGTGGCAGGAAACACTGGTTTCTCACGGCTTGACGAATGGGTCAAACTCCCGATACAGCAAGGAAACCCACGCCTCGACCGCTGGCCTAGAGGAACCCCGGGAGCTCAGCCTGTCTAGATGACAGAGCCAGGGAGTCAAGTGGGTAAAGGCACAAGCTCGCGACCCACACTACCTGGGATACATCCAAGACCTGGCAGTGGGTTGAATGATGGCACCCCAAAAGATATGTCCGTGTCCTAACCCCCAGAACCTGTGTTTGTGACCTTGCTTACAATCTTGAGAAGAGATTATCCTGACTGCCCAGGTAGGACCTAAATCCAATGACAAGCGTCCTTATAAGAAAAAGAAGAGAAGATGGGAGCAGAGGTTGGAGTGACACAGCCACCAGGAGTGCCTGGAGCCACCAGAAGCCAGACACGGCAGCAAAGGATCTCTCCCTAGAACCTCCAGAAGGAGCAGGGCCCTGCTGGCCCCGAGGAAATGGCGCCTTGTGTTCGGACTTCTGGTCTCCAGAACTGTAAGAGAATACATTTCTGTTGTCATTGGCCACCCAGCTTGTGGTACTATGTTATGGCAATCACAGAAAACCAATACCCTGATTACTAGCTGTGGGCTGTGGGGCAAGTCACTTAATCTGCCTCGGTTTCTTCATCTGTAAATAGGGATGATAACAATAGTATCTACCTCATAGCGTTGTTGTGAAGATAATAGAGAGAGAGAGAGCTCTTAGCACAGCACACTTGTTATTTGCATCAGGAGAACTACCTGGGAACTCACTAAAAATAATGGCTTTCCAGGCCTCACCCCAGGACCCTGACAACAAATCTTTAGAGTACACAGTCTAGGAATCTGCACTTTACGTAGTTCCCCCCCCCCATGACTCTAATGGCCTGAAGGCTGGGGACCAGCAGTGAGCTGCCCCCCCAGGACAGACAGACAGAATCTCTTCTGCTTCTGGAGCCTGCCCTTGCAGATACAGACTTCACAGCTCTCCTTGGTAAACCAGCCCCATACCATATGCTCCCGCAGCGGTCAGGAAGTCCCAGCTATGCCTCCCCCGAAGCCATCAGCACGTGGCTTCATCCCATTGCCCTGCCCTACCCTCAGCAGAGGTAGAAAGCACTTGGGGCTTTTCAGTGGGAAAAGTAATCAGCTCTGAGAAGCCCAGCGTGGTCGGGCTGAGGTGGGTGTGAGATGGGTAAGAATGGGCAGCAGCTGGGGTTCTCCAGCCCTTGCCCCCTTGGCTGCAGGTTAATGTGGCACCTCAACATAGTACTATCTGCAGAGAGCAGGGCATCCTGCCCGCCTCCACCAACCACACAACAACCAGGAGGCAGGGCAGCTGGAAAGCAGCTCTGCGGCAGGAGGAAGCCAACCCTGTGGGTCCAGGCAGGCCGTGTAGCCAAGGGAACTGCATGCAAACGAGGAACTGGCTAATGTGATGCTCGCACTGATCAGGATGGAGCGACACCTTGCACACAGCAACGGCCTCCCATTGCTGGAAAGCCAGGGGCTTATTCTGTTTCATTTCAGCTGTGGCCTTTGGAAAGAGATCACCACCTCTGAGCAGCAGCAGCAAACCACCCCACAAGGCAGCTGCAGCCTGCAGCAACCCCAGGAGACAAACAGGGCGGGCTCAGAGAAGAGAAGAGCTGAAATGAGAGTGGCCAGTCAGCAGGAGAAAGACCGAGGAAATGGTGGGTGCAAGCCGGAGTCTGGCCCAGCATCTCCTGCAGACGGTGCAGCCAGTGCTTCCCAAAGGGTGACCGGCACCAGCAATGGTGTGCAGAAGTATGGTAGAAGGGGCAACTGTGAGTGGTACCCAGAATGTTTATTTGCATATGCATTAGATCCCCCCCCCTCCAAAAAGAGAGAGCTAGCCTATCAAGTCTGTAATTTCATAGATATATTTCCTTAGAACTAAACCAAGTAATGAAAAAAGAGTCAACAGAATGAAAAATCATGCAAACCCACGAATGGCTGGTTATAAGGAAATGCACGGGAATGATCAAGAAAGAAGACAAGACTGTGCTCGCATCTGCTCAAGCAGGAGGGAGGCTGAAGTCCGGGAAGAAGTAGCCAGGGGCGACAAGTGTAAGGGCAAGGTGTTATTTCTGAAGTAGGTCATGAGTGCAACGGTAGTCACTAAATTACTTTTATAACTTTTCTTAGGTCTTATATATGTCACATGTTTTTAAAGAGACAAGAAGTATGCAGACATGGCAAGATGGGACAGTGTTACTGGCCATGGTCCACGGCTCACTGGCAAATCTAGAGCAGTCAAGAGCTTGGTGTGGTCTGCCTGGGAACTATAGAGACTGCACAGTGAGCTCCCGCCCCTAGGGAAGATGAAGTCATGCCAAATTTTCCTCCAGGGTCCCCACTGATGGGAGTAAACCCCCCAATCTCTGCCCAGACCACACCAAGGCCCAATAACCCAGTCCTATGGAACGCTCCCCGAATTAGAAGGCTTTGGGGCAGGGCCACTGCGGAAAGTTGCGCAGGTTTGCAGTGCAGTGCTAAGGCTTGGGTACACAGAAAACTAAAAAGCAGGTGCCAGATTCACCCGCAGACTCTCTCCCTATTCCAGAGGGCTGGTCCTTAGATGACCCAACCAGAGCAAATTAAATGCAGCTCATGCTCCTGCAGAAATTATCACAAACTCGGAAAAAGCCAGTCACCAAGAAAGCAAGGAGTCCATTCCCCTCCTCCTCTCTGCAGAACACTCTCGGGCCATGGTGGCCAGCAAAAGAGGGACAGAGTGCATGGGAGCTCTGAAAAGCTTCCCCCACCCCCAGGTTGACAAGCTCGCACATGCGAAAGGGCTGTGGCACAATCAGACACAGCCAGTTCAGAGGAGGCCTTCCTGGGCATGCACTCCCACCCCCAGGCTGGGTTAGGGGCCCCCTTCACGCAGGACTCCTGCCCCACTCCTCATGGCTGGGAATTAGTTGCTATCAGGGGCCAGGGCTAGAATGAAGACAAATAGATCCTTCTGCAACTGGTGACTTCACATCGCTCCCCCCAGTAAGCAACTGGAAGACAGAGGGGGCACGTCTTATATCCCCTGAGCCCGAGCCCCACACAGGACCTGGCACGCAGCAGGCCCAGTTAAGGTGGGTTAAAATGGATGGAAGAATGGTGCAGACAGGTCCTGGCTTGGCCGGACAGTCCCTGTGTTTCAGAGACTATTCCTGAAGAGCTAGACACGGTGACAGTTCCCCTTGCAGAGCAACAAGATCTTTAAACTGCCAACTGAATTACCATGCCTTCATTAAGCTGGTAGTGTGGCCATCCCCCAAACTGGCGGTTGTTCAATAGCTTAAGAGTTGAAACACTTTCCCAAAGCACTGAGGAGCTAGCATCTACCAATTCCTTGAGAGTGTCTACACTCCCCACCACAGGGGAGTGCAAATCCCAAATATTTGCTGAATTAACTGTTTGGTTGATTCAGTGGATGAGTAAAGGAATCCCAGGGAGGAAGCTCTAGTGCTCTTCTTCCTCCTCTCCTGTGTTTCCCAAACCCACCCCAGGCAGCACCCCAGCCTCAGAGCTCACACCAGGCGGTAGGGACACCGGAGGGAGAAGCAACTCCAGCAGCTGCAGCTCACTGGCAAGAGCAGCTGCCCAAGATTCTCTGGGTCCACTTCCTATCCAACTGGTTGCTTTCCCCCTGGTTGGAAGTGGATAAACAGAAACAACCAAGTATAAAACGCAAAGAATTGGGGCAAGACCTGGATGTCTGAGACTAAGTTCATGATCTGCCACAAACTGGAGGGTCCTAAAGAAATCACATCATGCCTCTGGACCTCAGTTCTGCATCTGAGCATTAAAGGCTTGAACCAGCTGATGCCAAAGCTGTCTTTTCAAGTTCAATGGAATAATTGTAAATGGAGTCATCACCCCACCTTCGCTCCTTACACTACTCCTCTTGCCAATATCCACTGGTCAAAAATTGAGTCCCTTTCCCCAAAAAACACCCTACCTAATGCCATGGTTCTAAAGTTGACAGCATATGACCCTCCCACTAAATGCAGATTTCAGTAACGCTGAAATTGCTATCCCCTAACTTAAGCCTGAAGCACTTGTATCCTTAAACAAGGTCAGAAGTAAAGGTTAGCTGAATTTAGTATGCACAAAAGGTTGCTGCAGCAAATTTAGAACTATCTCCCATTCTCAGGGTAAAGATTGCAGGTGAACTTCCTCTCCGTTAAGTTTCATGCAAGCACATGGAGGGAGCCCCTTCAGATGTGTAATGCTTCTCCCCTCCCCCTGCCCTCTCCCCCCTTCCTTGTGGTAGGAGAAACTGCAGTTGGTGAGCTGGGAGAAGAACATACCGTGACCTGCTCACCCCTTCCCCTGCTTTGGGATCTGCAGGCCTGCAGAGCACTGGTATTCAGCTCCTCCCTGACCTGGAAGGCAGGCCCCCGTCTGAGAGGCTTGCCCTGCCATGTCTGTGTCTGGTAGGTAAGTCTATCAAATTCAAGGGTGAAGTTCAACAAGCCCACTTGATCACAGACCCAAGCCACATGCTCCAGCCAGCATTTATCAATAATAAGGCTGACAGTTTGATCTCTACCTGGCAGAATTCTGCAACTGCTTGGTTCTGCTTCTCGGGCAAGGACGAAAATAGCATTAATCATTACCTCCTCAAGCTCAAACAGTAAATATTACAGTAACCAATATCACACACACACACACACTGCTGACCTAAAGCGTCTGATACCACAGGCGCCCAGTGACCTGGTCAATAAGAAGAAACTGAATACTGCTAAAAAGCTTCCCAGTCACAGCAGCAGTCAAGGTCCCTAATTAAGAAAGGAAAAGGCACATGCAGTCTCTCTTGCACGCACCCACACACACATGCTCATGCTTCTGCTCACTGTCTGACACAGAGTGAAGCTCAAAAAACTATTCAGTAATTGATAACTTCAAGCATTCTCATTCATTTAGAGCTTAATAAAACTTTGCTCTAGAACTTTCCATGGTTCCCCATGGTATAAAACTTGGCAAAGAGAACCTCTATGACAGTGGTTCTCAACCTGTGGGTCGCGACCCCGGTGGGGGTCAAATGACCAAAACACAGGGGTCACCTAAAGCCATCGGAAATTTGAGAACCGCTGCTCTATGACCTTGCTTTAATTGTATTTGCCAGTGTACCCCTTCCCTCACCCTTACCCTAGCCTCCAGACACTGAGTTATTCTCTGTGTCTTACAATCTCCAGAATTTTACCATCAACTGGAAGCACCTTGTCCCCAACACTGTAGGTTTCAATGTTACCCACCTTTCCAAACTCAGCTCAAATACCCCTTGGTTAATTCAATCTCACCCATCTTAGGCCACCGTCCCTGCTTCTGTATGCCTTGGGGGTCTTAACTACATTGGGATATAGTAGGGTTTTACAAATAAGTTAATATATTGTAAATAATAAGAGGCAGGTTTCTCACTGTCAGAGAAATAAGTTACATATAAGGAAAGGGAGATGGACAAGTGAACTCTCTGTGATGTTAAATTGAAACTGAAGATATCAATATGAACTCATAGTTTTCAGTGGATAAATGGATGGGTGAGTGGGTGAGTGGGTGGATGAGTGGGTGGGTGGGTGGATGGATGGACGGATGAACAAATGGGTGGACAGATGGATGAATAAATGAAGAGGACAGGCTGATTGATGTATGCATACATGAATAAGCATAAATATATGTATTTCCTGGCTCTGTCTCTTGGGAGAGCCTAGAAATAGCAACACCCCAAAAGCAATATGCATCCACATCTTGGTGTCTAAATAGCATTCTCCAATGAAAGAAGAAGTGATTGATTACAAGGCTGGGGCAAGGAAAATATAAGAAGAGCCTGGGGCATCTTTTGGTACCAAAATTAAGATAATGTTCAAATAATGATGAAGCATATCAAAAAGACACAGGGGGCAACCTAAAGGAGCTCCCAATGGCCAGAGTTTGAACACTCTGAGCAAACAATAAATAATAATTGTTTTGGATTATAACTTATAGAACAAAGTAAAAACCCATGTGTTCATAGTGATAAAAATAATTCGGTGAAGAACTGAAGGAGAAGGGTCACCTCTTTCTTATAGAAGGATTCCAATTAATAAAGGTAAAATAAGGAAAATAAAAATCATTAACTTGTCCACTAAAATGATAAGGAGCCCACAAGGCAAACCCTGTGCTTCTGAGTCACCTCTCTGGATGTACTACATAATCCCCAGTATTTAATTAAGTAGAGCTTCTCATCTCTATTCTTATAAAATCATCCAGAGCAAAGGTCACTGCCACCACTTTACAGATAGAGGTGCTTCGTGGTGGACCGGCAGCCAAAATGGCTCAAATTCTACCCAGCACCATCCAAACCTTTCCATACCCTGTTTAGGCCTTGGAATTTCTGAATTTCATTTCTTTCTTTGGAATAGATCCTCTGTGACCTATCAAAACCCTGACTGTGCTTCAAGATCCATCTTGCTTCTCCAACATTCCCCACTGTATCAGGACTCATTTGGTTGCAAGTAACAGAAAATTGAATTCAAGCAAAAAGAGAATTTCCTGGCACAATAAAAGAAAAGTCCAGTGGTGGTCTGGCTTTAGGCTCAGCTAGATCTACAGACTCAAATGACATCTCTCCACAATACTGGCTCCATTCACAAATAGCCTTTCCCCTCATGGTGGCAAGATGGCTGCCAGCAGCCCTAAGCCAATATCCATATCCTCAGCTAATCTAGCAGAAATGACAATGTACTATGGAGGACAGCCCCAAAAGTCCTGGAGCTGATGCTCACTGACCAACCTGGCACAGGTGCCCTCCCTGAATCAGTCTGCAGGACCAGAGGAATGGACCTAAGTCACATGCCCACCCTTGGAGCTGATGGTGCAGTGAGCCCTACTCAAACCTCATGGTGAGTACCTGAGAGATAAGTGGTTCCCCAAAGTAAAGTTTGGATGCTGTTTCTCAATGAAAATGGTTCCTGAGCTGTAGAATTAACATATGTCCACTCTACCTCAACCCTTCAGTCAGAATATACTCAGTCCTAAGTCCTCTAGCTCATTGTCTGCATGTCTGTATCCACCATGACTTCTTCCTGCACTGTGGACAGTTCAGTTCAAACATTTGTCTCTGTTTATAAGCATCCTGAGCATCCGGAATCTCTTCTCCAAAGCACCTAGGCCCTGCCCCATATCCTTAGCTCCCTAGCAAAGCGCCACTGCCTCCTAGACAACACTCCTTCACATGGGCTCCCATCCCTCCTGGTGCAGAGCTGAGTCACTGAGATCCAAGCCAGCTGAGGACCAACCTTGAAAGTGCTTCTCAAAGTTGCTGTCTGCCAAGCTCATTTCCTGGCTCTGGCATACTCCAGGACCTGGGGACACTGGCTTGACAGGTGAGATAATTATGTTTTACCCTTCATTCATTCCTTTATCAGTCACGCGGATGAGAGCAGATAAGTATTCCGATGGAAGAACAAACTCCTGCAGTATTTACTTGTTCTCCTCAGTGCCAGCTAGCTCTTCCCCACAAGGCACCCCTCCGGGACCAGCTTACACCCGTTATCCGGTGCCAACTACCACGTACTGCCCTCTTGTCCAAGGCCAGGCTGCACTTTCCTTATCCCCTGAAGCTGCAGCACCACTGCCTTCCAGATGACTTACACATGAAGGGCGAGTATCTCCCAGCCTGCTCTGCCCCTGGGCCCTGGCCTGGACCTCTCTGCAGAGTGTCGTGCTGGTGGGTTCCAAGGCCCATAGCACTAATTAGGCAGACAAAGAAGGGCAGAGAAAAGGAGGGGGGCATGAAGTGTCACCAACTTTGAGATCTTCCAATACAAACTAACCACTCATTCATTCATTTATTCATTCATTCAACAACCATTTATTCAGGACGTACTAGGTCCTAGGTATTGTTGTAAGTGCTGCAGACATGGAGATACACAACACGAGCCAAGTCATTGTGCCCATAAGGATACCTTCTAGTAGATATATGACTTATTTTTCTGATACCTGCTTTACATTTGCATTTCACAAAATAATCCTCAGCAGGTGGTATAACCATCTCTAGCCTACAGATAAGAAAAATGGCAGACCTACCAAAAAATGAAATGACCTACCCAAAGCTGAGGCATAAACTCAGGTCTTCTGACTCCAAGCCTTACTCTCTTTCTGGGGCTTTTCCCAAGGCAAGGAGCTAACAGGGTGCCGCCTAGCATTGAAAGAGATATTAAGTCAACTCAGTCCTAGGCGCCATCGCTAGAGGTAGAAGATATAAAAATGAAAGACCCAACCCCGATCAAACAGAATCTACAATCTAAAGAGAGAGAAAAACATGTCATCAACTATCATTTGTGGTAGGAATAAAGAAGGATAGAGTGATTAAATTCAAATGGAAATCTATCTCTGAAATAATATACAGGAAATAATGATCACCTCCAGGCAGGAAAACTGGGGACCTGAGGAATAGGACTAGGAGAATCATTTTATATGTTGAAATATTAGATATTTTGAATTGTGTACCAGGTAAATCTATTTCCCATTTAAATGACATTTTGAAGATGCAATCAGCCAAACCCTGATTGTAGAAAATACTACCGCATAAATGATCTGGTTTCTTCAATAAGCAATAAGGAAGGAAGGAGGCAGGAAGGAAGGCAGGAAGGAAGGCAGGAAGGCAGGAAAAAAAGAAGGATAAAAGGAAGGGAGGGAGGGAGGGAGGGAGGGAGAGAGGGAGGGAGGGAAGGAAGGGAAGGGAAGGGAAATACAGATTTGAAAAGATTTAGAGCCTGACCTGTGGTGGCGCAGTGGATAAAGCGTCAACCTGGAAATACTGAGGTTGCCGGTACAAAACCCTGGGCCTGACCTGTGGTGGCGCAGTGGATAAAGCATCGACCTGGAAATGCTGAGGTCGCTGGTTCGAAACCCTGGGCTTGCCTGGTCAAGGCACACATGGGAGTTGATGCCTCCAGCTCCTCCCCCCTTCTCTCTCTCTGTTTCTCTCTCTCCCTCTCTCCTCTCTGAAAATGAATAAATAAAATTTAAAAAAAAGAGATTTCAAAAGCATAATTTAAAAAAAAAAAAAAACCCTGGGCTTGCCTGGTCAAGGCACATATGGGAGTTGATGATTCCTGCTCCTCCTCCCCCCCTTCTCTATAATAAATAAATAAAATCTTAAAAAAAAAAAAAAACTTAAAAAAAAAAAGATTTAGAAAACATCAACCAAATATATGTGCCTTGTTTGGATCTATATTTGAACAAACCAACTTCAAAAATATATTTTTGGGACAAGGAAGATTTAAATGTGGACAAGCTATTAGAAGTTATTAAGGAATTATTGTTAATTTTGTTCGGTATGATCATGGTATTGTAGTTAAGTTTTTTTTAAAGTCCTTATCTGTTAGAAACACATACTCAAGTACTTATATATGAAATAGTATGAAGCTTGAGGTTTGCTTTTAAATATTTCAGCATATAATAATAATAAACAAGTGAATAAAAAATAAACAAAGGAATGAATAAATAAAGGGGGTGGTACGTGAAACAAGATTAGCAAAATACTGATAATTTCTGAAGCTGGATGACAGTTCCCCAGGGGCTCATCATACCATTCTCTCCACCCCTGTGGATGGCTGAAGTCTCCATAACGAAAAGCTTAAATAAAGTTGAGCTGGGCCTGGAAGGATGACTTGAAACTTTCTGGGGGGCACAGGGCCCTCCAGGCTGAGCAAAGACACAGAGACCTCTCACAAACTTCTCTCGAGAGAAACCAAAAGTATCTACACTTGACTCCAAACTCAAGCTACATTCAACAAATATGACCTCTCACTTGATGCCTCAACTCTCTAGGATATCTGGTCATAGTCACAGCATCAAAATCAACTGCCCCATCCCAAGTGAGGACAGTGCAGCTCAACAGCTCCACGCACAGGCCCACGAGAGGCCCCCGGGTAGCCGTCAGAGGATAGAAAAGCAATTAACCTTTCTCCATTGGGTTTTGCCTGACAAAGCAGTTCGGAAGCCGGCTGAGCTATCTCCAGGACAGCGCCCTCCTCCCTCCTGAGTCATCCGAGACACCTGCGCTCCCCAGAAATGCACTCAGCCTCCTTGACGGGGCCTTGTAGATGCTTAGCCTTGGTACTGCAGGATCCACCTTGATGCCGCCCTGCCAGCCCAGCCTATGGGCACTAAAGCACCTCCAATGAGGAGATGGTCCTTCCCTCCTTCCATACCAGTTCCCATCCTCGGTCCCCATACTGTCCCCTGCCCACCTCCAGCTGCACACAGGAAGTCTGCTGGCTTTGCAGCCATGTCAGGACTTACTCAGTCCTGGCCTGGCTCAGATGGGTCCCATGGGTCCCTTACCTCGGATCGAAGCTGTAAGTACTCCTCTGAGCCGTAGGGGACACTCCTCAAAGAGGTGAGATAGTCATAACTGATGACAGCTGTCTGTGAACCAAGGAAGAGAAAAGCTCAGTGCCCAGACATCAAATACTGCTCCTCTGCCAAAGAACTGAAGTTGCAGGCCCCTGACACAGGTGGGGACATTCAGGTGGGAATAGACAGTCCCACCCCTAAGATGCTCTGCCCCCAGATCTTAGCCTGGCTGGCTTCTTCCTGTCAGTCAGAGCTCTGTACAAATGCCCCTTTTGCAGAGATCCAACTAAAAGGTACCCCACCCACCAGGAACTCTAAACTATCTATCATAACAAACCATGGTTTATTTCCTTCTGTACGGACTGTCTCACTGTTGCTGGAAGTTCAGCTCTGTAGGTGCAGGAACTTGTCCTTCCCATTCATCCTCATGCTGTGCCAAGCATGTAGGTAAATGCTCAGGAAACACTAGTTGAATGACAACTTGATAAACTCATTCCACCTCTCTGTATCACAAATAAACATCATTTTATATATTATATTTTGCTCTAATAGCACAAGTTTTGATTCTCGGTCCCTTGGCTAAAACTCCAGGAGAAGTCCCCTTAACCCTGGTGAATCAGAAGATTGCAGGCTTCCCAGTATCTCTGGCACGGAGGAACTGTGGGGACTACTGAGCCCAAACCTTCCCCTTTAGAACGGAGCAACTGAGGCCCCTAGAAGTTAAGGGGCTTACAGAGCTGATACTGAGAGGAGTTTGTTCCTTTGTGTGCACCCCCAAAGCTTCATTCCATTTGACATATACTTGTTGGACACCAACCATGAGCAAGACCTTGTCACTAAGCAGTGCAGAAGTATGGTCAACACCAGAACCCTATCCTTCAAAAAAGGCACAGCCTTGTGACTAATTTATAAAGTACTGGAAAAAACCTTCCCCCCTTCTTTCCAGCTATTCAAACCCCTAAGGTTCCATCTCACTCTGCTTCCCCTCCGACACTCATCCTGGCTCCCAGCCCAGGGCTCACTCCTGTGTCCGAGATCCCACAGCAGCGGTCAGCTAAGTTACTCATCTTGAGCCAGTATATGGCTTTCGATTATATTTTGACTCATTCAGGTGAGCACTTCTCAGCCAGAAGCTCTTTTCAAAGCTGCATCTAGGTGGGACTGTTTGTTGCTGCTCCTCAAAGCATATAAGACAATGCTAGACCCAAAAAATGTACTCAGTGAAAATGGACATCATTTCATAGTCCACGGCCTGCTTATCTCTTGTGTCTTGATTCTCTGACTCGGCTTTCCCTAGAGGGCAGGCACTATATCCATAACCTCCTTTCTGAGCCAGACGAGGGAGAAGACTTGACCACACCAAGTATTAAGGAAATGGTTGGCCAACAACCCAAACAGACTGAATGTATCTACACCAGGGGGGAGAAACGGTGAGCTCATCCTGCAGCACACAGAGGAGGAAAGAAAAAGCATGAGGCATGTGGCAATCTACCCACAAGCAAATGAGTCCACAAAGAGCACACGATCTCAGAAGGATCATGTTCCTAAGCCACTGGACAAAACCACCAATGGTCACATAGTCAACTCAGATACTCTTACTTCAAAGATTGAAGGGGATCCCCAAAGGTCTCCCAAGGCCTAGATGCTCTGAGTATGAGCCCTGCATCAGAAACGATTCACACTAGCTGACTGGAGAGAGAGACACACACAAACTTTCCTGGTAGAATTTAATCAAAGCTGCAAAGCCTTCTTTCCACACATTTGCCGAGGAGCGCTGCCCTTGAGTCTGTCCCTAAAATAAGATATGGAACTTAAATGTAAAGGCTTTAAAACAGAACTCCTGTGCCATCCCATTCTCTTAACTTCAGGATGGCAGAGGTATGTGAAGGTACACATCCTTGCATGTTCAATACGTAAAGGGACCTTTGCCCATATATGTGACCGGCATGTCCATCTGTTACATGTCTGAACACCTGCATGTAAAACTGTAGTTCCTCTCCACTCCCAAATGAAAAAACCTACCGTAGCAACTGCTCTGCCCACCCTGACAGCGCCGAAGTCATTCGGGTCCAAGTACTTGTTCCCATAGAGGTAGAAGCCGGAGGCAGCAAGAGCCATGCTGGTCCATGAAGCAAGCCTGAGAGCCCTTCTGGCCATGGCCCCGGACCCTGCAGATGGAGAGAAAGAGAAGCAGCTAAATGGCACAGACAATACAGGATTCAAATCCAGGCTCTGCCACTTAACAGACTGTATGACCTTGGGGCATTTTCTTGATCTCATTGCACCTCAGTTTCCTCATTTGTAAAAGGGAATCATATCCAACATAAAAGTTGTTGGGATAAAATGAGGTCATGTATATAAAATGCCTAGCTTAGTACCCAGCACAAGGCAACCCTCAACGTCATTCTTCCTTCAGCAGTGCCACGCACTGTTCTAGGTACTGGGGACAAAGTGGACAAAACAAAGTTCTTGCCCACAGGGCATTTACACTCTCGATGGGATGACCGACCATGAGCAAACAAACATAATATATATTAGAATGTCAGAATACCAGTACTCATACTGGTACTAAGTACTGAAAAGAAAATCAAAGGGGGAAAGATGGTGAATATGGGACGAGGAATGCTATTTCAGATAGGAAAAGCAGCGGAGCATGTCAACAGTCGTTACTTGTAACTATTATTACACCACCACGCACACACAGGCGTCAGTAGCCCTCTACACCCAGGTCAGAAGCAGTCAGGCCGCAGCCAGAATGGCAGCTGGTCAGAAGCAGCCAGGTGAGCCCTCGCGTTTGGCTGATTTTCAGTTAGAACAGATTACTCCTTGTCTGGACTGTGAAATCTGAGGGCAAACAACATGGCTGCTACCCACAATGCTGCAGGGTGCTTATGGTTAGGGTTTCAGTGTTCAGCTGCAGACTTGACCTGCTGGAACAAACCCACACTGACAGACAGTGGGACTGACGGAGCTCCTGACTCCCTGATACCTTTTCCCACCCTACTGGGACCTGTTCAGTCCACCACCCGGCTAACACGGTCACTCTTCGGGGCCACTGCGCTCAATGGGCTGCTTCCCCTTCGATTCCTGGGACTACAGCCCTTCCTCACCCCACGCCAGGCACCCACAGCTGCAGCTTCCGAAAGAGAAGTGCATCAGCAAGCCACCTGGAGATGAAAACCTTGTACAGATGTGCAGGAAGATTCAGGGCGCCACCCGGTGTGCTCCTGCTCTGGACTCGGCCTGTGGCCAGCCCCTCCCTGCTCTGTGCCTCTGTGTCCCCTGGGTATGGAAGCTGTTGCCACAAACAGCCTTGTCTTCAGTTTCTATGACATTTTGACTCATGCCTCCTAATGTAGCCATATATTTTTTAAGTATTCATATCATTTTCCATTCTTTTACTTTCAACTTACGTTTTTATACTGTTTCTGCATATAGTTGACTTTTTTTCTGTTTCATTTAACATAATAGCATGGATTTGGGTTGAGTATTACCATCTTTTTCTATGCTTTCTATTTTTCCTACCTTTGTTCTGTTTCATTTTCTCGCCTTTCTTCACACTTTCTGGACTCAGCACTTCTTATAATAGTGTGCTATTTATTTTCTTTATAGTCTCTATTTATGAAAACCTCCATATCTCTTGCCTGACCAGGCAGTGACACAGTGGATAGAGCGTTAGACTGGGATGCTGAGGACCCAGGTTCAAAACCCTGAGGTCGTCGGCTTGTTCATGGGCTCATCTGGCTTGAGCATGGGTCTGCCAGTTTGAGCATGGGATCATAGACATGACCCCGTGGTCGCTGGCTTGAGCCCAACATCACCAGCTTGAGCAAGGGGTCACTGGTTTGGCTTGAGCCCCCCAGTCAAGGCATATATGAGAAAGCAATCAATGAACAACTAAGGTGCCACAACTATGAACTGATGCTTCTCATCTCTCTCCCTTCCGAGCTGTCCCTCCATCTCTCTCTTAAAATAAATAAATAAAAAATATAAAAATATAAAAAACCCTCCGTATCTTTATATCATTTTGCCATAATAATCCAAGGGTTCATTTCAGACAGGGGGACTTGGTGGTTGAGAACGTGCACTCCAGAGTCCAGCGGGTCTGGGTTAGAGTCTGAACGTGGTCACTTACAAACTGGGTAAGCAGGGGCAAACTACTCTCTCTGAATCCCATGACTTTGTCTGTAAAGGAGGGGCAATAACAGCCGTGTTTATCTGACCAGGTGGTGAGGAATGAGGAAATGATGCAAAATGTTTGGCAAGGTGCCACCTACACAGTAAGAACACAGCAGCAACCACTGTTACCACCGCTGTTGTTATTATTTCCCCGCCCCATGCCAGGCTCCAGCGAAGGGCCTCATTACTCCCCTGCCTGTCAGCTCCCAGAGGACTTCTTCCTGCCCCACGTCTCACATCCTGGCAGGCCCCCACCTGATCCCACCTTTTCACCTTGCTCTCTACACCCTTGGCCTAGTATTTTCTATCAAATGTGGTGGCATGCTCTGTTCACCCTCTCCGTTGTTTCTTCCAAGACACAGATTCCCAGTCAGACCTGGGAGCAGGCCTTAAATTAGGCTGAGTGTCCTGAGCTCCTTTCCCACCTTCCTTCCCCAAGATCATCAGTATGAGAAGGCCCATGAGGGGTAATCATCCTGGGACCTTCCTGATGGGCCTGCAGAGAAGCCCATGATAAGAATGTGTATACTATGAGCCGGAAAGAGTCGTGGCTACTGCTCACAGCTGTGTGACCTGGAGCAGGTCACAATCCCTTGGAGCCGCCATGCGATAAGAGAGCTCTTGATAGTGCCTACCTCATGTGGTCACGGTGAGAATTAAATGAGATGCTGCTTTAACATAATGCCCCACCTGCTCAGTAAATGAGACTTCCTCACCGTTATTTCTTTTAACTACATTTCTTCTCTGAAAAGCTGAAGAACTTAGGTACAAGAACTCCTAGCACCTCAGGGTCCAGGATTTGGCACAAACGTGTACAATTAATAAAGGAGGCGAGGAAGGCCATCACATGTGCCGGAACCGCTCGATCACTCCCCATTCCAAACACTTTCCCACACCCCACCTAACCTTCACTCTGCCAGCTCAAGCTGTCACCCTCCTAACCCACAAGGACATGCACATCACTCCTACTTCCCCTCCATTCACCAAGAAGACCAAATCCTCTAGACAGTCAAGGCCCCCACCACATCAGCCCAATCTACCTTTCCAGTTTCACCTCCCAAAACATCCCTCCACACTCAATCTGCCAGTATCTCTTTTTTGGGAGCCAATGACTCAGAATTCATTGTTCCTTCCTCTCTGGTCTTATCAGGCACTGCTTTTTATCTCTAATGACCTGGTCCTATATCTGCCTCTTCTACTCAATACAAAGGGTACAATTTGCTAATAAATAAGTCTGTTGATAAAAATAAATGATTGAATGAATAAGTGAGTGACTTTTTCCCCAGTCTATTCTAAGCATGGAAACTTAAGTCCACTGCGCATCCCTCCGCTCTCCACTCTCCAATGGCCCTCACCTCACTCAGATGAAGAGCTGAGCAGTGGCATGACTTACAAGTTCCTACATGACCTGACACCCAATTCCCTGCAGGGTCTCAGCCCCTTCCCCCTTGGTCCCATCTTACTTCACACCAATGACCTCCTTGCTATTCCTCACACATGTCAGGCACGTTCTAGCCTCAGAGCCTTTGCACTTGCTGTTCTCCCTGCCAGAACAGGATTCAACAGACTATTCCTGTAAAGAGCCATAAAGTAAATATTTCTGGCTTTGCAGGGTATAATGTCTCAACTCTTCAATTCTGCATGTAGAGCTCACGGCAAAAAGCAGCCTAGATGATAGATAAAGTAACAGATGTGAGCAGGTTTGGTGTTCAAGCTATAGTTTGCCAAACCTTGGCTTAGCTCATAGTAGGTGCTCCAAAAGTATTTACTGAAAGAATGAATCAATGAATGAACTATATACCCCATGAACCTGTGCAGAGCCAGTAACAACATAGAGCCCGGGTGAGAATCACATACCCAGGGCTGACAATTGGACAGCCAGCCTCCTCTAGTCACCCCCAGCACCAGCTCCCAGCCCTCGCATCCCCTAAACCCCATCTCCTAGCACCACCCTCCATGCCTGTCCCTGCAGGCGATGAGGCCACCCCTAGCCTTGAGACAACCTCTGGGTTTGGAAGTGGCAAAGCAGACACAACTCCCAAGACCCGGTTTTCATGCAAATCTCCTCAGTAATAAAAGAGGTGGAAATTGAAAAACATAAAATAGATGATATAGGAGCCAAACTGTGTCTAAATAGACTGGAGCTGGAGTTTTCCATAAGGTGTCAGTGAGTCTTTAACATGCAAATGATTGCTTCCCTCGGGGTATTTTAAAAGACCCTGTCAGCCGTGAAATATGTCTGTCAATGAAAAACACCTTTTATTATTAAACCCTTTGCTAATGAATCACCTGCCCTCTTCTGTTTACTTGCCTTTTTTGACTTTCACCTGAGTTACCTCTCGTAACAGCAACATCCTTTGGGAGGAGGAGGGGGCACCAAGATCCTAAACCCAATCATCAGATAACATGAGCAATAAGTAACCTTTACAACGCCCTTTGCACTTACTGTCTCATTAGATATTCTACACAACCCAGGGAGGTGAGACGTATCATTATCAGCCCCAGGTGTAAGTGAGAAAACCAAGGAGCACAGAGGGTGCGCGACGCACCCCAGGCGGCTCAGCTAGTCAATGGTGGAGTCAGAGCTTGAGCCTGCTTTCTCTGGGACGTGACCTGCGTGACAGGCACTCCCAGACTTCCTTTCACCAACACCCTTACCACTGTCCACAAGGTAACTGCATCAGGCACTGGGATTTCTGACCCTCTGCCACACCCGAACAATGCCAGGCATGTGGAAGATACTGCTTGGAGCCCTGGAAATCAATATGTCCCAAGAGCAACCAAAGCATTTCACTAGGAACAACTGATTCCAGTCTATAAAACATTTAGGAGAGCTGCGTTATTGTCAAATCTATCATAAGAATGGGATCCATGTTGCTGGACCACAGGGAACACCTCATGGGCGATGAAATGAGGCGAAAGCAGAGTCAGAGAAGTTCTACAGATGCGAAGTTGGTAGTCAAATGAAATACGCATTTCCTGGACAGAACTAAATAGGGCACCAAGCACTTACTGTCCATGGGCCACTAAGTGGCTGGACCTCTTCGGTTATCACTCACCTTAGCCCCCTCCCTGTGCCACATTCCGTGACAATAAGCCTGGAATCACCTCGCCCTGCTTGGTGCACAGGTGAGAATGGCCACAGAGGAAAGGAACTTAGGGCTCTAATTCCATTAATCCTGTAAAATGACCACAGCCTCCTCCCATTTCCTAGACAGGCTATTAGACAAATGAACATTATTTTTCTGGTCTGCTCCCAAGACTGGAAAAGACCCAGTAATGCCTTTTGAGGAATCAGGTTTGGATAAAAAGAAAATAATGTAGATGGTATCGTCATGGTTCGAATCCGGAAAGACACTGAGTCAATGCCCAGGGACCATCGAGTTGGCCTGAGCAGGTTTACAATCTGCCCTGCCCTGCCCTGCCCTGCAGAGAGGGATGCAGTCCCAATGTAACCGTACTCCCCTTCCTAGTGTTTGATGCCCAAAAGGTGGATGAATCAATCTTGATTAAATAAAGGAATCCCTAACTGATACCGAGGTCCCAGAGTAGACACGGAAAATAAGTCCCATCCAAGCAAAAAATAGAAATTTTCCATTCTCCTGGGGGAAAGGGACTCAGGGAAAACCAAGTGCCAAGAGCCAGCAGCAGGTTAAGTGAGTAAGCTTACAACGGGAGAGGTGGAGTGCCAAGTGCTTAAACATCTCATGCAACTTGCACAATACATTCTGAGGTGCCCACTATTAGAGCCTCATTCTACAGATAAGGAAGGTGGGTTTTAGAAACAGTAAGAAACAACAGGGAAGTGATGGAGCCTGAACTTGAATATAAGTGTGTCTTTCCAACTAAGAGAGCACAGGGTAAAGGCGAACAAGTGGCTTCCTGGGCCCTGAGGTAGGTGACAAGAACCCCTCTGACATGAAAACCTAAACCCAGGAGGTATAAGGTCTACCGGAAAGTTCTGTCCATTTCTTTTTTTTTTTTTTAGTTCTGTCCATTTCTATCACAAGTTTCGACACGTAAGCACATGTTTATTTGGCGCATGTGTGCCTCTCTATTTTTATCACTTAATGTATACATCAGGGGTCCCCAAACTACGGCCCGCAAGCCACATGTGGCCCCCTGAGGCCATTTATCCAGCCTCCGCTGCACTTCCGGAAGGGGCACCTCTTTCATTGGTGGTCAGTGAGAGGAGCATAGTTCCCATTGAAATACTGGTCAGCTTGTTGATTTAAATTTACTTGTTCTTTATTTTAAATATTGTATTTGTTCCCATTTTGTTTTCTTACTTTAAAATAAGATATGTGCAGTGTGCATAAAGATTTGTTCATAGTTTTTTTATAGTCTGGCCCTCCAATGGTCTGAGAGACAGTGAACTGGCCCCTTGTGTAAAAAGTTTGGGGACCTCTGGTATACATACTGACATAGCAAATTAACTAAAACAAAGTTGATTCACGTTAGTCTTATGTGTGAAGCAATAGTGTACCCATGGCTACTGATAAAGTTCATTTACGCCACTGTAATTTTTCCGAATTTCAACAAGGAAGAAATGCTAGAGAAGCATGTAGAAATTTATTGAAAATGTTTGGTGAAGGTACAGTTTCTGATAGGACATGCAGAAGATGGTTCGAAAAATTTGAAACAGGTAATTTCGACCTTTCTGATAAGCCATGTTCTGGGCGACCATCTTTGATCGATGACGATGGTGTTAAGACCATGTTGGAGCAAGATCCTTTTCTGACAACATCGGAGATCACAGAAAGGCTGAATTCAGCTCAGCAAACCATTTCAGACCATATTCGGAAGATAGGATTGGTGTGGAAATATATTACTTAGTAAACTTTATTGACGGTAAGAAAAATTTGTATTTTGTTTTATTCCAAAAACGGACAGAACTTTCTGGTAGACCTTATGTATTCAGTGAGTTGGGGGAGGGGGCGGTGGATGCCTGAATCAAGCAATATTCTTATCTTACAGGTCCCTTGTCTGACAGGAAAGTGTGGACAGCAGAAAGAAATGAAATGCAAAGTCTCCCAGCAAAGGTCAAACCTTGCATTTGGGAGGGCTATTGAGAAATAGCCAAGCCAGTAACACAAGATAGAATATGTAATTAGTCCACGAAGTACAGACTATACGAAAATCTGTCTATAAGGTATTGTGCAAGGAATTAACAGTGTACAAAGTAATATGCACATGTTTACTATAACTACAAAATTATATTGGCAAACAAGGACAGAAAGGCCCATAACCAAGTGTAAAGGGTTGGAGCTTTAAGTTCGTAGGATTTTTCCCTATACAACAGAACTTAAAAATAAGTCCCCACACCAGCGACATCCCCATCTCTAGGGGATGCGAACTCTTGCTCCCCACTCAGACCTACCAAATCAGAAACTTGGGGGCGGTCCAGCACTGTGTTCTAACAGCCCTCCACCTAATTCTGAGGCACGCTATAGTTTGAGAACCACTGCAAGAGGGAAATGCTTAAAGAAAACGTGCAAAGGCACAGATACACTCTTAATTCACTTTCAACTGGGCAAATAGTTCTTGAGCACCCCCGAAGTGCCACGCATCATGGAGGTAATCGATAAGGACTTGTTGAATTGAATGACTTCCTAGTCAGTTGAAAGAAAATGCCACAAACTAGAGAGAGAGAGCTGTACTAGGCAGGTGTCTTCTAAAGGCTGCTCTCCATACACGGACTGTCACGGGCACTCATTTATCGTGCGACACGAAAGCGCTGGGCCCTGCAAGGTGCTGGAAATCAGGAGCGCTCTGGGGCACGGCGCAGGTCCCGGCGGGAGGGTCAAGGTTTCTCCGTTGCCCTTTGATTGTGTTCAGGCCACACTCGAGCCCCAGCTGCCTGCGTCTTGGAGCACACAGACCACCTGGCGGTGAGCCACCTGCTGCCCTCCTCCAGCTCCGTCTCTACCTACATGCAAGAGTGTGCCACCGAAGTAGCCAGTCCACGCTTCAGCCCACTCGTAAGCCAAGCCGGAGAGTCGCCGTAGAGGGGGGCGGGGCACTGCCCGTCTCCTGAGCCACGTGCCCGAGCCCGGGGTGACAAGGTCACCGGCTGGGGTTTCTTCCCGGCTCCAGAGGTGGCTGCAGTAACCGGAGCAGGGCCGGGCGCCCGGCGCGTCCACACAGGATCCCCCGCGCTGTACGCACCGTGAGACCCCGGCGACCCCGGCTCTGCGCCCGCCTCCTAGTGGCCGCCCTACTCACCCTGAGGAAAGTCGCGCCGTGGAATCCGGCCTCCTGGCACGGCCCGGTAACAGTTCTCGGGAAACGTCGCTCCTCTCCACCCCGTTTGCGTTTGGTTAAACCGGGCGCCGCGCGGCCTGCCGGGACTTGTAGTTTTCCTTGGTTTCCTAAACTGCAGGGAACTCGGACAAATAACCACCAAGGTCGGGCTGGACCGCTGAATCCGGGGCGGAAAAGGGGTCACAGGCACTTTACTTATCAGATGTGAAAGCCTTGTTTCTTTGCCTGAGCCGCCGACATGGAATCTTCCTGAAAACTTGTTTTTCAAGGGGCTTTTCAAATAAGAAAGAGTTCAGGGAGTATGGAATTGTGGGTTGTGTATTTTAAATAAGGTATTAGAACAAGTAGGTGAGAAAGAAATTCACTAAATAGTAAATTATTTATTTGCTAAATAGTAAGAATGTGCTAATTAATCGTAATTATCTTTGGTTCCCATTTATTCATCACTGACAGCTATCGAATGTTTCTTCATAAGATGTACTGTACTTTGGCCCTGGCCGGTTGGCTCAGTGGTAGAGCGTCGGCCTAGCGTGCGGAGGACCCGGGTTCGATTCCCAGCCAGGGCACACAGGAGAAGCGCCCATTTGCTTCTCCACCCCTCCGCCGCGCTTTCCTCTCTGTCTCTCTCTTCCCCTCCCGCAGCCAAGGCTCCATTGGAGCAAAGATGGCCCGGGCGCTGGGGATGGCTCTGTGGCCGCTGCCTCAGGCGCTAGAGTAGCTCTGGTCGCAACATGGCGAAGCCCGGGAGGGGCAGAGCATCGCCCCCTGGTGGGAAGAGCGTCGCCCCATGGTGGGCGTGCCGGGTGGATCCCGGTTGGGCGCATGCGGGAGTCTGTCTGACTGTCTCTCCCTGTTTCCAGCTTCAGAAAAATGGAAGAAAAAAAAAAAAAGATATACTGTAATTTGGAGACATTTATCAGACATTCAATCATTCTGCAAACATCTCTTGAGCTACTTCCTGGGAGAACAGAGATGGGAGTGAGACTCACCTATCCATTCAATACAATCCCAATTAAAGTTCCGACAGGATTGCCCGACTAGCGTAGTCGGTAGAGCCTGAGACTTTTAAAGTTCCGACAGGACTTCTTCTGGACCTTCACAAGCTAATCTAAAATTTATATGCAAAAACAAAGGGCAAAGTATAGCCAAATTACTCTGGGGAAAGAGTAACATGTTTCAAGGATTTGCCCTTCCTTCTATAGTCATTTATTATAAAACTATAAAAATTAAGACATGTAACAATATAGGACTAGACAGAGGAGGAAAATGATACAGCCTAGAGAGCCCAGAAACAGGTCAGATAGAGAGCTTCCCAGACAAGAGAAAGCTAAAGGAGCATGACCTGCGGTGGCGCAGTGGATCGTGTGTGGACCTGGAATGCTGAGATCGCCAGTTCAAAACCCTGAACTTGCCTGGTCAAGGCACATATGGGAGTTGATGCTTCCTGCTCCTCCCCCCTTCTCTCTCTCTCTAAAAATGAATAAGTAAAATCTAAAAAAAAAAAAAAAAGCTAAAGGACTTCCTCACACCAAACCAGTACTACATGAAATATTAAAGGGCCTTCTTTAAGAAGAAGAAAAAAACTATAAAAAATATGAACAATAAGCCTGACCTGGAATGCTGAGGTTGCTGGATTGAGACTCCGGCTTGCCTGGTCAAGGTACATATGAGAAGCAACTGCAAGCTGATGCTTTCATTCCTCCTTCCCTCCACCTTTCTCTCTCTCTCTCTTTCTCTCTCTCTCTCTCTCCTCTAAAATCAATAAATAAAACCTTTTTATATGAACAATAAAATTTCAATAAATATATATCTATCAACAATTGAATCTAAATAAACAAAATAAATGAATAAGCAGAATAGAAACAGACTCAAAGAGAACACTTTGATGGTTGCCAGAAAGAGGGGCTTTGGGAGGGTGGGTGAATAGGTGAAGGGATGAAGAAGGACAAACTGGTTGTTACAGACAGTCATGGGAATGTAAAGCACAGCATAGGAAACACAGTCAATAATATTGTAAGAACTATGTATGGTGTCAGATGGGTACTAGACTTATCAGGATGATCAGTTAGTAAGATATGTAATATCTCATCACTGGGTTGTACACCTGAAACCCTGAAATAGTATAATATTGTATGTCAACTGTAATTGAAAAGCAAAACAAAAAAATGATTGAAAAATAATAAATAAATAAAGTTTAAAACTAGCAAATAAATAAGTAAATGAAAATGGACACTTTATTTTACTCATTTATTTTTTTAAGTGAGAGGAGGGGAGATAGACTTATACATGTGCCACAACTGGGATCCACCCAGCAACCTCCCCATCTGGGGCCAATGCTCTGCCCATCTTAGGCCAATGTTCACAACAGAGCTATTTTTAGCACCTGACGTGAGGCTTTATGGAACCATCTTCAGCACCCAGGCTGATGCACTTGATCCAATTGAGCCATGGCTACAGGAGGGGAAAAGAGAAAAAGTGTAAAGGGGGAGGGAAGGAGAAGTAGATGGTTGCTTCTCCTGTGTACCCTGACTGGGAATCGAACCCAGGACATCCACACATTGGGTCGATGCTCTACCACTGAGCCAACTGGCCAGGACTATTTTTTTTTTTTTTTTTAGAGAAAGAGAAAGGGAGGAACATTGATTTGTTTTTCCACTTATTTATACAGACAATTTAAAACCACAGAGGATATAAAGGTGAACAAAACAGACAAGGTCCTGGCCCTTGAAGAATGTCATTTGGCTGGGGTAGGGTAGGAGGAGACACACAGTAGACTAGCAAAGAGATAACAGGATAGGTGCATGATATAATAAACCCTGTGAAGGAAGGAAGCTGGGGAAGTGGTAAAGAGTAACTGGACAAAGTAGTCAGACAAGGCCTTTTGAGGCTGCTGTAACCTGATGGGTGAGAAAGTCAGCATTGGGAAGATGAGGAACCATGTTCCAAGCAGAGGGAACAGCAAGTAAAAAGGCCCAGGGGTAGGAAAGAGCTTGGTACATTTGACATGTTTTCAACTGAGATGGGATGTGACCAGAGAAGCTAAATATAATCTGCACAGAGTATCCAAAGCCATAAAGGGAAGCAACTAACTTATTTCAGAACCTGCCAGAGTCCCAGTTGTGTTTCTGGGGCAGCAAGGTCTGGGTTAGTAAATTGAGTATTTGGAATGCTGTCCAAGTAAGGTTTTCATGAAAGATACTGTATATCTTGTCCCAGAAGTGTACCATCTGGGAAAAAGTATCACATAGCAGCCAACCAGAGGAAAAACAAGAGAAAGCAAAGTACACGGTTCATCCTTAAGGCAAGGAGAAAAGACCACTGCAGAGGAAATAATAAAGGAACTGTGTCCTATGTTGGAGGAAAAAGCCTGAGGCCTCTGGTAGGGGAAGCAGGAAAGCCGCATTTGGTTCCAGCAGCATCTGAAAGGTGAGCAACACCCTACAGGGATCGCAGCTTGTTGGGCAGATAAAATATATTATGCTCACTTTATTAAAGATGGTGCTGCCCACACAGAAGCCGTCACCCAGGTGATATTAATGTGTGTTGGGGGCAGGCTGTGGGTAGGCAGGATTGTTGTAGCCTGGGGCTTGGTTTTGGGATTAAGCCTTTCCTACCCTTTTTGATGTGGGGTGGTACAATCCCATCATGCCTCAGAGAAGTGACTTTGTATTAGAGACTTCCCTATTTTGTATATTGGATTAAAGGTTTTGAATCATAGTTCCCATTGAAATATTGGTCAGTTTGTTGATTTAAATTTACTTGTCCTTTATTTTAAATATTGTATTTGTTCCCATTTTGTTTTTTTACTTTAAAATAAGATATGTGCAGTGTGCATAGGGATTTGTTCATATTTTTTTTTTATAGTCCGGCCCTCCAACGGTCTGAGGGACAGTGAACTGGCCCCCTGTGTAAAAAGTTTGGGGACCCCTGATCTACACTATAAAATGGGGGCAGAACAGGAGCTTGCGCTCTTGGCTCCTGAGATTATCATTAGAGGAGAGAGCAGAAAGAGGCCATGTGGCCAGGAGAAGCAGCCAAGATGGCAGAGTGCTGAGAGAGAAGCCAGTTTGGGCAGAGTTTGTGCAGGGAGAAGGAAGGAGATGGGGAACTGTAAAGCCAGAAGCCAAGGCTACCATCAGAGCAGCCCGGCTCATGCAGGTTCGCATTGGATTCGGACAGTCGGTAAAGAAACAACGGAGCCAAAAACTGGTGGGTCATAGTCTTTAATCCTAGCTTGCACCCGGCGGGCAAGTAAAAACACACACTGGCCTCCAAAACCCACTCACATTCAGTGCTCACAAAGCCACTGACTTATCCGAGTTTCTTAGAATCAAAGGTTTCTAGCTCACCAGACTTATTCACCTCTGTTCCCCATCTCCTTCCTTCTCCAGCATCAAACTGCACAAACTGGCCTCTCACTCAATACTCCGCCATCTTGGCTGCTTCTCCTGGCCACATGGCCTCTTTCTGCTCTCCTTTCTGCTCTCTCCTCTAATGATAATCTCAGGAACCAAGAGAGCAAGCTCCCATTCTGCCCCTATTTTATAGTGTAGAAATCCAAACCTTTAATCCAATATACAAAATAGGGAAGTCTCTAATACAAAGTCACTTCTCTGAGGCATGATTGGATTGTACCACCCCACATCAAGACGGGTGGGAAAGGAACAGAAGTGAATAAGTCTGGCGAGCTAGACACCTTTGATTCTAGGAAACTCGGATAAATCAGTAGCTTTGTGAGCACTGAATGCGAGTGGGTTTTGGAGCCCAGTGTGTGTTTTTTGCTTGCCCACCGGGTGCAAGCTAGGATTAAAGACTATGGCCCATAAGTTTTTGGCTCCGTTGTTTCTTTACCGACTGTCCGAATCCAATGCGAACCTGCATGGGCTTGGCTGCTGTGATAGTGGTGGCCCTGGCTACTGGCTTTACACAGCCATAGAAGCAGGAGAGGAAGGAATTATGGGCTAGAGACCAAGAAGCCTGTGTTAGCGCCTGCCAAGGACCAAGAATGTCCATCAGGACAAAAGCAGTCAACTCCAGACTTAGGGCCAGAAGGTCGGGGTCCTGCTACCCCAGAGGGCCAGGTATCATTTGCCAGGGAATTGGCAGGCCAGTCCATATACCATATATACATCTGTGAGCCAGGGTGGAGGGACAGAAGTGTGCTAGACACATCTCAGTTTCCATAACCATGACGTGGAAAATTGTTTGGCCTGTCCCCTGAGCTGGTCAGACAGGCCTGTACTTGATGAAAGGCTAAATGGAATATTTTATATCTGGGAGGAAGCAAGTCAAGGTGAGTTATCTGGAATTAGTTTGCAACCCAGGGCTAGAGTGATATGAACCACAGGGAATCTTATCTGCCTCTGACTGGCTGAAGAATCCCCCAAAAGACTCTTCACCCAGACCCTTCAGGGTGGTTTTTTTTTCATCTTTATTGAACTATAACTGGAATACCCTTAAGTTTTCTTAACTTCCCTAAGGGAGAGGGGAAAATCCTTATGAAAACCAGCTGATATATCTCAGTAAGCAATAAAAACCATATGAACTCATAACCAGAATTCTAAATCAATTTATTAGAGATACATATATCCCATATGCATTTATGTACAAATAAATGCCTATATATGCTATCATTTATCAAGTACTTATTGTTTAAGTGCTTTAAGTATATTTTCTAATATAATCCTCATGAGCTATAAATAGATATCTTTATGATCCCCATTTTATAGCTGAGCAAACTAAGGGACAGAGAGTTAAGTCACTTGTCCAAGATCACTCCATAAGGGCAGAGCTGGGATTCTACCCCATGATTATGACTCCAGAGCCCATATTCTGGATTGGGCAGCCCACTCTGATCATAGATGTATTCAGAGAGGGCATCATTGGAAGCAAGTATCCAGGCTCAAAGTAAAAGATACCCTGAGTTCTTTGAGTGATTTTAACAGGAAATAGGCAAGCTGGCTCAGCAGTAATCTTTCATTGCCAACCATTAATTGACCGTATCTCTCATATCAAGAGGTAGGATGGACTGGGAGTTAGACAAGCTGGGTTAAAGTGCTACCTATGTTACTAACTGGCTGCCAGCCTCGGACCTTGGACCTGCTAGTCATTGTCCCTTCCTGGGCTTCAGGATTCTCTTTTGCAAAGTAAAGGGAGTTTGTTGACAGAACTCAAAGGCTCTTCCAACTCTCACAGAGCCCATTTATTTTGAGTTTGTAAGTAGTGTCCTGCCTCCTACAGACTGACATGGAGGGCACACTGAGTAATCACCTGTGCTAGTCTCCAGTCCAGGGGTCGCCAAACTATGGCCCGCGGGCCACATGCGGCCCCCTGAGGCCATTTATCCGGCCCCCGCCGCACTTCCAGAAGGGACACCTCTTTCATTGGTGGTCAGTGAGAGGAGCATAGTTCCCATTGAAATACTGGTCAGTTGGTTGATTTAAATTTACTTGTTCTGCCCTGGCCGGTTGGCTCAGCGGTAGAGCGTCGGCCTAGCGTGCGGAGGACCCGACTTCAATTCCCGGCCAGGGCACACAGGAGAAGCGCCCATTTGCTTCTCCACCCCTCTGCCGCACTTTCCTCTCTGTCTCTTTCTTCCCCTCCTGCAGCCAAGGCTCCATTGGAGCAAAGATGGCCCGGGCGCTGGGGATGGCTCTGTGGCCTCTGCCTCAGGCGCTAGAGTGGCTCTGGTCGCAACATGGCGACGCCCAGGATGGGCAGAGCATCGCCCCCTGGTGGGCAGAGCGTCGCCCCTGGTGGGCGTGCGGGTGGATCCCGGTCGGGCGCATGCGGGAGTCTGTCTGACTGTCTCTCCCTGTTTCCAGCTTCAGAAAAAATGAAAGAAAAATAAAATAAAATAAAATAAAAAATAAAAAATAAAAAATAAATTTACTTGTTCTTTATTTGAAATATTGTATTTGTTCCCGTTTTGTTTTTTTAACTTTAAAATAAGATCTGTGCAGTGTGCATAGGGATTTGTTCATAGTTTTTTTTTTATAGTCTGGCCCTCCAATGGTCTGAAGGACAGTGAACTGGCCCCCTGTGTAAAAAGTGTGGGGACCCCTGCTCCAGTCCATCCTCCCCAGGGCTCTCTGCACCCTCTGGGCCCTGCTGTGCCGCAGGACTCTGACTGGCACAGCTTGCTTCCCCAGCGTTCCCCTGCCTTCTGCCTCTAGTTAAGCTTGACCATGAGCAGGAGACAGGGAGCCAAAGGAGTGAGAAGTCTAGATGTTTGTTCACACACACACACACACATACACACACACACACACACACACACACACCCTACTCTGTGACCTGCCCGTCCTTTCTGCATTGCACAGCTCCTGTCAGGGTACCTCTGCCCAAGCCCCAACCCTTCTTGCTGGACTCAGGAACACTGTTCCTACATGCTGCCCCTTTAGACTTAGGGGTAGTGATTGCTTCCAGCTATGTTTGTGCCAGCTGCTTCCCCCACCATTTATTGGTTCCCTTAATTGCCCATACCTATTTATTCTACACACTCCATTCATTCAACACTGTATTCCTGTGCGACCCTGACTGCCCCCTGGTGGTGAGATGGCTTTCCTCCTTGTTACTACTACCATGATGCTGAAAATCTCTCAACCTGTCATGAACCAACACAAGAATCCCAGACTTCTGGCAAGGAACCTATAAATAGGCACTTTAGGTCCTGGCCAGTTTGCTCAGTAGGATAGAGCATCAGCCAGACATATAAATGTCCCAGATTCAATCCCCAGTCAGGGCACACATGAGAAACTACTATATGCTTCTCTTCCCCTCCCTCTTCCACTTCTTTCTTCTCCTCCTGCAACCAGTGGCTTGATTGGTTCGAGCATTGGCCCCAGGCACTGAGGATAGATCCTTGGTCTGAGCATTAGCCTCAGGCACACTGAGGATAGCTCGGTTGATTCAAGTGTTGGCCCCAGGTGGGGGTTGCCAGGTGGATCCTGGTTGGGGCACATGCAGGAGTCTATCTCTCATTCTTTCACTTAAATAAAAATAAAAAATAAAAGAAGTCGGCACTCAGGGAGCAGGATTCCTCCATTTTCCCATAGTGGTAGGAGTATCAACTTTAATGTTCTATTAACTGAAGTCTATAAAAGCTTCTCAGGTTGTCTTGAGAGAAGCAACATGTAGTCAGACACACCTGGGTTTGGATCCTGGCTTCAATTCACTGGGTTTAAATCCTAGATCAGCTACTTATAGGTTGGGAGGACTTCCTGTGCCTTAGATTTCTCATCTATAAATTGGGGATAATAGTACCTGCCTCTCTTTGCTGAAAAAGATTGAATAGGACAGCCTATGTGAGAGCTAGTCCAATGCCTGGCACATATCAAATAGATGCTCAGTAAATGTTAATTCCTTCCCTCTCCATTAGGCAACTAGGAGGAGGAGAGAGGAAGTCATGAAAACAATTAGGTGAGGTAAGCGGCAACTCCAGAAGTACCACACCTCCTCCTTCAGTTCTCCAAATGGAATAGCCAGGGCTAGAATGGCAATGGACCAACGCGGAAAGAAAGAAAAGGAAAGAAGGAAGGAAAGAAGGAAGATGGAAAGAAGGAAGGAAAAAAGGAAGGAAGAAAGGAGGGAAGGAAAGAAGGAAGGAAGAGAGAAAGGAAGGGGAAAGAAAGAAGGGAAGGAGGGAGGGAGGAAGGAAGGAAGGAGGGAAGAAGGAGAAAGGAGGAAGGGAGGGAGGGCAGGAGGAAGCAAGGGAGGGTAGGAGAGAGGGAAAGAAGGAGGGAGGAAAGAAGGAAGGAAGGAAGGAAGGAAGAAGGAAGGAAAAGAGAGATGGGGGAGGGAGGGAGGGAGGGAGGAGGAAGGAAAAGAAGAAAGAAAGAAAGAGAGAAAGAAAGAAAGAAAGAAAGAAAGAAAGAAAGAAAGAAAGGGAAAGGAAAGAACAATTCATCAAAAACCAGGCTTTGTCAAAAAAAAAAAAAAAAAAAAAAAACAATGCTCAAACCCAACTGCCGCAAGCAATTAGGGAACAATAGCTAAATACTTTCTATAATTAGAGAGAGAAACCATCGCTAGTGATCAGAGTGCCTTTGTCTGCACTGACCCTCTACACCCAGTGAAGGTCTTGGCTCACGTGTAAGATGGAGACTGGGGATCTTTGTGTCTTTTTTTTAGTTTTCTTGAGAAATTAAATCTCACAGCACCCCTTTTGTTGCCAAGAAAGGAGGGCAGAGGAGACACTGAGCACCCTCTCCTCAGAAAAGAAAGGCAATTGGAACTGTGACTCATGTCAAGGCTAATTTGATTCTGAAAGAAGAAAGGGTGTTGTAGCTTCCCCTGAGAGCTCCTGACAGACACCCAGGTCCTACCCTGTTCGTGGGCCAGGTGGGTGGGTTGGCATTTCTGTAGGAAGAGAAAGCACATGTGCTTTTTCACCCATTTATCATGCCTCTTTTGCTAAAATCTGAGGAGGAGCAAATCCTTATCTTTAGCAATGGAAACTCTAGACTAAAGCAAAGAAGAGGATCTTCCCACAAACATTAGTGTGAGAGAACTGCTCTCTTGGTCTTCACAGAAGCCCCCTGGCCTGAACCTCTGCACCTGCCCAGACACTGAAATTTTTCCGGGACCCCCAGTTTCAAACTCAGGTCCTCCTTCTCAGTCCCTCATCACTACCGACCTCAGCCTACTGGCGCTTCCTGCTCTAGACCCTTTCCATCACCCCCTTCCTCCCATTCCTCTCACCACAAACATTGTCAAGCTCTCCCTACATTCATGTCTAGACTTTTCCACAGACTTCCATCCAATCCCCCTTCCTCCAGAATCCAGCTCCTCAAAAACATCTCACAAAACACCACCTCTGCCATTCTCTATATGGGGACTTTCTAAACTATGGATGAAGTGCCCCTGGAGGTACACTGGATAATTTTAGGTGGTGCGGTACACATGGTTAGATCCTGCCCGGGTTGCCTTTACCAGGCCAGAACCCCACCATTCAGAGACTGTGAGTGTTGGCTGCTAACAGTTCACACCTGCCCCATTTTCTGGGAAACTGGCCCGACTGAAGGGAGCTGTCTCCGCAGGATGTGTCTGGCCAGTCACACCCTCTCACATTCCCCCATTATGCTTTCAGGAAGACGTTCTGATTCCTGAAGACTGGGATGCTACAAACTGTTCTTTTGGGAGGAAACCAGGTCAGTGTTGGAAAATCGAGGATACCTGCAATTCAGCTCTGTGAGCGGCCGTGGAGGCTGAGTTGTCTCCCTGACTGGAAGGAGCAGTTATCGGGTGTCTACTATGTTCCAAGTACTGAGCCACTGTTAAGCACCAAGCCTTGTTCTGAAAATTCTGATATAAACAAGATGACATTCTTTCCCTGCTGAGAAGCCCATCAGCTGGTAGACGCAGATAACTTTTTTTAATTTTACAATTTCTAAAGTGCTGTATAGACATATGTATAAAGTAATACTGGGTGGGCGGAGGGATCTACTCTGTTCCTGAGCGTAATGAAGTTCATGATCCCACAGCTGGGGTCCAGTTTGGACTCTCCCAATTACTAGCTGAGAGACCCCAGCAAGTCACTGACGGTGTCTGTGGGCAAAAAGAGCAATTAAAATGCCCTGTAGAAGTCTGAACATTGTCTCTGGTTAATAGGATTGCAAGTGGTTATTATTTTCTTCTGTTTTCTTTTCTATTTTTAAATTTATTTTTCTTGACAACAGAAAGCGACAGAATAAATCCTTTCAAAAATGGGAAATAGGGAATCACTAAATTTTTTTTTTTTTTTTTTTTTTTTTTTTGTATTTTTCTGAAGCTAGAAACCGGGAGAGATAGACAGACTCCCGCATGCGCCGGACCGGGATCCACCCGGCACGCCCACCAGGGGGCGACACTCTGCCCACCAGGGGGCGATGCTCTGCCCCTCCGGGGCATCGCTCTTCTGCAACCAGAGCCACTCTAGCGCCTGGGGCAGAGGCCAAGGAGCCATCCCCAGCGCCGGGCCATCTTTGCTCCAATGGAGCCTTGGCTGCGGGAGGGGAAGAGAGAGACAGAGAGGAAGGAGAGGGGGAGGGGTGGAGAAGCAGATGGGCGCCTCTCCTGTGTACCCTGGCCGGGAATCGAACCCGGGACTTCTACACGCCAGGCCAACACTCTACCACTGAGCCAACCGGCCAGGGCTGGAATCACTAAAATTTTTAAACATGGTTGAATTCTCAGAAGTATATCCAAGGTCCACCCTATTGAAGCACATTCCCTCCTCCCCAGACTCTGTCTGGTCACGTGCCTCAAAGGGTGGCTGGTAGAATCACCATCTTTAAAATCACTTAGATTGCAGGGGAGCCCAGAAATCTGTTTTTTAACAAGTTCCCTAAATGGTTCTTTTCTGTACCCTAAGCCTGAGAACCACTGTGAAGATGAATGAAGCATTCTATTTACATTAATTTTCTGAGTAACTAGGGCTTATTCACATATATACCTTTTTGAAAGTTTTGCACATTTTTGTAAAGTTTGCTAAACAGTGTGTTTTCTTCGTGACTGTGGCTCATGCCCATGATATGGAGTGGACATTCCTTTTGAGTTCTATGGGACTATGTCCCTGTCTCTAAAGGGGTCCTGGGCTATGACACTTTTATAGTTCTATGTATTTTTTACTGTTATTCACCATCCTGTGTCTTTTATGCTTTTATAAAGCATCATTTATTTATTGCCTCCTGGGATACAGATTGTCTCACTAGAAGAAAAGGGCACTACTTTGAGAAATGAATCATTCCAGATCTGAAGGTAAAATAACTACGATGGTCCTGGAATATCTCATAACAGAAAGCACGGAAGTTATCAAAGACAACTGGGGTTGGGTCAGAAGGACTCAGAAGGCAACATGAAGAGCCTCCCACTTGCTGAAAGTGGGACAATTTGATCATCAATCAACTGAAAACATAAATGAATTAAAGCACATCAAGTATGTCTAACTCCATGAGTTTATATTGATATTTTAAAAATAAGTCACTTATGAAGAATGCTAGGAAACCACCTACTTATTTTAAAAACTAGATATTAGAGGGAAAAAAACAAGGCATTTATTCTCTTTGTTGTCTCTTCCAACTGGTAATCAAATCGTTGATGAAAGGAAAATCTCCTTTACAGAAGTATTCCAGCTAACAAATGAAAGAGAAATGATAGAACATCACCAGTTTGTAATTCCTAACGGTTTATGGTTGTAGCAATAAGCATAAATGGCTGCTGATGTCACAGGAAAGACTGCCAGACTTTGAAGCTTCCAGATAGAAGTCAACACGCTGTCTCTGAAGTTGCTTTATCCCTCCCACACCTCACCTCAAAAACGAAGCAAAATGAAACCCTGAATCTGATCCAGCCTCTAGATCTAACGAAGAATTGACAGCAAATGACAGAGGAGGAACAACATCACACAGATAAAATCAAGGCTATGGAAAACCTTACAAGGCAAACAACCTAGCTTCTTCAATAAATTATTGCATGAAAAAAAAACAGAGACGGATGGGAACCTGTAAAGTAAAAGGGATATCAGACATATCAACCAATCACAATGATTAAAACTTACTTGGATCTCGATTATAGATGAATAGATATAGTTTTATTTATTTCATAGGTACAGATGGATTGATATATTCAAAAAGCAAAACCAAGAATACATAAAAATATATAAAACATAAAAATGTTAAGACAATCAGGAAAAAGCCAACACTGATTGGATATTTGACGATATCTCAGTGTCTAAAAATCAGAATGTCTTTCTGAAAACATAATGGGGGAATGTGAGAGGGTGTGGCTGGCCAGACACATCCAGCGGAGACAGCTCTCTTCAGCCCGGTCAGTTTCCCAGAAAATGGGGCAGGTGTGAACTGTTAGCAGCCAACACTCACAGTCTCTGAATGGTGAGTTTTGATATTAAGGAATTAATATTTTTTTAATTTAGGTGTGATAATGAAACTGTGGTGGTAGTTTTTTAAAATGGATTTTTATCTTTTAGAAACACATGCTGAAATCTTTAAAAATAGAATATGGCCTTTGAGATTTGTTTCAAAATAATCTGGAGGAGGGAGAAAGAAAGGGTAATATAGACAAGATTGGCTCTGGGTTGAAAATTGTTATAGCCTGTGATGAATTTATCAGGTTCATCTTTCTAGTTTCTCTATTTTTGAATAGGTTTGAAATTTTTATAAATAAGATATCCTGCAAATTCATGGTTAAAGCTTAAAGATTTCAGAAAAGAAAAGAAAATATAAATTATCCATAATCTCACCCTGCAGAGATAATCACTACTATCGTTCCACAGTATATTCTTCTAGGTTTTCAAATAATATGTAATAAAAATCCTGCTGTGAATATTGTTTTGTATCTGCTTTTTTAACTTAAGATACTATATTTTTCCTTGTTAAAAATTCTGAAACATTATTCTTAATAGTTGCATTAGTATTGTAGTTCCTAACATTTATTTAATCAAAACACTATCTTTGCTACTAAACATTTTACTGCTATGAACATCCTTGAAAACCTTTATTTTGGAGTAGGTACTATTCATTTTTTAAAAGTAGAGTTTAGTTGTTAAAGGAATATAAATATGTTTATAATATAAATATTTTAATACATACTGTCAAATTGTTCTCTCAAAAGCTTATATTCAGGCCCTGGCCGGTTGGCTCAGTGGTAGAGCATCGGCCTGGCGTGCAGAAGTCCCAGGTTCGATTCCCGGCCAGGACACACAGGAGAAGCGCCCGTCTGCTTCTCCACCCCCTCCCTCCTTCCTCTCTGTCTCTCTCTTCCCCTCCTGCAGCCAAGGCTCCATTGGAGCAAAGATGGCCCGGGCGCTGGGGATGGCTCCTTGGCCTCTGCCCCAGGCGCTAGAGTGGCTCTGGTCGCAACAGAGCGACGCCCCAGAGGGGCAGAGCATCGCCCCTGGTGAGCAGAGCGTCTCCCCTGGTGGGCGTGCCGGGTGGATCCCGGTCAGGCGCATGCGGGAGTCTGTCTGACTGTCTCTCCCCATTTCCAGCTTCAGAAAAGAAAAAAAAGCTTATATTCATTTATGTTCCTTCTAGTAGCAAGGTAGGATTCCCCTTTTCCCAAAACATGCTCTTACTCTTTTGAAAGCATTTAATTTTTCCTATTTAATAAAAAATTTTAAGTCAAAAAACAATTGATAACTGTGTTGGACTCAGACAGACCTATATCTGAATATTGTTAGCTGTGTGATATTGAGACTTACCTAATATCTCTGGTCTGGAAAAAGAATAATATTGGGAAGTCATGGACATTGACTAAGACAGGGGTTGGGAACCTATGGCTCACGAGCCAGATTTGCTCTTTTGATGGCTGCATCCAGCTCTCAGACAAATCTTTAATAAAAAAAATAACATTAAAAATATAAAACATTCTCATGTATTACAATCCATTTATTTTTTACTGCTTATGTTCATGGTTGTGGGTGGCTGGAGCCAATCACTGTTGTCCTCCGGGACAACACCAAATTTTTATTGGATAATGCTTAATGTACACAGGTTGTTGTATAACTCTCATGGAATTACATTTTAAAATATGTGGCATTCATGGCTCTCTCAACCAAAAAATTTCCTGACTCCTGGACTAAGATAATAAATGTAGTGATATATTATCTGTACATTTCTTAGCACAGTACCTGGCTTGGTAGATGTTATCTATAACTATCATCATTATCATTATTATTCCATACTGCCTTCCTATAAAATAAAATTCATAGTGTTGGGGACAGCTGTGTTCTTTTTCATGAAGGAGGCTTTTTACTTGCTTCTGCATTCAAGTCCATATTTAAGATAGCTTAAAGATGTTTTTGGTTGCAAATAACAGAAACTTCAAGTCAAACTGACAGAACTGCAACACTCAGAGGTAAAAGGGACACAGAAGACCTGGTCTGACTCTGTTTTCACTGATTCCCTGGGCTCTGCCCTTCTCTGTTGTTTTCAAACCCATATTAATGTCCCTTGAATAAGGCAACTTTCAACAGCAACTAAATCCACATTCTTCTTTGTTCACTTCCAGGTGGCAAAGAAAGAGCCCCTTCCCACTACCCTCCAAGTAGATGCTGAGATGTAGACTGATTGGGGAAAATATTTACTTATTTACCTATTTATTTATTTATTTATGGGGGTGGAAATTGATAAGCTGATTTTCAAAGTAAAGGGCCAAGACAAAGCACATTATTGAATAAGGAGAATAGGGCAGAAAGGGTTGCTGTAAGAGGAACCGAATGAAGAGGCCCCCAACAGATACGTACACACAGACACTTGCTACACAACAGAGGTGGCCTGCAGATCAGGAAGATAAGAGCAGACTTTATAATGAATGGTGCTGATAAAATTGAGAGTCCATGTAGGAAAAATTGAAATTACAAACCTATCTCATATCATACATAGTAATCAATTCCAGGTGAAATTGACATAAGTATAAAAAAACTATTAAACTTTTACAAGGTAATAGCTGGAAAGCATATTCAAGACCTTGGAACAAGGAAAATTTTCTTAATCAAGAAACAAAAAGGACTAACCATAATAGAAGATTCATAAGTTTGCTTACTTAAGAATTAAAATTTGGGGGCCCTGGCTAGCTGGTTCAGTGGTAGAGCATCAGCCCAGAAGTCCCGAGTTCAATTCCCAGCCAGGGCACACAGGATAGGTGACCATCTGCTTCTCCACTCCCTCTCCTCTTCCATTTCTCTCTCTCTCTCTCCCTCTCTCTCTCTCTCTCTCTCTCTCTCTCCCTTCCCCTCCCGCAGTCATGGCTCGATTGGTTCAAGCAAGTTGGCCATGGGGTTGAGGATGGCTCTATGGTCTCACCTCAGGCACTAAGAAGAGCTCAGTTGCCAAGCAATGGAGCAACATGCCAGATGGGCAGAGCATCGCCCCATAGGGGGCTTGCCAGGTGGATCCCAGTCAGGGCATGTGTGGAAGTCTGTCTCTCTGCCTCCCCCTACTCTCACTTAATAATAATAAAAAAAATGATACTTGCTGTAGACAAAAGACTAATTTCCAAATCACATAAAGAATTTTTACAAACCAACAAGAAAAAGACATTTAACCCATTAAGAAATGGATGAGAGGCTTGAACAGAAACTCCCCAAAAGATGAAATCAAAGTAGCTGCCCTCATTAGTAATCAGGGAAATGCAAATTAAAATTGATGCCACCATTACATACCAGATGTAAAACTGTACAAGATGAGCATATCATGTGTGTGTATGGGAGGGGGGGCTATAAACTGAATCAACTGCCCTGGAAAATGGTTTGACTTTATCTAGAAATAGGAAGACCCGCAAACCCTATTACTCTATAATTCCCTCCTAATATATTGAGAAAGTGATGCAGAAATATTCAAAACCATATTATTTATGAATAATCCCAAAATGGAAACAGTTTAAAAGTTTATCAATAGCAGAACAGATAAAGTCATGGTATGTAACTAGGTTATGGGTATAAAGACTCTTCTTTTGGAATCCTGTATTGATGGGATTTTTGTGGGGTAGTCTCTGAGGGTACCTGCGTGTCTGGTGACTCAAGAAGAACCTAGGGAGCCCTGGCCGGTTGGCTCAGCGGTAGAGCGTCGGCCTGGCGTGCGGGGGACCCGGGTTCAATTCCCGGCCAGGGCACATAGGAGAAGCGTCCATTTGCTTCTCCACACCCCCCCCCCTTCCTCTCTGTCTCTCTCTTCCCCTCCTGCAGCCAAGGCTCCATTGGAGCAAAGATGGCCCGGGTGCTGGGGATGGCTCCTTGGCCTCTGCCCCAGGCGCTAGAGTGGCTGTGGTCGCAGCAGAGCGACGCCCCGGAGGAGCAGAGCATCGCCCCCTGGTGGGCAGAACGTCGCCCCCTGGTGGGCGTGCCGGGTGGATCCTGGTCGGGCGCATGCAGGAGTCTGTCTGACTGTCTCTCCCCGTTTCCAGCTTCAGAAAAAAAAAAAAGAAGAACCTAGGCATGTGAATGCAGCTGGTATATGGAGCTAGGAGGCCATTGAAGGTGTTCAACCATCTTCTCTATCGCAGGGATGAGAGAGAAAAACCACTGCCCTAGGAAGAAATCTGTGTAGGAAGGTCAAAGGCAGGTCAATAAATCAAAGAAGAGACAGAAGCTGCTGCTGCTGCCTCTGAGCCCTTTCCCATGCTGTTCCATCTGTTTACACAGCTCCCCCATTCCACCACCACCCAAACCTCTGACACTGTCCTTCTGGGCCTCACCAACTAATGGCACATGATCATGGTCAGGAAGCATCTCCTGACGCCCCAGACTGGGCTGAATACGTCTCCCTGGTACTTCCAAAGCATCCTGGGCTTGCATCCAGCATGGCACTTAGCACACTCTGAGGTTATCTTTCTATATTAGGGTCCTGCAAATTCAAATGCCTACAGAAACTAAGAAGATAATAAAACAAGTAAAGCAGATCAAATATGAGAATAATCCTGGTTTTTAAACTAAAAATGTCATCCATTCTTGACCTATCTTTTGTTTTCTTAGGAGAGCATCATAGCATTTTATTTCTACCATAAGAAAAACAGTGCAAATGAAACAATGAATGGCCACCAATGACCCCAGCTGAGGAGTGGTGGAGACTGTGGTCCCATTCCCACATAGCAAACTACATTCCCTGAGAATGTAAACCAAGTGTTACCAGCTGTGCTGGTTTTTCTAAAGAAGCTGAAAGTCCAGATTTTTATTAACATTAAAATCTTTCAATCTCCCAACATTTAAATGTCTGCAACTAGGTCTGGACATTTTGTCCCTGCTCATCACGGCCACACTGGTAGAAGTGTGGTGGTGACTGCGGCCTCTGGACTGGCTGGGCTGACCCGCGCTCTCGCAGAAACAGGAGCCAAGGCTGGGCCGTGGCCAGCGCAGCGGTTGCAGCTGGACGAACCATTGCCGCTGCAGGATTTGCAAGCTGTTATGTTTTACAAGCCATGAAGCATCTGGAGCCTCAAGTCAAACAAGTTTTTCAAAGTCTACCAAAATCTGTAAGCCTTAGCAAACATTTTTGCTAATTCTTTGCTGCCCTTGCATGAAGTCTAGAGAATTCTACCTAAAGAGGGCCTTCTGTGGTGGCTACTCCAGAGGTGACTATCACAAAATGATGAAACGGGAAGCAGCTCTGATGCTTGCTTCAAGTCCCACTGCCAATACAGGAAGGATAAGAGATGCTTATGGACAAATTACGCTTTTAAATCACCCAGACCAGGGAGCTGCTCTTTATATAGCGGCCAAAATCAATGAAGCTAAAGAGTTCCTAGAAGGTTAAGCTAAAGAATGAAACAACTGTATGATGCATTTTAAGTTCTTATAAGTATATATATATGAGTACCAGCTTTTTATAATAAAATGTTCTGAAGCTACACATTTTATAAATGATTTAGCACAAACTAAATCACAGCCTTGGCATCCAGTTTCTTGTTTAAATTGGAGAATTTTAAATCGGATTACAGAATACTTCCAGATTAGTGCTCAATAATTATGGATAAGTAACATATCATTTGAATAGAAATATCATGCTTTACTCGTTTAGCAAATAATTTGATACTTACTTCAAGGCAAAGTGGACATGGCAGTCCCCGATCTTAAGGAACCCCAGTCTAATGGGAGAACAATAAACTGGTAATTCAAACACAATGTGATAAATTATGAAATAAATAATGAAAGACATGTCTGCAACTAATTCAAAAATTGTAAAGCATGTGTGGAAGGAACAGAACACTTCCAAAGGCCAGATTCAGCCCACAAAGCCCAGATCTACCAACCCCCTGGCCTTTAGGCTACTAGATGTGCAGTGTGTGACTCTGAATCCACCCAAATTAGCACAGGATCTGGTACAGAAAAAGCACTTGAGAGATTTTTGTGTATTTTTGAAGAATAACAGCTGATATTTATTTAGCACTCACTGTGAACCACGCACTTAAAGCACATTGCCTAGAAGCCAGGGCGGCAGTTCTGTCTGACTGCAGAGTTCTTAGAAGGAAAGACTCTCCCACTTGGAAGATTTCCAGTAGGAAACTGTAGTTAAGCTCCTATTCTTGCCTGACCAGGCGGTAGTACAGTGGATAGAGCATTGGACTGGGATCCGGAGGTCCCAAGTTGGAAACGTGAGGTCCACTGGCTTGAGCACAGGCTCACCAGCTTGAGTGTGGGTTGCTGGCTTGAGCCCAAAGGTCACTGGCTTGAAGCCCAAGGTTGCTGGCTCGAGCCCAAGGTCATTGGCTTGAGCAAGGGGTCACTTGTTCTGCTGTAGCCCCCCCCATCAAAGCACATATGAGAAAGCAATCAATGAACAACTAAGATGCCACAATGAAGAATTGATGTTTCTCATCCCTCTCCCTTCCTGTCTGTCTGTCCCTCTCTCTGACTCTGTCTCTGTCAAAAAAAAAAAAAATCTTATTATTTGGGTTTCAGTTTCCAATCAGTTATTTTCTATTTGTCATCTTGGAAAATTATATAATATCTCTAAGCCTCCATATTTCAATCTGTAAAATGGGGTTAATAAGAATTAATTACTCATAGGGCTGGTGTAAGTGTGACATGAGATAAACAAGCACAGAGGAGCTCATCAACAAACAGTAACTATTCTTATTGTCCCAGTATCTTCCCCCCTTAGGGTTATTAAATCAGAGCCATCCACACCCACTGTAGCTTCTTACTCCACAAATAGGCATGCTCTGGTGGATATCTTGTTATTACAGAAAAGACAAGGGAGTCATGTAAGAAGTCACTTCAAGTATCAGATGGCTGCCTTCTGAGCCAGTAGCACACTTGATAAGTGAAAATGATCAAAACAAATGATAGCGCACAAGGCAAGGGGCATTTGTTCCCCTGCCAGGCTGTTCAATAGAAAAAGGGATAGTTATCTTGGGTCTAAAGCTTCATCCCTACTGGAGCCTTATGTTTTAAATCCCCTTAAGGTTAGAGCCCAGTTTCAAAAAGAATAATTAAATCTGCAAAGAAATAGGGTCAGCAGATCTCAGAGTGCTTTTTAAACAGGAAGTGTCAGGGCTGGAGGAGGAAAGTAGCTGACCTCAAAGCTGCTTTCATAGCAGCAACCCGAAGAATTGCTCAGTTTCAGGAAGAGGATTCAGAAACACATATCACCGAATACAAGCTGACCATAACTTTATGTCGTTACAATAAAAAAATTCATTCTACTCATAGGCACATTTCAGAACATTTTTGGCTTGCTTAATAAAAATTATTATTATATTTAGTAATCATATCAAAACAGAGATTGCATTCATGATAACAAAGAAATGAAATACCTAAGAATCAATATCCTGAGAAATGCGTACAATCTATTTAAAGAAAGCTTTAAAATCTTATTGAAAGATACGAAAGATTTTAATAAGTCAAAACCTAAACAGTGTTCCTGAGACATAGAATTGTAAAGATATCAGCTTTCTCTCTAAGTTAATTTATGATCAAGTCAATGACAATCAATATTTCTACAGGCTTTTTAAAAAGAACTCAACAAAATAACTCTAAAGCTCATTTGGGAAAAAAATGAAGGGATCCTTGATCATACTTTTTATCACTTATTTATTCACTTAATAAATTTTGCATTTTACTTGAGTTTGCTTTTATAGCTTTATTGAGATGTATTTCACACTCCATAAAATGCACCTTTTTTAAAGTATTCAGATCAATGGATTTTAGTATATCTGCAGAGTTGTGCCACCATCAACACCATATAATTTTTCAACACTCCAAACCCTGTACCCACTAACAGTCACTCACCTTTCCCATCCCCCCACCCTCACCCCATCCAGTGGCAGGTAACTATTAATCTACTTCTTGTCTCTATGGATTTGTCTATTCTGAAAATTTTACTTAAAGAGAATTATACAATATCTGGTTTTTTGCAACTAGCTCCTTTCACTTAGCTTAATGTTTTCAAGGTTTCTGTAGTAAAGAATTCAATCTTCCCCAAACAGAGATCTGGCCTTTGTCCTCAGCTTCTGGGAAGTAATCACTAAGCTCCTGAAATGTCATGCCTAATAAGTGTCTTCTTTTGCCTTGGAGCCTTGGGGCACCAGATAGTCTTAAAAATATGACTTAAGATGGCAACTGGCCACATCAAATAGTTTTAGGGTGGAAGCTGGCCAGAAAGACCAGCAATGTGATTTAGCTTGGGGGCTATAGGTCAGTAGATGTCTGGAGGGGCTGGAGACTGAGATCAGCCACATGGGCAGTCATGTCTACTTGATGGAAATTCAATAAAAACTATGGACACTCAAGCTTAGATGAACATTTGTGTACAAGTACTTGTGCATAAGTTCATGTTTCCATTCTCTTAGGTATATATACTGATATATATGTATACATGTATATATATATTTAAATATATATTGATAAATTCATGTATATATTTATATATGTGTGTGTATGTATACAAACACACACACACACACACACACACACACACGAGTAGAATCACCAGGTCATATGGTAACTCTACATTTAACTTTTTTTTTTTAAAGATTTTATTTATTTATTATAGAGAGGGGAGGGTGGGGAGGAGCAGGAAGCATCAACTCCCATATGTGCCTTGACCAGGCAAGCCCAGGGTTTCGAACCGGCAACCTCAGCGTTTCCAGGTTGATGCTTTATCCACTGCGCCACCACAGGTCAGGCTACATTTAACTTTTTGAGGAACTGCCAAACTGTTTTTCCAAAGTGGCTATATATACCATTTTATAATACCACCAGCAATGTATGAGGCTTCCAATTTCTCCACATCCTCATCAATATTCATTATTGTCTGTCTTTTTATTTTAGCTATTGTAGTGACTATAAATTGGTTTCTTATTGTAGTTTTATTTGCATTTCTCTGATTGCTAATAATGTTGAGCAACTTTTCATGTGATTATTAGCTGTATATCTTCTTTGAAGAAACATCTATTCAGATTCTTCATCATTCTTTTAATTGGATTATTTCTCTTTTTCCAGTTAAATTGGGTTTTTTTATATATTCTGGCTGTAAGTTCCTTATAAGATATGATTTGCAAATGCTGTCTCCCATTCTGTAGGATATCTTTTCATTTTCTTGATAGTGTCTTTTTTTTTTTTTTAATCTTTTTTTTTTTTCTATATTCATTTTTAGAGAGGAGAGAGCGAGGGAGAGAGAGAGAGAGACAGAGAGAGAGAAGCGGGGAGGAGCTGGAAGCATCAACTCCCATATGTGCCTTGACCAGGCAAGCCCAGGGTTTCAAACCGGCGACCTCAGCATTTCCAGGTCGATGCGTTATCCACTGCGCCACCACAGGTCAGGTGATAGTGTCTTTTGAAGCACAAAATGTTTTAATATTTATAAAGTCCAATTTTATTTAATTATTTTAACAGCTCATGCTTTTGATGTCATACCTAAAAATCCTTTGCCAAATCCAAGATCATAAAGATTTACCTATATGTTTTCTAAAAGTTTTATTCTTCTAAGACTTACAGTTAGGTCACTGATCTATTTTTGGTTAATACTTATATAAATATATGGTGTACAAAAAAAATTCAACTTCATTCTTTTGCATGTGAATATTCAGTTTTCCAGCACAATTTGTTGAAATGATTATTCTTTTCCCATTGAATGTGTAAGGCCAGTAGCCATGGCCACCATCACAGCCACCTGGCCCATGCAAGTTTGGGGGTTTTTTTGTTTTGTTTTGTTTTTTATTGATTTTAATTTATTGTGTTTACACAGATTCTAGTGTTGCCTTGAATGCATCCCCCCTCCCCTGTATTCCCTTCAACATCTTTCTTACCCCCCTCCTTACAGCGCCCTCCCCTCTTCCCTTCAGGTTTATCCCATCCTATCATCCTCTTTCCCTCTGTTCTGTTTTCCTGTGGTCCCTTTGATCTCTCCTCTGTCTCAATTCCATTCCTCAGTTCACATTGTTCATTGGATTCCTGAAATGAGTGAGGTCATATGATATTTTTCTTTTTCTGCCTGGCTTATTTTACTTAACATAATATGTATAGTTTCCAGGTCCATCCATGTTGTTGCAAAAGGTAAGGTTTCCTTCATTTTCATGGCCCCATAGTATTCCATTGTATATATGTACCACTTCTTTTTAATCCACTTGTCCACTGACGGACACTTGGGCTGTTTCCAGATCTTCGCTATTGTGAACAATGCTGCGATAAACATGAGGGTGCATTTCGCCTTTTGAAATAGTACTATGGTATTCTTGGGGTATATTCCTAAAAGTGGTATAGCTGGGTCAAAAGGCAGTTCGATTTTTAATTTTTTGAGAAATCTCCATACTGTTTTCCACAGTGGCTGCACCAGTCTCCTTTCCCACCAGCGGTGCAGGAGGGTTTCCTTTTCTCCACATCCTCGCCAGCACTTATTCTGTATTGTTTTGTTGATGAGCGCCATTCTGAGTGGTGTGAGGTGATATCTCATTGTGGTTTTAATTTGCATTTCTCTAATGATTAGTGATATTGAGTATTTTTTCATATGCCTATTGGCCATCTGTATATCTTCTTTGGAGAACTGTCTATTCATTTCTTTTGTCCATTTTTTGTCTTCCTGATATTAAGTTTTACAAGTTCTTTATAAATTTTGGTTATTAACCCCTTATCAGACGTATTGTCGAATATATTCTCCCATTGTATAGTTTGTCTTTTTATTCTGTTCTTATTGTCTTTAGCTGTGCGAAAGCTTTTTAGTTTAATATACTCCCATTTGTTTATCCTGCCTTTTATTTCACTTGCTTGTGGAGATAAGTCAGCAAATATATTGCTGTGAGAGATGTCAGAGAGCTTACTGCCTATGTTTTCTTCTATGATGCTAATGGTTTCATGGCTTACATTTAAGTCTTTTATCCATTTTGAGTTTATTTTTGTGAATGGTATAAGTCGGTAATCTAGTTTCATTTTTTTACAGGTAGCTGTCCAATTTTCCCAACACCACTTGTTGAAGAGGCTGTCTTTACTCCATTGTATGTTCTTACCTCCTTTGTCAAAATATCAGTTGTCCATAAAGGTGTGGGTTTATTTCTGGGTTCTCTGTTCTGTTCCATTGATCTATATGCGTGATCTTATGCCAGTACCAAGCTGTTTTGAGTACAATGACCTTGTAGTATAACTTGATATCAGGAACTGTGATACATCCCACTTTATTCTTCCTTTTCGAGATTGTTAAGGCTATTCGTGTTAATTTTTGGTTCTATATACATTTTTGGAATATGTGTTCTATATCTTTGAAGTATGTCATTGGTATTTTAATTAGTATTGCATTGAATTTATAAATTGCTTTGGGTAATATAGACATTTTAATGATGTTTATTCTTCCTAACCATGAACACAGTATATGTTTCCACTTGTTTGCATCTTCCTTAATTTCCTTTATCACTGTTTTATAATTTTCCAACTACAAGTTTTCAATCTCCTTGGCTAAATTTACTCCTAGGTACTTTATTTTTTTGGTTGCAATAGTGAAGGGGATTGTTTCCTCAGTTTCTCTTTCTGACAGTTCATTGTTGGTGTATAAAAATGCCTCTGATTTCTGAGTATTAATTTTATATCCTGCCACCTTGCTGAATTCATTTATCAGGTCCAGTAGTTTTTTGACTGAGACTTTAGGGCTTTCTATATACAATATCATATCATCTGCAAATAATGACAGTTTTACTTCTTCTTTTCCAATTTGGATGCCTTTTATTTCTTCTTTTTGTCTGATTGCTGTGGCTAGGACTTCCAGAACTATGTTGAATAACAGTGATGAAAGGGGGCACCCCTGCCTAGTTCCTGATCTTAAGGGAATTGCTTTTAATTTTTGCCCATTGAGTATGATGTTGGCTGTGGGTTTCTCATAGATGGCCTTTATCATGTTGAGGTATGTCCCCTGTATTCCCACTTTGTTAAGAATTTTCATCATGAATGGGTGCTGGATTTTATCAAATGCTTTATCTGCATCTATTGAAATTATCATGTGGTTTTTCTCCTTCCTTTTGTTTATGTGATGAATCACATTGATTGATTTGAGAATATTGTACCAGCCTTGCCTTCACAGAATAAATTCCACTTGATCATGGTCTATGATTTTTTTCATATATTGCTGGATCCGGTTGGCTAATATTTTGTTGAGGATTTTAGCATCTAGATTTATCAGGGATATTGGCCTCTAATTTTTATTTTTTGTGTTGTCTTTGCCTGGTTTTGGAATCAGAATTATATTTGCCTCATAAAAGGAGCTTGGAAGTCTTCCTTTCTCCTGAATTTTTTGAAATAGCTTGAGAAGGAAAGGAGTTAGTTCTTCTTTGAATATTTGGTAGAATTCACTTGTGAAGCCATCAGGCCCCAGGCTTTAGTTTGTTGAGAGTTTTTTGATAACTGTTTCATCTTATTTGTTGTAATCGGTCTGTTTAGGTTTACTGAATCTTCCCGATTGATATTTAAAATATTATATATTTCAAGGAATTTGTCCATTTCATCTAGGTTGTCTAGTTTTTTGGCATGAAGTTCTTCATAGTATTTTCTTACAATCCTTTGTATTTCTCTTGTGTCTCTTATTATTTCTCCGCTCTCATTTCTAATTTTATTTATTTGAGTCCTCTCTCTTTTTTTCTCGATGAGTCTGGTTAAAGGTTCATCAATCTTGTTTACCTTTTCAAAGAATCAGCTCCTGGTTTCATTGATCCTCTGTATTGTTTCTTTAGCCTCTATGTCATTTATTTCTGCTCTGATCTTTATTATTGCATTCCTTCTACTACCTCTGGGCTTTACTTACTGTTCTTTTTCTAGTTTCTTTATATTCAGGGTTAAGTTGTATATTTGAGCTTGTTCTAGCTTCTTAAGGTATGCCTATAATGCTATAAACTTCCCTCTCAGTACTGCTTTGGCTGTGTCCCATACATTTTTTTGTGTGTGTATTTTTCTAAAGTTGGAAACAGGGAGGCAGTCAGACAGACTCCCACGTGCGCCCGACCGGGATCCGCCCGGCATGCCCACCAGGAAGCGATGCTCTGCCCATCTGGGGCGTTGCTCTGTTGCAACCAGAGCCATTCTAGCACCTGAAGCAGAGGCCATGGTGCCATCCTCAGTGCCCGGGCCAACTTTGCTCCAATGGAGCCTTGGCTGCGGGAGGGGAAGAGAGACCCAGAGAGGAAGGAGAGGGGGAGGGGTGGAGAAGCAGATGAGCGCTTCTCCTGTGTGCCCTGACCAGAATCAAACCTGGGACTCCTGCACGCTAGGCCGATGCTCTACCACTAAGCCAACCAGCCAGGGCTCTCATACATTTTGAGTTGTTGAATGCTCATTATCATCTGTTTCTAAGAATTTTTTTATTTTTTCTTTGATCTCATTGTAAACCCATTTGCTATTTAATAACATGCTATTTAGTTTCCAATTGTTTGAGTATTTTTCAGTTTTTCTGTTGTGGTTGATTTCTAGTTTCATGCCATTGTGATCAGAAAAAATGTTTGATATGATTTCAATCTTCTTAAATTTGTTGAGACCGCTTTTGTGCCGTACCAAGTAGTCTATCCAAGAGAATGTACCATGAGCACTTGAAAAGAGTGTATATTCTGCTGCTTTAGGGTGAAAGGTTCTGAAGATATCTATTAAATCAAGTTGATCTAGTGTGTCCTTTAAGTCTGCTGTTTCTTCATTAATTTATTTCTTGAGGATCTATCTAGTGATGTTAGTAGGGTACTGAAATCCCCTATTATTATAGTATTGCTGTTAATCTCACCCTTTATATCCATCAAAGTCTGCTTTATATGTTTAGGTGCTCCTATATTAGGTGCACCTAATATATTTATAATGTTTATATCTTCCTGTTGGATTGCTCCCTTTATCATTATGTAGTGACTTTATTTATCTCTTACTATAGCTTTTGTTTTAAAGTCAATTTTGTCTGATATAAGCATTGCTACCCCAGCTTTTTTTTCATTTCCATTTGCATGAAATATTGTTTTCCATCCTTTTACCTTCAGTCTATGTGCATCTTTTGTTTTAAGGTGTGTTTCTTGTAGATCGCATATGTATGGGTCCTGTTTTCTTATCCACGCAGCTACCCTATGTCTTCTGATTGGATCACTTAATCCATTTACATTTAAGGTTATTATTGATATGTAGTTGTTTATTGCTATTTTATTCTTTAAAGCTGTATTCATCTTTTGCTATATTCTTTTCACCCTTTGATCTGTTTACAACAGGCCCCTTAACATTTCTTGCAGCATTGGTTTGGTTGTAATGAATCCCTTTAGTTTTTGTTTTTGTTTTTTCTCTGGGAAACTTTTTATTTCTCCTTCAATTTTAAATGATAGTCTTGCTGGATAAAGTAGTCTTGGTTATAGGCTCTTGTTCTACATTACTTTGCATATTTCTTGCCATTCCCTCTGGCCTCAAGTGTTTCTGTTGAGAAGTGGGATGTCATCCTTATGGGGGCTCCTTTGTAGGTGATAGCCTTTTTTTCTCTAGCAGCTTTTAATATTTTCTCTTTATCACTTAGCTTTGATATTTTAATTATGATGTGTCTTGGTGTAGATTTCTTTGGGTTTCTCTTTAATGGAATTCTCTGTGCTTCTTGAACTTGTGTGAGTTTTTCCTGCATCAATTTAGGGAAGTTTTCAGCTATGATTTGATTGAACAAAGTCTCTATCCCTTTTTCTTTCTCTTCTTCTTCAGAAACCCTTATGATGCAGATGTTATTTCTCTTCATGTTGTCATAGAGCTCTCTTAGAGTTTTCTCAGACTTTTTGAGTCTCTTTTCTTTTTTCTGCTCTGCTTCCGTGCCTTCATTTATCTTGTCCTCTAACTCGCTGATTTGATTCTCAGCTTTATCCATCCTGCTTGTAATTTCTTCTATTGTGGTCTTCATTTCTGATATTGTATTTGTCATTTCTGACTGATTCTTTTTTATTATTTCAATGTCCTTTTTTATACTTGCTATCTCTTTATTTAGTTGTTCATTATGACTATCTATTGTTGTTCTAAGATCTTTGAGCATCCAACCAATCATTATTTTAAACTCTGCATTCAGTAATTTGGTTATATCTGACTCATTCAAATCCTTTTCTGGGGATTTCTCTTGATTCAATTAGTTTGCTTTTCTCTGCCTTTCCATTTTGTCTATGTATAATAAGGGTATGGCCACTGAAGTCCAATGGGTGTGGCCGCTGTGTTCCCTAAGTGTGGTCTGCCTGCAGGCCTGCCACCCCTCTACCGCTGCCTTGGGCGTTCGGGGATTAGGGTATGGGCATTGCTGGTGCCAGCCAGCTGCGGCTGTCGCTGTGGTTTCTGTCTCTCCTCCATAGGAGGTGTTGTGTTCACATGCCCAGGTCTACAATCCTCAGCCTTCACCCTGCCCCCTTGGTTGGGACTGCATGCTGTGCCTGGGGCTGAAAGCCTCAGCACCGTGGGCAGTGGTGAGCACCTTTGCTCAGCCACAGGTCTCTGCAGTTCCCAGGCTTTCACCTTTCCCCTGTGGGTGGGATTGCAGGTGGGCCCGCAGCTGGCCGAACCACTTTCATACGCCCTTCCCGCCACTGCTGGGTGAGACTGAGCTCATGCTGGGCCTCAGTTGTGGCCGGCCCGGCTTCCACCCCTGACGACAGGACCATGCTTTCGCATCCAGCTGCTGTCCACCTTCCAGCAAGCCCTCAGCAGTGTGGGTGGGGGCACAGCAGCTCAGACCCTAGCACTCAATACTGTATTTCTGAAAGCTCCCTCCTTCTAAGCGACTCTGCTCTGAGTGCCACAGAAGAGCTTGTTTGGCTTTTGTCCTGCTTCCCTTTGCTGGTATTGCTGGTTCCAGAGGAAATATTCACTTCAGATTTGGGGAGTGACTAAGCCCAGGGGTTAGGGTGGCTGTCCCTTAAAGTGTTTCTGTCTGTGCCTCTTAGATTACACTCTCTTCCTGCTACTCCAGTTCTCTCCTCTCTCCCCATCCCCAGGAGCCCCAGGTGAGTGGTTGTGAAACAGGTTTTCTGTGCCATCCCTTTAAATAGAATCCTGGGTCTGAGAAATCTGTCTCTTTCTCACAAACAGTATCCTGACTTGTTTTACAGCTAAATACTGTCTATACGCTTCTTCTATGCTCTGGGACTGCAGGCTGGGGCTTTGTTCCTGGGACTCGGGATCCTTCCCACTCCACTAAACTCACTTCCCACCATGCGAGTAGCTCCAGGCTGCCGTTCGCTCCCAGGGAGCTGAGTAGCCCTATCCATGTTTCCATTTTTCCTACAAGTCTCAGTGTGGCTTCTTTGATGTTCTTTGGTTAAAGAGTTCTCTTAGTTTAGTCCAAAGTTGGTTTTTCCAGATGATGGATCTTAAAATTAAGTTGTAATCCACTTTGGTTCTGGGAGGTGGAAGTTGGTATGTCCACCTACTCCATTGCCATGTTGCAGTCTCCAGGTTTGCATTTGATTCAGACAGACGGTAATAAGACAATGGAGCCAAGAACTGGTGGGCCATTACCTTTAATCTTAGCTTGCACCTAGTGGGCAAGAAATGCACACAGTGAGAAAATACTTCTGTTTCCATTCAGGGCTCCGAAAGCCACTGACTCATCTGAGTATTCCTAGAATCAAAAGTTTCTACCTCACCTCTGTTCCCCATCTCAGTCCTTTTTTTTTTTTTTTTTTTTTCATTTTTTCGAAGCTGGAAACAGAGAGGCAGTCAGACAGACTCCTGCATACAACCGACAGGGATCCACCCGGCATGCCCACCAGGGGGCGATGCTCTGCCCCTCTGGGGTGTCACTCTGTTGCATCCAGAGCCATTCTAGCGCCAGAGGCAGAGGCCACAGAGCCATCCTCAGCGCCCGGGCAATCTCTGCTCTGATGGAGCCTTGACTGCGGGAGGGGAAGAGAGAGACAGAGAGGAAGGACAGGAGAAGGGTGGAGAAGCAGATGGGCGCTTATCCTGTGTGCTCTGGTCGGGAATCAAACCCAGGACTCCTGCACGCCAGGCCGACGCTCTACCGCTGAGCCAACCAGCCAGGGCCCCCATCTCAGTCTTATTCACCTCTGTTCCCCATCTCTTTCTCTCTGCACAAACTCTGCAAAAAGCTGGCTTCTCCTTCAGCACTCCATCATCTTGGCTGCCTCTCCTCTGAAAAATGCTGATGACCGAATCTGAGCAAGTGAAAGCCCACTCCCCACCCCACCCCCATGTGCCTTATCCTATAGCAGTGGTTCTCAAAGTGTGCACCCTAGAAGATTTCCAGGTGTGCCCTATGGTGTTCCAGAGAAATATGTGCCCATTAGGGATCAAAAAACCAACAGGGTTTTTGGAGTTTAGATTTTTGGGTGACAAAGGTGTGGAGAATTTGCTGTAAGCTGACAGTCTATCCAACCCACCACCTCACTTGTCTGATTAGGTTGCAATAGGCTGTTAAGCTGTGGTACTGGATTGTTTACACTACCCCCCATGTTCCCCAGAAAGACTGGAGATAAGTTTCTTCTATCCTTTGTTTGGTGTAAAGTTAAGATGATATGTATGATGGGGGTTTTCTGCACAATTAAGAGTAAAGAGAAATTCTTCAATGTATTGATGAGGAAATGAGAGTTTGCCTTTTAAATTTATAACCAAACATTGAAGAAATCACTAGGACACATCAGGCTTATTGTATGGCCAGTAGCTACAGCCACCATCACAGCCGCCTGGCCCATGCACATTTACATTAGATTCAGACAGATGGGAATGAAACAACAGAGCCAATAACTGTTGGGCCATTACCTTTAATCCTAGCTTGCACCTGACAGGCAAGTAAAAACACACACTGGGCTCCAAAACCCACTCATTCAGTGCTTACAAAGCTACTGACTTATCCGAATTTCCTAGAATCAAAGGTTTTTAGCTCACTAGCCTTATTCACCTCTGTCCCCCATCTCCTCTCTGCACAAACTGCACTAACTGGCTTCTCCTTCAGCATTTCACCATCTTGGCTGCTTCCTGTGACATGGAGGAGGCTTCCTGGCCTCCTCCATGTGACTTTTCTCTGCTCTCCTTTCTCTGCTCTCTCCTCTAATGCTAATCTCAGGAATCCAGAGAGAGAGCAAGCTCCCAGTCTGCCCCACTTTATAGTGTAGAAACCAAAACCTTAATCCAATATACAACAAGGAAGTCTCTGATACAAAGTCACGTATCTGAGGCATAATGGGATACCTCATGAGAGTGCACCACCCCACATCAAAAAGGGTGGAAAAGGTCTGACCTGTGGTGGCGCAGTGGATAGAGCATCGACCTGGAATGCTGAGGTCACCGGTTCGAAACCCTGGGCTTGCCTGGTCAAGGCATATATGGGAGTTGATGCTTCCTGCTCCTCCCCCTTCTCTCTCTCTCTTTCCTCTCTCTCTCTCTTTCTCGCCTCTCTCCTCTCTAATAAAAATGAATAAATAAAAATTAAAAAAAAAAAAAAAGGTGGAAAAGGCTTAGTCCCAAAACCAAGCCCCAGGCTACAAAGATCCTACCTGCTCACAGCCTGCCCCCAACACACATTAATATAATCACATTTACATTAGATTCAGACAGATGGGAATGAAACAACAGAGCCAATAACTGTTGGGCCATTACCTTTAATCCTAGCTTGCACCTGACAGGCAAGTAAAAACACACACTGGGCTCCAAAACCCACTCATTCAGTGCTCACAAAGCTACTGACTTATCCGAATTTCCTAGAATCAAAGGTTTTTAGCTCACTAGCCTTATTCACCTCTGTCCCCCATCTCCTCTGGCCCATGCACATCCCAAGCAAGAAGGGCAACCAATACCATCACCTGGATCCGTGATGGGGAACCTTTTTATAAAAACCACCCACTTTTGCAGTGCTGGTCAACCTGGTCCCTTCCACCCACTAGTGGGCATTCCAGCTTTCATGGTGGGCCAATCGTGGCACCATTTGGTTGCTCCGCTACTGACCACCATGAAAGCTGAAATGCCCACTAGTGGGTGGGAGGGACCAGGTTGACTAGCACTGTAAAAGTGGGTGGTTTTTATAAAAAGGTTCCCCATCACGGACCTGGGTGACAGGCTTCCACGTGGGCAGTGCCATCATTAACAAAGTGAGCATAATATATTTTATCTGCCCAACACTCATGTTTCTTATAAAACACTAGAATGAAAAAACTTAACACATTCTTACCAGGACCTGCCGAATTTACTAAATCTTACTAAAAATGTGTGTGTGTGTGTGTGTGTGTGTGTGTGTGTGTGTAAAGATAATTTTTTGTCTTTTTTTATTTTTTAACTACTCTTTTTTATGAATTCTAAAAAGCATAACTCAGAAAAATGTTTTTTAATGTCATAAAAGCACATTTGGACTTTATATTTTTTCTTTAATATTTGACTTAATTATTATAACATATTTCTCAGAAATTTGTATAAAGTGCGCCAATTATTTGTAGGATTTTAAATGCACCCCAACTTCAAAAAATTTGAGAACCACTGCCCTATAGTGTAGAAATTAAAGCCTTTAAGTCAATATACAGATAAGGAAGTCTCTGATACAAAGCCACCTATCTGAGGCATAAATGGGATTCCTCATAAGAGCACACCACCTCACATCATGTAATAGTCAAGGGTGTGGGGAAAAGCTTAGTTTTTAGAAGATCTTAGTATTAGAAGGATGTTGAAAAGATCTTAGTATTAAAAGGGTGAGAAAGGCTTAGTCATAAAACTGAGCCTTAGGCTATAAGGACTTTGCCAGCTTACAGCCTGTCTCCCATTCCCCATGCAAACTATAAGCGAGCAAACATATACAGTATATCATATTTACAAACTTATTTGACTAATAGGATGGCTTTGGCATCCTGTCTTAGTCCACATGGACTGCTACAACAAAGCAGTGTATAAGCTGCTACAACTAGCTTATAAACAACAGATAACTCTGTAGGCCAGGAAGTCTAAACACAAGGTACACTTTTTCAGTTACTAAATAATCTGTAAGTCTAACTAACCTCTTTATAAAGCCAGTAGCCACAGCCACCATCACAGCCACCTGGCCCATGCAGGTTTGCATTTGATTCAAACAGATGGTAATGAAACAACGGAACCAAGAACTGGTGGGCCATTACCTTTAATCCTAGCTTGCACCCAGCAGACAAAAAATACACACAGTGAGAAATCACTTCCCTTCCCATTCAGGGATTCCAAAGCCACTGACTTATCCGAGTTTTCTAGAATCAAAGTTTTCTACCTCACCAGACTTATTCACCTCTGTTCCCCATCTCCTTCTCTCTGCACAAACTCTGCACAAACTGGATTCTCTTTCAGCACTCAGCCATTTTTGGCTGCTTCTCCTCTCCTCCACGTGGCCTTTCTCTGCTCTCCCCTCTAATGCTAATCTCAAGAACCAAGAGAGGTGGCCTGACCTGTGGTGGCGCAGTGGATAAAGCGTCAACCTGGAAATGCTGAGGTTGCCGGTTCAAAACCCTGGGCTTGCCTGGTCAAGGCACATATGGGAGTTGATGCTTCCTGCTCCTCCCCCCTTCTCTCTCTCTCTCTCTTTCCCCCCTCTCTAAAAATGAATAAATAAAATCTTAAAAAAAAAAAAAAAAGAACCAAGAGAGAACAAGCTCCCAATCTGCCCCATTTAGTAGTGTAGAAATCAAAACCTTTAATCCAATATACAAACGAGGAAGTCTCTGATACAAAGTCACTTATCTGAGGCATAATGGAATTCCTCATGAGAGTGCACCACCCGCTATCATGCAACAGTTAAGGGTGTGGGGAAAAGCTGAGTCTCAAAACTAAGCCTTAGGCTATGAGGATCCTGCCTGCTTACAGCCTGTCCCCCACACTCAATGCAAACTATAAGCAAGCAAACATATACATCATATTTACAAACTTATTTGATGAACACTGTAAAGCCAGGAGCCACGGCCAGGGCCACCATCAGAGCAGCCCAGCCCATGCAGGTTCGCATTGGATTCGGACAGTCGGTAAAGAAACAACGGAGCCACAAACTGGTGGGCCATAGTCTTTAATCCTAGCTTGCACCCGGCGGGCAAGTAAAAAACTACACACTGGGCTCCAGAACCCACTCACATTCAGTGCTCACAAAGCCACTGACTTATCCGAGTTTCCTAGAATCAAAGGTTTCTAGCTCACCAGCCTTATTCTCCTCAGTTCCCCATCTCCTTCCTTCTCCAGCGTCAAACTGCACAAACTGGCATCTCACTCAGCACTCCGCCATCTTAGCTGCTTCTCCTGGCCTCCTCCACGTGGCCTCCTTCTGCTCTCTGCTCTGTTCTCTCCTCTAATGATAACCTCAGGAACCAAGAGAGGGCAAGCCCCCGTTCTGCCCCTATTTTATAGTGTAGCTTCACAACCTCTAATCCAATATACAAAATAGGGAAGTCTCTAATACAAAGTCACTTCTCTGAGGCATGATTGGATTGTACCGCCCCACATCAAAAAGGGAGGGAAAGGCTTAATCCCAAAACCAAGCCCCAGGCTACAAGGATTCTCAACACACATTAATATCACCTGGTTGACGGCCTCCTCGTGGGCAACGTAATCTTTAACAAAGTGAGCATAATACATTTTATCTGCCCAACAAACACTCTTCCTAACTTTAATAGAAACCAACATGTTTGTCCAGAGCCACTATCACAGCAGCCTGGCCCATGCAGGTTCGCATTGGATTCGGACAGTCAGTAAAGAAACAATGGAGCCAAAAGCTGGTGGGCCATCATCTTTAATCCTAGCTTGCACCCGGCAGGCAAGTAAAAACACACACTGGCCCTGGCCGGTTGGCTCAGTGGTAGAGCGTCAGCCTGGCGTGCGGGGGACCCGGGTTCGATTCCCGGCCAGGGCACACAGGAGAAGCGCCCATCTGCTTCTCCACCCCTCCCCCTCTCCTTCCTCTCTGTCTCTCTCTTCCCCTCCCGCAGCCAAGGCTCCACTGGAGCAAAGATGGCCCAGGTGCTGGGGATGGCTCCTTGGCCTCTGCCCCGGGCGCTAGAGTGGCTCTGGTCGCAACAGAGCGACGCCCCAGAGGCAGAGCATCGCCCCCTGGTGGGCAGAGCGTCGCCCCCTGGTGGGCGTGCCGGGTGGATCCCGGTCGGGCGCATATGGGAGTCTGTCTAACTGTCTCTCCCCATTTCCGGCTTCAGAAAAATAAAGAAAAATAATAATAATAATAATAAATAAAAATAAAAAATAAAAACACACACTGGGCTTCAAAACCCACTCACATTCAGTGCTCACAAAGCTACTGACTTATCCGAGTTTCCTAGAATCAAAGGTTTCTAGCTCACCAGACTTTATTCACCTCTGTTCCCCATCTCCTTCCTTCTCCCTGCACCTACTCTGCACAAACTGGCTTCTCACTCAACACTCCACCATCTTGGCTGCTTCTCCTGGCCTCTTCCACATGGCCTTTCACTGCTCTCCTCTCTGCTCTCCTCTCTAATGCTAATCTCAGGAACCAAGAGAGCAAGCTCCCATTTATAGTGAAGAAATCAAAACCTTTAATCCAATATACAAAATAGGGAAGTCTCTAATACAAAGTCACTTATCTGGGGCATGATGGGATTGTACCACCCCACATCAAAAAGAGTATGAAAGGCTTAGTCCTAAAAACAAGCCCCAGGCTACAAGGATCCTGCCTGCCCACAGCTCGCCCCCAACACACATTAATATCACCTGGGCAACAGGCTTCCATGTGGGCAGTGCCATCTTTAACAAAGTGAGCATGATATATTTTATCTGCCCAACAATGTTGCTTTTAATTTTTTTTTTAAGATTGTGAAAGCAAATGAAAGACTTCTAAAAAGGTGAAACAATAAGGTGTGGCAGTGCCACTTTTCACCAGAGAATGAAGTTAAATAAAGCAGTAATAACTGAAGCATAATAGCATCAGAGCGTAAAACACTGGCTTTGCAATAAACAAAAACATACATCATATAGGAGAAAAGAATGTTAGTTGGAACTTACCCTAGAAATAAAATTGAGTTCAGCCCTGGCCGGTTGGCTCAGCGGTAGAGCATCAGCCTGGAGTGCGGGGCACCCGGGTTCGATTCCTGGCCAGGGCACATAGGAAAAGCGCCCATTTGCTTCTCCACCCCCCCCTCTTCCTCTCTGTCTCTCTCTTCCCCTCCCGCAGCCAAGGCTCCATTGGAGTAAAGATGGCCCGGGCGCTGGGGATGGCTCCTTGGCCTCTGCCCCAGGCGCTAGAGTGGCTCTGGTCGCAGCAGAGCAACGCCCCAGAGGGGCAGAGCATTGCCCCTGGGGGGCGTGCCGGGTGGATCCCGGTCGGGTGCATGCGGGAGTCTGTCTGACTGTCTCTCCCCGTTTCCAGCTTCAGAAAAAAAAAAAAAATACAAAAAAAAATTGAGTTCAATTGCCTTACTTTTCTACAAAATCTGAAGTTCAGAAAGTTTAAAAAATATTATTAAGGCCAATTAAATGAAGTCCAGAAAATAATAGTTACTTTTTGAGTCCTTACTCTATGATGGATATTGTCCTAAGCATTTTACGTGATTAACTCATTTCATTGTCCCAACAACCTTACGAGATCAGATTATACTGTACTTACTTTCCCCATTTCTTGGCCAGTGACAAAACTGAGATGTTGGGCAGATAAAATATATTATGCTCACTTTGTTAAAGATGGCACTGCCCACGTGGAAGCCCGTTGCCCAGGTTATATTAGTTGCCCTTCTTGCTTGGAATGGGCGTGATTATGTTAATGTGTGTTGAGGATGGGCTGTGGGTAGGCAGGATCCTTGTAGCCTGGGGCTTGATTTTAGGACTAAGCCTTTCCCACCCTTTTAGATGTGGGGTGGTGCACTCTCATGAGTAATCCCATTATGCCCCAGATAAGTGACTTTGTATCAGAGACTTTCTTGTTTGTATATTGGATTAAAGGTTTTGATTTCTACACTATAAAATGGGGGCAGACCCGGAGCTTGCTCTCTCTTGGTTCCTGAGATTAGCATTAGAGAGGAGAGCAGAGAAAGGCCATGTGAAGGAGGCCAGGAGAAGCAGCCAAGATAGTGGAGTGCTGAGTGAGAAGCCAGTTTGTGCAGAGTTTGTGCAGGGAGAAGGAAGGAGATGGGGAACAGAGGTAAGTCTGGTGAGCTAGAAACCTTTGATTCTAGGAAACTTGAAAAAAGTCAGTAGCTTTGTGAGCACAGAATGAGTGGGTTTTGGAGCCCAGTGTGTGTTTTTACTTGCCCGCCAGGTGCAAGCTAGGATTAAAGATGATGGCTCACCAGTTCTTGGCTCCATTGTTTCATTACCATCTGTCCGAATCTAATGCGAACCTGCATGGGACAGGCAGCTGTGATGGTGGACATACTTATTGGCTTTACACTGAGAGAAAAGTTAAGAGACTTGCCCAGGGTCCAAAACTAGTAAATTAGGGAGCTGGGAAGAGAACCCAGGAAAGCTGACTCCAGAATCTGTGTAATTACTCCACCAGACTACTAGATAGTATTAATGTTACTTGTGGCTGTGGAGCCACAGCTAGTTAGAAATCAAGTTAGATCCTCGGTTCTCTGAGGACAAATTCCAGCATCTATCAGAAATAACAAAAGTATAATGAGTGAATTGTTCCTTGCAACCTGGAGCAACACCAATTCTGGCCTACACTGGGCTCTCTATTTATGAGTAAGCAGCTGCTAATTACTTATGATAATGACAGATGAATGCTACAAGAAGAGTCAACACAGTTGAACCCAACCCCTCCTCCCAACATGAGTAAACTACTTAGCCTTGGGGTATAAGATAGTCTTACTTTTGCAGTAGATTTGCCTTCTTCTTTTTTTTTTAGATTTTATTTATTCATTTTAGAGAGAGGAGACAGAGAGAGAGAGAGAAAGAGAGCAGAAAACATCAACTCCCATATGTGCCTTGACAGGGCAAGCCTGGGGTTTTGAACCAGCGACCTCAGCATTCCAGGTCAACGCTTTTACCCATTGCGCCACCACAGGTCAGGCAGATTTGCCTTCTTAATTATGTTTTGCTAAGATTGCTATTAAAGTCAGTTGCCATTCTCTATATACCCCAAGGACAGTGAGGGACCATGACTAGTTGAAATGCTTCACACAGATGTGCCTCTGTAGAAAATGAGAGTGAATTTTAAAGCTGTTCTCAACCTTTTTCTTTCAATCCTACATCCCAGGTCTTGGTCTGTATCTTACTGATTGTCCACGTTAATTATTTTAACGTTGTCCTCAGTGGGCTTGTCTCTCATTGCTATAAAAACCCATTCTGCCTTAAGAAACATCTTTCTTGCCAGTTTCTTGGACCGAGGCTCTCTATTTAAGTTCTCCTTCAGCTCCAAATTGCCTGCTGAATTAAATCTATGCTCCTTGATCTTGGCTTCTGGGACCTTCTCTAATTTACTCCTCTTTCGTTCCCTTTTCAGAAATAACACATTCCTGAAACAGAGATTAAAGCAGATCGCTGTCAACCAAAATATTAACTATAATAACTAATATATTTGCATACTTTAGAATTGTCATAATCACTCTATGATATATACATACATATATATAATGCTTATCATATTAACTGTCTTATATATATTCAAACTGAAGCTATGGCAGTTAATATGATAGTCATGTTAACTGCCATATACTTATATATATTTTCAAATACAAGCTATGGCAGTTAACATGATAAGCATTTTAAGTTTGATAAAATTGGGGCCAAAAAAGCTAAGTGTCTCGACCATGATAACACAACTTATTGGTGAAGCTATAGCTTGAATTTATATTTTTAGATTTCCAGATCATCCTTATTACCCCTCACAATGTGATCAATAATCCTGTTTTTACCCCCCAAAAAAGTCTTTTTTCATTTGGCTTATATCCTGTGACAGGCAGGATGCTAAGGCATCCCCCCAAATCTCTTTCCTCATCGCCCCCAAGTGTACAGGCCCTGCTAAATCCCTGGGGCTGTGCATGTGATGGGGTATCAGTCCCCTGACTGTGTTAAATTACAGTAGTCCCCCCTTATCGGTTTCACATACACAATTATGCCATGAAGTACCAAGATTTTCAGAAGAGATACACATAAAATCAAAGTTAAGTAAAATCTATGTAATCCTATATCTGCAGTTTGGGAAATATTGGTATGAAAGCATGTAGTTTCTCAAAAAATGTGCGTGTGAATTTTTTAGTTCTGTCCACCGCCTTACAAACAATAATCAGCCTAGTAACACGAGCACTGGCAACATCCAGATAGTTTTCTCTAAATACCACTTTCTTGCTTAAAGGAGGGTTCCTTGGAGAAATGACCAATTCCAAGTCTGGGATAGGAAAAGTACCAGATGAATCTGGCTAGAACATCTTGTCACACCATAAATGGAGTCATCCTGCGTGTGGGCGGAAGGGGCGCTTCCTCTGTTGCTCAATCTAGTGTGTTTGGTTGGGAAATTCAGACAGCAATACGCTTAAGAGTTCGTGTACCTTTCTGTATGTGTGTTACACTGCAATTGAAAGTTTGTTTCTACCTTTTATCATGGAAACATTTAAACATATACAAAAGTAGAGAGACCACAATGAACACCCATGTCCCCATTATCTAGCATCAACAGTGACAAAACTCAGGGCTAGTCTCATTTCATCTATACTCCATCCATTTTACTCTTTCCAATATTTTGAAGCAGATGCCATTTATCCTATCACTTCATTAAAGATTATGTTTAATCTATAAAATATGTAAAACACAATCTATCTAAAACACATATATACATATATACATAAATAATATACAGGAGTGTTCTATCAACACCAGGAGGAATCTCTAATTTGGGATGCAGTGAACAAGGAAACTAGTCAGTACAAAACAGCTCAATTGCAACACAGTACCCACAACCCTAGGGCCAGGCCCCTCTCTGACTAGAAAGCTCTGCTCGGTTTCTTGCAAGTCTCCCTTGCATATTCTCAGAGCCAGAGGGGAGCTGGTTTACATGAACAGCCTCTGGTCTTGGACTGACCTCATGCAAATGAAGCCTCCAAATCCTCATAGTTTGATTGGTCTAAAAGGCACTGTCCTGATTGGTCAGAATAGAGCCACTTTGATTGATCAGAGCTGCACAGCTCTGATTGGATGGGGAAAGCCTCAGTCCTATTGGCCGAAATAGTATTCTGGAACCTCCTTTATTTGGGCTCTCTGAGCCAACAAAAAGACTGCAAAAAGGCAGGTCAGTGTAGGCTTCTTTGTGAAGTGCAGTGTGCTGATAGAGCCCTGTGTAGAAACGCTGCTAGGCTGTTTTGTTTAAATCTGAGCCCAGTTAGTCACTGTGAGGCCTTTGCTTTGTTTTAATTTGAGCCCAGTTAGTTTCTAGGCAAACCCTTTGGTGTCTTCTTTCTCAGGTTCACAGTTCTGAAGGTACCTTACTAAGCATCACACAATACCTCCCCAGGAGAATGTTTGGGGGATTGGGGTCTGGTGGTAAGGAATAGCATTTAAAGAACAATTTTGAATGTAAATGTTTCCAGAGTGTCCAAGAACTCTTCATTCACCACGATTTTCTGTTGTTTTAAAACCCCTCATCCTGGCCCTGGCGGCTTACTCGCTTGGTTAGAGCTAGTCCTAAGACAAAATTTCAGGATCCCCTGGTCAGGGCACATACCAGAGACAACCAGTGACTGCACAACTGGGTCTCTCTCTCCACCCCACCCCACCCCCACCTTCTCTCTAAAAGCAATCAAAAGAGAAAAAAAAACTTCATCCTTTTATTTAACGTTGGTCTCTTGTATTTGGCATTCCTATAAAGGAAATTGGACTGAGTAGGGAGTATAATAAAGCGGCTTAAAAGGCCGCTTCGTTATTTTGCCTAGGTAACGCCCTGTCATTTTACAGCAGATAAGTGATACATTAGCTTTCTGCAACTGAGTCCCCGTCCCATGACAACAACTTGGTCTGGTTAAAATAGAACCGAATTGTGGTCTTACTCGGAGAACTACAAATCCCAGAAAGCCCTACGGCTAGGGAGCCTACGTAATGCGCGCTTCTTCCTTTTCCTAACTCGTCTAGGAGAAACACCCGCCCCACGTTGCTGTCGCTCGCGCTGCAAGCAAGCGGAAGAAGATGGCGCTCACCAGGTGGGTTGTTAATTCGAGCCCTCGATACGGAAGGGTTTGGGAGTACCCACTTTTTTCATTTCTCTGTCCACACTCTCCAAGCGATGACCCAGGCCGGGGCACCGAGCTACATGGGCCGAGATCACGACTAGACCCTCCCGCCGGCCACCGGAGCGACTAGGCCTCGCCGAAGCTGGGGTCTCTCCTAAGTGGCTTCCCGGGTTGTGTGCGCCCTCAACGAGGGCCGAAAGCAGCGGCGTAGCGAATAGTTCTCTGCCTTCAGCTGCCGAGGAGTCGCACTTGTGTTTCGCCTAAGCATCGTGGCGGGTGTGGAGAGCGCTTCCCTCGGGTGGGCGCGATGGTGGTGTGGAGGGCAGTGGCTTTTTGTGCGGAGTGAAGCCGGCGGGAAGCGACTGCCTTGGCTGAGGGGCCGTTTGTCAGCCGCGGTGCGGGGCGGTCTCAGGGGTCTCGGACCCGAAACCAGGACTCCTTGGTAGAGAGGAACGGAGATTGTCGGAAGGCGCGCTAGAAAGAAATTTTAAATTAGCCGCAGTAGTGGCCGCGGTCCTACTAACTCGCGCCGCTGCCCCGCACTTTCACTTTATTAGGCCTTAGAATTTCTTCCGTAAATAGAACCACTTCAGATTTTTTTGCTGTTCCGGGTTACCTTGGTAACCGCCTGTAAAACAGTCCCTGCCTTGAAGGAAAAGATGCTTGAAGTGGGATATTCCACGGAGTTACGTAACTCCTCCTAGTCCGCGACCTTGCTGCCCCGTCTGAGTAGAAAAAACTTTCCGCGCGAACGGTGGAAAAAGTCGAGAGTCAAAGAGGTGTTGTAAAAAGAGAGGAATCATTTTCGGACTTCGGCCTGAGCTCCCTAAACACGCTTCGTTCTCTTCACACACGTATTTCCTGTGCCAGTTAGGAAGCCTAAAATATTTGAATTTGGGGGGGGGGGAATTAATTTTTGGTGCTTTGTTCCACCCTAGGGCTCCTTATGCATACATAAGGAAGTCTGAGGCTTTGGCTGCAGGGAAGGTGGTGAACAAGGCATAATACAGCTATGAAATGGAGAACCCAGAGTGCTTATTTATGTCGTATTATCCTTAAGTGTGAAAGAGTTAGGTGGAAGGAGCGGAATGAACTGAAGTTTTCTTTAGTAAATATTGTGGGCTTCAAACATTTGATTGAGTGCCCTCTGGGTGGGAGGCACTGGGACACAGACGGGTGGAATTATGAGGAATGGTTTCATGGAAAAGGTAAAATTTGGAAAGGGCACGCAGGGAAAATACCAGAGATGATGCGGGCATTGTGTGCTTAAAATTGCAATGGCAGAGTGCAGTCTATATAGAGCTTGTCTTGGGGACTGCTTAAGCTTTCTGACTTTGTAGGGTTCTAATGGATTTGATTTTTAGAGATGGTCTCGAGTTTCCAGATGAAATGTTATTTCCAAAATCTACCCAGGATTAACAGCAGGAACTTGACATACTGATGTGTTAGTCTTGTTGTCACCAATGGTTGTTACTAACTAAAGATTTAAAGTCGTAATGGTTTAATTGTCTAAATTCAAGTGTATTTAAGGTTATGTATCTAATATCACTTGCATAAGATGCTTTCTTAGCAAAGAGGAAGAGGTACACTAAGATATCTCAACATGGCACTGTCAACATTTGGACGGGATAATTCTTTCTTTTATGGAGCTGTCCTGTGCATGGTAAGATGTTTAGGAACATCTTTGACCTCTGCCCACTGAATGCGGGTGACAACCCTACCCTTTCCACCTCCAGTTCCCAAATCCTGACAAAATGTCTCCAGACATTGTCAGTCATCTACACTGTTGACATTTTGCCCCCAGTTGAGAACCACTGAATAGACTTTCTGCTTGGGTATGCATCCCTCTATGTACCTCTCCTCCCCCTTGCCCGCCCCACACCAGGAGTGTGCTTCTTTGTGAGAATGCCCTTTACAGGGAACAATAAAGTTAAGACCCTCTGAAACGCTAGAGTATGTTATGATCGTGATCCAGGCCAGTTTACCTGTTTACTGGATTGCCCAGACTCTGCTTCAGCAGGCTGCCTGCATTTTGATCATTTTAGTGACCTGTTCTTCCAACAGAAGGTAAAGAAAAATGAAACAGTAATTATTTTGGCTTCTTTGTAACTGTCTTTGTATCCCTCCTATGTATTGGGTACATATGGTTTGCTGAAAATAACTATGGGAGAAGCCCCAAACTTTGGACTCCATTTGTTCATTCATTCATCCATTCATTTATTCCATTATTTGTTGAAAGTCTGCCATGTGCCAGGCACTATTGCAGGTGAAGGTTTTACAGTATTGAATCCATGAGGCAAACTTCTTGTCCTCACAGAGCTTACATTCTAGGAGAGGCAGCCAATATATGAATAAATAAATTAATAATGAAACTTTAGGTAGTATTAGCAATAAAATAAAGATGTCAGGTAGAGTGCTGTTTTGGATGAGGTGATCATAAAACAGCTCTAGGGAGGTATAATTGATTAGAGACATGAATGCCAAGAAGCAAGCACTCAATGATCTGGGGAAGAGTTTTCTATAAAAGCACTGGACTATTCTTAGTAAGTAAATAGACTTTTATAGCAGAGGGCCTGAAATAGCTCAAACAAAGGCAGGAAGGCTATAGTGGCATAAAGATGGTGAGTATGAACGGTAGAGTGGATTTCTCCTGCAGACATTTAAGTAGCACCTGCTGTGAACTAGCCAGTGCCAGGAGAGTTAGGGATGAAAGAACTCAAAGGCTTGATTTCTGTCCTCAAGTTGCTTCCAGTATAGTAAGGGGGGGGGGGGGATAAATGAAGAGATGATTGCAAAACAGTACCGTAGATGTTATAATAGTGGTACATAGAGGGTCTTGGGGGAGTACAGATGAGGACAACTAGCTCAAACTAGAAGAATCAGACAGCTCCAAATAACCAGATAATTACAGAACACAGTTTGAATGGTAACTAGATAATGTGCCAAGTGGTTCATGAATTTTCTCATTTAATATTTATAACAACCCTATGATATAGGTAGTCTTTTTGTGCGTGTATGTGTGACAGAGATACAGATACAGAGAGAGGGACAGTTAGGGACAGACAGGAAGGGAGAGAGATGAGAGGCATTTCTTTGTTGTGGCTCCTTAGTTGTTCATTGATTGCTTTCTCATATGTGCCTTGACTGGGGTGGGGGGGACTACAGCAGAGCGAGTGACCCCTTGCTCAAGCCAGCAACCTTGGGCTCAAGCCAGTGACCTTTGGGCTCAAGCCAACGACCATGGGGTCATGTCTGTGATCCCACGCTCAAGCCAGCGACCCCACACTCAAGCTGGTGAGCCCGTGCTCAAGCTGGCTTCTTTGGGGCTTTGAACCTGGGTTCTCTGCGTCCCAGTCTGATGCTCTATCCCCTGAGCCACCGCCTTGCCATCAGGCTGTAGGTAGTCTTTTGATCTGCCATAACAGATGAGAAAACTGAGGTTCAGAGCTGTCAATAGCTTATCTAGGTTAGTAAAAGGCATAGATAGGATTTGGACTCCAAGCTTTTAGCCATCACAGTACCTGACATCCGCCCTCCGCACTGCATTAGATCTCTCTGATATATACTGTCATAACACTCTCAACTTTTCCTTTCTCACTTAATATAATCTGTAGTTAAGGATTTGTGTGATTATTTGATTGTCTTTCTCCTCTGCAAAACTCTAAGTTGTATTTCTCAGTATAGTCTCATTGCCTACCTAGCACAGTGCCTGCACTCAAGTCATCAATAAATATTTTTAAATAAATTAGCTGTACTGCTTATTCAGTTATGCTTACTAGCCAAGAATTACAAAGGAACCTTAACTTTTCCATTAAACATATCACTTATCTGCTGTAATTCTTTTATGGTACTTTTGGTTATCTCTGTAATAACATCATACTTTAAAGTTGTTGGAAATGATTTAGTACAGTGACTTTCAACTGATATGCTGTGGAAGTCTCAGTAGTGTGCTATAAGAATTTTTAAAACATGCAATACCCGACTGTTTCATCAGGAGCACTAACCTCTTTCACCTAAGGTTGTCGATAAAACAATGACAACGGCCAACACAATAATAGCTATCCAGTGTGCCTGAATCAAAATTATGCCTATATTTTGTCAGATAAGCAAAAAGTATATTTTTTGGTGTGCTACAGAATTTTATTAATTAGTTTATCTTATTTATGTGTACCATGAGATGAAAAAGGTTGAAAATTGCTGGTTTAGAAAGGCTGTTTTGAGTATAGAATGACAAATTTCATCTTTAGGCTTTAAATCTTTGATCTTTTAAGTTTTAAGTTGCATTCTAAACTAGATACACTTGGGAAAGTACACTTAAATATGCAACTTGTGTTTCTCTTGTCAGCTGCTTTGTTAGATTCCGTTTTAATCTTTGTCCTTTTATATTGACACTAAAATAGTTACAAGTAAGAAACATAAGATAGTTACAGAGTATAAGACTAACAAAGACCCTAAGAAAACCCTGTACTAGACATTTGGACCCTGGGTAATTAAGAATGATTACTTTCTTGTTACCAGAGAAGAAATGTGGAAGCATAAAAACTCAATAGTTTGTCTAATATGTGAAATTTGTTAATTTTTGTTTCTGGGCACCATTGGCCTGCATTCTAGTCGAATGTTTTTACTGTATGTCTCTGAGAACTTATTTCTTTCCAGGCATAACAAAATGACTGATAATGAATACATCCTTAGGTCATCAAATAGTTTGCTCTTTTGCTCAAAGGAAAAAGGCTTAAAGAAAAATAGTCTCTGGTAGCCAAATTGCAGTAATCAAATTAATTATGAGTTTCTTTTTAATTCTGATTTTTATTATCTTTGCTCATAGCTTTTTACCTGCGCCTACTCAGTTATCTCAGGACCAGCTTGAGGCTGAAGAAAAGGCAAGGTCCCAGAGGTCACGACAGACCTCACTGGTCTCCTCCCGAAGAGAACCTCCCCCATACGGGTACCGGAAAGGCTGGATACCTCGATTGTTAGAGGTAAATATGGGTCTGCAGTTCGGATATTAAATTGTGCTGAAATTTATAGAAGTACCTTTGTAAAATAAGTTTAAACCTTAGAATCTCCACGAATGGGTGTCAGCATGATAGAAATTCTGGTTGTGAGCTCTCTGGACATGTACTTCCCTCAGAAAATATATATTTTACTTTTTCTTACTTATTGTCTCTGCTGCGGTATGATCACTGGAGAATTGTACTGCGAAGTTTCTATCTCTTCTTATGTCAGAACATTAAACATGCACAAAAGAAACTAATATACCTTTTATAAATCTAGGGATTATAGCATATGGAAAATAATGGAAAGTAAGAGGAAAAGTGAAAGAATGATTTCATGCTTGTGTACTTTTCTCCCTGCGCCCACCCCCTTTCTGTTATGCACAATAACAGAACCCTGAAGAGAGCTCCCTCCAGGGAGAGCTCCAGCAGCACTGTTCTGATTTCTTGCCCACTGGCTATAGTGGAAAGAGCACCAACCAGGAGTTGAAAAACAAACTGCATCATACTTTGCTACTTGCTGTTTGTGTAAATCCTAGCCTCTATTCATCTGTTTCCTTGTCTTCATTTTGAGAGTGTTAACATATGCCTAATACACATATTAGATAAATTTTTAAGAGATAGAATTTGATGGTTGATTTGGAAGCATGATGGGGAAGGAAAGAATCTGGAATGATCTTTTTATATCTTTAGCTTGTTCCCAAAGAACGAACTTCTTTGGTAGCTCCTATCCTGTTTACTCAGAACCCTGTACATCAATTTGATACACATTGGAATTTCTTTCCCTAATTCCAGAGCACACTTTCCCATGACTGCCTTTTAATCTAGGGAGAAAAGTAAACATTTGAGATTTAATTCATTTTGCCTTCCCAAGACCTATCCTGTATCATCAAGCCTTTTCTCTACCTCTCCCAAAATTCATTCTGACTCCTACAAATTTTCCTCCACATTCCAAGGAATATATCTGTCCTGTTAAAAATCTTTAAATGCCTATATCATTTATTTTTGTACCCTATGGTTTTCTCACTTTCTTATATTTGGTCATATGGTTATAATTTTTACTTTACAAGTGTTAAGGACTCATGGCCTAGCTTTCTTCACGGGCCTCCAAGGGTTGATCATTGGATTAAAACTTGTTGCGTAGTACCCTACAAGAAGCTATCTGTGTTCTCAGCATGTCCTGTGTTTGTCGTTACCCTACCCACTAGAACTCTTCATAGAGTCTAGAGCAGCGGTTCTCAACCTGTGGGTCGCGACCCCTGTGTTTTGGTCGTCGGACCCCCGCTGGGGATGCGACCCACAGGTTGAGAACCACTGGTCTAGAGGATGAGCACACAACTAAATCTTGTCTTCTTCTAACATATTCCCTATTTTTGTTTGTTTCTCTCAGCTGTTCTTTGGTCCCTATTAATTCTAGCATGTGAAGACCAGTCTCACAACAATTATTAAAAGGTTTTCATTATTGCTTTTGTTTTTGCTGGTAGTGTAATTTGTAAGAAACAGAGCAAAATAAAAGATTACCAAGGAGGCTTAACTGGGCTAAAAAGGTAGTGATCGTCATATCTAATAGAGGACTTGAGTGTCTCTTTTAAGATATTCTTCATTTGGCCTCAAAGATTTCAGGTGGTAGGCATCATTTTACATACAACAGAAGTCTCATCCTTGCTTCCATGTCTTCATTTATGACATTCAGGTACTATTAGCTTTTTAAAATCTTAACTTGACTATCAAAGGTTTCATATATCCTGGCAGAACAGAACAGTTTATTTGTAAATCATACCAAAAAAGCCAGCTAATCTGGAAATACCATGAATGCTTTTTGAGGGGAGTGAATGTTCTGCAGAAGAAAGCATTTTGTTCTAGTTTTCAAAGTAAAAGCTATGATTTTCTGGCACGCTTAATGACCACATAATGCCACATCTACAGTTCTGAAGTGCTTATTATACTTGAAGAACTCTAGCAAATCTGAGCATGTGACAGATTGATGGCCTGGTACAGGTAGCACTTTTCTTGTGACTGCTTTAACCACTTCTGCCTAATTCATAAGAAAATGTCTCCCTCAGCTTTATTGTTTGCTTAAAAAGAAGTCAAGCCTTTCTTTAGCAATTAAGCATATGATAACCTAGTAAATGACCTGTGCATGACTGAGTGGAATAGTTCTTGAAGGGAGGGTCTTATAAAAGTGTTTATTTTCATAAATTATCAAACCACCCTAAATGATTCATTTTAATATGTTTTTTCTATCATTTCTTAGTAGCACTGACTTACCTTTTTTTTTTCTTTTTAGTTAAAAGAGAGCTATTTCAATTTAATAGGAAATACACTTTTTTGGGAGTCAGAATACCTGGGTTCAAGCTCTGCATATGCTAGCCATGAGGCCTTGAGAAAATCCCTTAACTTTTCTATACTTGAAGTTTTTATATATGAAAATATGAGGTATTGAAGAATTAGAAGGATTAAATGAGGCCATGGCCCGTTGACTCAACCAGAAGAGCTGAAAGAGTGTCAGCTCAGCTTGTAGAAGTCCTGGGTTCGATTCCCAGTCAGGGCATACAGGAGAAGTGTCTGTCTGCTTTTCCATCCCTCCTTCTTTTCTCTCTCTCTCTCTGTCTCTCTCACTCTTCTTTCTCTCTCTCTCTTTTTCTTTCTCTCTCTTCCCTTCCTGCAGCTGTGGCTCAAGTGGTTTGAGCAAGTTGGCCCTGGGTGCTGAGGATGGCTCCATGGCTGCCTCTCAGGTGCTGAAATAGCTTGGTTGCTGAGCAATGAAGCAACAGCCCCAGATCGGTAGAGCACTGCCCTGTAGGGGACTCGCTGGGTGGATCCCAGTTGAGGTGCATGCAGGAGTCTTGTCTCTCTGCCTCCCCACATTGCACTTAAGAAAAAATAAATATAAATAAATAAATAAATGAAAATTATTTATGTTAAAACTAAAATCTTTTCCTTAGCTTAAACATTTTGCTTAATTTTTTCCTGCCACTTATATAAAAGCCAGATTCCTTGCCATGGTCTAGAAGCCCTTTCGTGGTTTGGTGTTTGTCCATGCAACCATATCACCGTGTGTCTGCCCCTATGTCTTCAGTAAGCTGCAGCCCCACTGGGCTCTTGTTTCCTAGAACATGCTAAGCTTACTCTTACAGCAGGGCCTTCACATTTGCTACTTGATCTGCCTAGAAGATGCTTTGCTCAGATCTTCGCATGACTGATTTCTCGTCATTCGGGCTTTCGTTCTCATGTTACCTCTTCACAAAAGCAATGCCGGCCACACTATCAAAATAGCCCTTCAAGATCAGAGAACCATTTCATTTCTTGTCATGTCTCTAGCTTCTTGCATAATAAAAGTTTAATAATTATTTGTTGAATGAATGAATATATCTTGAATCTCAAATTACTATATATATTTTTTTCTTTCTTTTAAATATATAGGATTTTGGAGATGGAGGTGCTTTTCCAGAGATTCATGTGGCCCAGTATCCACTGGATATGGGACGAAAGAAGAAAATGTCAAATGCGCTGGCCATTCAGGTGGATGCCGAAGGAAAAATCAAATACGATGCAATTGCTCGACAAGGACAGTCAAAAGACAAGGTTATCCTCTCAATGATTTTTCCCCATTGATAATTATTTTGTGAAGAATTTTTTTAACTGTGTTGAAATAATAAATCTCTGTTCATTTAGTTCATGTTAAAAGTAACAGTGAAATTTACTTAGGCTTACTGAAGATACAACTTCATAGCAATGTGAACATTACATTATGACTTCATAACAGCAATGACTTTTTCCTTTTAAATATCCTAAATTGATAATAGCTTATATATGCTTAGGGGTTTTTGCTTATATATATCTATATCTATAAATATCTATATCTATAAATAGATATAGATATAGATATATTTGTGTGTGTGTGTGTGTGTGTGTGTATTTTTCTTAAGTGAGAAGCAGGGAGGCAGAGAGACAGATTCCCACATGCACCCTACCAGGATCCACCCACATGCCCACCAGGGGGGCGATGCTCTGCCTATCTGGGGCATTGCTCTATTGCAGCTGAGGCCATTCTAGTGCCTAAGGTAAAGCCCATGGAGCCATCCTTAGCGTCCGACTTTGCTCCCATGGAGCCTTGGCTGTGGGAGGGGAAGAGAGAGAGAGAGAAAAAGGAGAGGGGGAAGGGTGGAGAAGCAGATGGGCACTTCTCCTGTGTACCCTGACCAGGAATCAAACTTAGGACTTCCACACACCGGGCCGACGCTCTACAACTGAGCCAACCGGCAGGGCCTTATTTTATATTGGTAGGACTTATTTTATAGTACTAACATTCTTTAAATGCGAGCAAAATTTTAGAGATATAAATCTATTTTTAGTTTTGTTTATAGTCTCTTCTAATTCTCCCCCATGTACTTACAAAGATACTTGAATATAGTACATTAAACAAACTTCTTTTTTCCTTGATTAAGCATATAACTGGTACTTGTTATCCAGATTTAGGATGGCTCTGCTTATAAAATAATCCAAAGACCAAAAATAAAACATACTTAAAATAATATCACAGAGCAGCTATACTGAGAGCCAAGAAACTGTTTTTAAGAAGACCTAGTTTTTTCCTTATAAATAAGTACTCCAAAGAGAGGTAAAAGATCTCTTTAGAATTGAAGATGTTGGGGAAAATACTTAAGAGCCCTCTGTAGCTGGCTCATTCTCTCCCAGTTTCATTTTACCCTGTAAGGTAGCGCTAATGATAACCCATCCTTTGTTCTGGTCACGGCTGATGAGTTTGGGGGGAAACAGTCATGCATTCATGCACTTTATATCTCTGGTTCCATCTAGGCCCTCTTGCTTTTTCTCCAAGCTTTAACTCCTCCTCTCTGTCCCCTCAGTTTAACAAGGTGACTCCCTGTCTGTTTGCATATAAAGACTAAGAAAACTGTCAACTTTCTTTATTCTGCACTTGTCTTTTTGTCTTGACTTTTCCTCTCATCTCTATAAGAAATCTCCTCTCCTACCTAACATCTTGCCACATGTATTTCAGTGATTTCTGGATCTCATCCCTTCCCTTTCCCTTTATAACGCCACCTTTTCTTTATTCTTCTTGAGGTTATTTATGCCTTTCTTTTTTCTCTGGCTGGCTCCTTCCTGTTAGTGTTTGAATATGCTTGTTTTTCTCATCTTTTGAAAAAGAAGTTTTTCCCTATCTTCAAGGTTCCCTTGAGCTACCGCCAAATTTCCACCTGATTTTCTTCCCTTTCCTTCAGGAGTAGTTTTCTGTTCTTGCTACTTCTTCACCTCCCATTCACTCTTCCTTTCACTGTGCAATGGCTTCACCCCTACCAGTCTGCTGAGATAGCTCTTTGGTGAAGGTCTCTAAGAGTTTTTATTTTTCTCTTTAGTCTGATTTATTGCCTTGGATAAAATATCACTTGTGCTGATGATTGTCAAACTGTGTCTTAACCCTGTCCGGGTGGCTCAGTACATAAAGCATCATCCCTGCGCACCACATTGCAAGTTCAATAAACACATGAGAAACAATCAGTGAGAACACAACTGAATGGAACAACAAAGTGGAACAATGAATTGATGCTTCTCTCTCTCTCTCTCTCCCTATCCTTCCCCCTCTCCCTCTCCCTCTCCCTTTCCTTTTCCCTCTCCCTCTCCCTCTCTCCTCCTCCTTTTCCTCCTCCTTCTCTGCCTCTTCCCTCCCTCCCTCCCTCTTTCCCTCTCCCCCCTACCTTCCTCCCTCTCTAGCCCCTCTCTCAAATGGAAAAAATTTAAAACAAAAACAAAAAGACTGCCTGACCAGGCGGTGGTGCAGTGGATAGAGCGTCAGACTGGGATGAGGAAGACCCAGGTTCGAGATCTCGAGGTCACCAGCTTGAGCGAGGGCTCATCTGGTTTGAGCAAAGCTCACCAGCTTGAGCCCAAGGTCGCTGGCTCGAGCAAGGGGTTACTCGGTCTGCTGAAGGCCCGCGGTCAAGACATGTATGAGAAGGCAATCAATGAACAATTAAGGTGTTGCAATGCACAATGAAAAACTAATGATTGATGCTTCTCATCTCTCCGTTCCTGTCTGTCTGTCCCTGTCTATCCCTCTCTCTGACTCTCTCTCTGTCTCTGTAAAAAAAAAAAAAAAAAAAAGACTATGTCTCCAGCCCACTTTCTCTCCTTGGAAGAGCAGACGTATCTCAATATCTACAAGTGCTGCTCAATCAAATCCAAAACTAAAGCCATAATATTTCATTTACTCTACCTTTTTGCTTTTTTTTTTTAAGCAAGAGAGAGAGAGAGAGAGAGGCAGGAAAGGAAAGAGATGAAAGCATCAACTCGTAGTTGCAGCACTTCAGTTGTTCATCGATTGCTTCTCATATTTCTCATATGTGCCTTGACGAAAGGGCTCCAGCCAAGCCAGAGACCCCTTGCTCAAGCCAGCAACCTTTGGGCTCAGGCCAGCGATCGTGCAGTCATGTCTGTGATCCACATTCAAACCAGCCACCCCGCACTCAAGCTGGCAACATCAGGGTTTCAAACTTGAGACTTCAGCATCCCAGGTCGATGCTCTATCCCAGGGGTCCCCAAACTTTTTACACAGGGGGCCAGTTCACTGTCCCTCAGACCGTTGGAGGGCTGCCACATTCAGTGCTCCTCTCACTGACCACCAGTGAAAGAGGTGCCCCTTCTGGAAGGGCGGCGGGGGCCAGATAAATGGCCTCAGGGGGCTGCATGTGGCCCGCGGGCCATGCCACCACCCATCAGGCAGTCCACTGCTCTTATTCTCTAACTCAGTGATTGGAAGTGATACCTTCCTAATTGACTATGCTAAAAGCCTGTGAATCCTTTTTTCTTCTTATTTTATTAATTTAAAAATACACTAATACTGTATTTTTATGGTAAAAGATACCAATACTACATTAAGTATGTACAGTCCTGCCTACTTCTCCCACTTTACTTTCCAGAAGTAACCACTTATTACAATGCTCTATATCTTTCTCGAGCTTTGTTGTTGATTTAGGTATATATATATATATATATATATATATGTATTCCCACTTTACATACATAAACACAAATATATATACCGTTTTTTTACATGAATGAGATTTTAATACCCATAACTTCCATAGACTCCCCCATTGACTTAACCAGAAATACCTGTAATATTTACAAAGGCCCAAGGAGGGGAATTGGAGGTGGCAGCCACACCCTGTTTTAAAACCACTGGTTTTCCTATTTTAGAAGAAGGAATTGGCTACTAAATGTGCAAAATGAGTTTTTAAAAATGTTATTAGGAGGCTGATATGCAGAGTCCTTAACATAGAATGAAAATTGTTTATTGTATTTATAGTATAGTACAAAGATTTCTGATTTATATCAGAGGGCTCATTCTTCAGAAACCAGGGAGTTCTCACTGAAATGTTAATAGTGAAAGAGCAAGAGTGGAAAATAGCTAGCCCTGGGTAGAAGAGATGAAGAACAAGGCAGGATTGTAAGGGATAACACTGGGATAAGTCTGAGGCCATTGAGCTCTACATGTAAGGTAAGTACTGTGTGTAGGACTTATTGGCAATATAAAATTAGAAGGAAAGAAAATTTCTTGAAATAAATCTTGGTAAAACTACCAAGATTTTTTCAATTGTGACTTGAGTGATGAGTCTTGAAATAAAAAGCCTTGCTGTTTACATTTTTATCTCCTGAAATAGTTCCATAGGAAATGTTACATGATACTACCCGAAAAAATGCCTTCAACCTCTCCTGCCCCCTCCCCAAATTCATCATCTTTAACCCCAAGATACTTTTATATGTTATTATTTATTACCTTGTTTATGTGATTTCACAAAGCAGCTAAGCTTAAAGCTAGTGTTTTTTTCTACCTCTGAAGTGGTGAATATGTTGGCAGGCTTGTCCTCTTAGTCAGTCTAGTTCTTTGCCCATTTTCAGTAATTTAAAAAAACAAAAATCCTGTATCACAGATAAGTTACTGCTTTATCTTTTCACAAAGCTCATTTGTACTCTTGATGCCTTCGATAGTATATTGTATTTTTCAGATAACCCTCTCCAGCCCCCTTGCCTCTTGGGACATACTGATTTCTCTGGCAGACTTGGTTCTTGGACAATAAAAATAAGAAGTTTTAGAGTTAATTACCATGGAGGAATCTTGCGCTTCCTATGTCCTTCACTTAGCTTTGTGAGATGCTAGACTCTTACTGATGCTCATTTAAAGGGTTATTAACTTTGGAATACCCAAATAAGAAGCAAATGGCTCTTGTATGCTAAATTAGTATTGAAACTTTATGTTGAGCATATATGACTGCTAGGGAGCCATTTACTTAGAATCCCTTTCTATAATGATTGCTGTGTAAAAGTGATTAAGATTACTCTTCATAGTCTTGGTATTATTTTCTTGAGAATTATTATATCATTTTAAATTCTTGTCATGAGATTTTTTCCATCCTGAGAAACATCAGCTTTTTGAAAGATCAGTTACTAGCTGCATGATCTCACTGCAGTGAGCCTCGCTCTTTTCCCGAGAATGAGCGCTCTGAGAGGGTGGTGACACTAGTGCATGTTTTATGGTAAATCAGCTACATGCTTACCTGATCCCTTGTCGAACTCCTGAGAAAAACAAGCTAGATTTCAGGAGATAGGAATTGGGTTTCCTTTCATATTCATAAGCTGCCATTTCTATGTGTGTCAGAATTCCTGACTCAAGCAGCAAAATATAGAAGGCTGATTGTTATATTTCCAGTATCTCTTTTTTTTTTTTTTCTATAAAGTCTGCCATGTAAGTTTTTATGAAAGTATTTGAGAAGTATAGATGGGCATGACAGTAACATTCAGTTTATTGTTGGGGCCTACCACATCAATGTCAGCCTGGTAGAAACCATGTTGAACCTAGTAGAAAGCAATTCTAAATCTGAATAATGAGTATGAAATAAGTTTTTTTATATATATTTTGAGGTGTTTTATGGAAGAACTGTTCTGAGATTTTTTTTGGGGGGGGGGTTTGTATTTTTCTGAAGCTGGAAACGGGGAGAGACAGTCAGACAGACTCCCGCATGCGCCCATCTGGGATCCACCCCGCAGGCCCACCAGGGGCAATGCTCTGCCCACCAGGGGGTGATGCTCTGCCCCTCCGGGGCGTCACTCTGCCGCGACCAGAGCCACTCTAGCGCCTGGGGCAGAGGCCAAGGAGCCAACCCCAGCGCCCGGGCCATCTTTGCTCCAATGGAGCCTTGGCTGCGGGAGGGGAAGAGAGAGACAGAGAGGAAGGAGGAGGGGGGTGGAGAAGCAAATGGGCGCTTCTCCTATGTGCCCTGGCCGGGAATCGAACCTGGGTCCCCCGCATGCCAGGCCGACGCTCTACCGCTGAGCCAACCGGCCAGGGCCTGTTCTGAGATTTTTTAAAATGACCCATGTTCCTTTTCTTTTTTTTTTTTTTTTTTTCTTTCATTTTTTCATTTTTCTGAAGCTGGAAACGGGGAGAGACAGTCAGACAGACTCCCGCATGCGCCCGACCGGGATCCACCCGGCACGCCCACCAGGGGCGACGCTCTGCCCACCAGGGGGCGATGCTCTGCCCATCCTGGGCGTCGCCATATTGCGACCAGAGCCACTCTAGCGCCTGAGGCAGAGGCCACAGAGCCATCCCCAGTGCCCGGGCCATCTCTGCTCCAATGGAGCCTTGGCTGCGGGAGGGGAAGAGAGAGACAGAGAGGAAAGCGCGGCGGAGGGGTGGAGAAGCAAATGGGCGCTTCTCCTGTGTGCCCTGGCCTGGAATCGAACCCGGGTCCTCCGCACGCTAGGCCGACGCTCTACCGCTGAGCCAACCGGCCAGGGCTGCCCATGTTCCTTTTCTTAGTCTATGTTAATGCCAGAAAAAAAAAAACATTCTAAGTAGGGTGAATTTGTAAGTTATTTGGTAACCTGACTTAAACTCTGATGAGCGTGTAATCCAAGATAATAGTGCTAAAGCAATTTATATTATCATTAATTTCAAGTTCTAGTGAACCTCAAAAATAAGGATCACTGATGCATAAGATTTTGTTGGTACAATTTATTTGTACACTGACTTGATTAGAAGATCTAAAATAATTTAAATGCATGAGGTCAAAGGAAAATTATTAACTTATATGGCCAGGGCAGCAATTTGTACATTTCAAGGTTCTTTGGCTTTAAGATCTAGAAGACAAAACTTTTGTCCTAAATTTGTGTGTTTGCTGAGAGGACATGCTGACTTCTGAAATGACTTAATGAGGTTGCTTCTTTTCATTGTCTTCTCAAGTCTGCTTGTCTTGGAACATTTTAGGTCATTTACAGCAAGTACACTGACCTGGTTCCCAAGGAAGTCATGAATGCAGATGACCCAGACCTACAGAGACCTGATGAAGAAGCTATTAAAGAGGTAACTTGGAATTGCTATGTAGAATTATTTTATTTTTTTTAGTGATTTTATTTATTGATTTTAGAGAGAGGAGAAGGGGGGTTGGGGATAGCACAGTGAGGAATGGGAAGCATCTACTGATTGCAAGTCTGGGATTTCAACCCAGTGACTTCATCATTCCAGGTTGACACTTTTAGCCACTGCGTCTCCAACACGTCATACTATAGAATATCTTAGATGACTTTTTGCATCTTTATTAACTTCCAAACCACTCAATGCGGTGTTTTGTATTTCAGATAACAGAAAAGACAAGGGTGGCCTTAGAAAAGTCTGTATCACAGAAAGTTGCTGCAGCCATGCCAGTTCGAGCAGCTGATAAACTGGCCCCTGCTCAGTATATCCGGTATGAGTCCCCCTGGGAGTCTTAGTTCCGTGTCAGACATGATTGGGTTGGGGCCTGCTATTCTGTCACTGTCCTTAGTCACAGTTGTAAGTGCAATTTTTAAATAATGACTCAAAGCCTATTGACTCTGCAAGACAATTGAAAGCAAAAAAATTTTAAGGTACCACTTTTTAAGATATTAGATGTTCTATTTTCAAAATATTTTTGTTTTTAGAAATTTACAATTACTTACATTATATGATCCAAATCACAATTATTATTTGTAGTTTTTCACTTATATGATAGTATATACTTGTATATTTATATAGTATAAAGATAACTATGTTGATAATGTTATATAATGTAATACTATTATATCATAATAGTATGATAATGTGTTATATAATGTTGATAATTAACCCTTTGAGTAATGAGGGTTTTTTTTGTTGTTGTTTTTTTTCTGAAGTTGGAAACGGGGAGGCAGTCAGACAGACTTCCGCATGCGCCCGACCGGGATCCACCCGGCACGCCCACCAGGGGGTGATGCTCTGCCCATCCGGGGCTTCGCTCTGTGGCGACCAGAGCCACTCTAGCGCCTGGGGCAGAGGCCATGGAGCCATCCCCAGCACCCGGACCATCTTTTGCTCCAGTGGAGTCTTGGCTGCGGGAGGGGAAGAGAGAGACAGAGAGGAAGGGGAGGGAGAGGGGTGGAGAAGCAGATGGGCGCTTCTCCTGTGTGCCCTGGCCGGGAATTGAACCCAGGACTTCCACACGCCAGGCCGATGCTCTACCACTGAGCCAACAGGCCAGGGTGAGTTTTTTTTTCAAAAAATGAAATTAGTACCAGTTACAATTTTATTAACTTAAAATCATGTTTGATAACCAATTTATGGAAACAAGAAGAGCATACATTTGCCTTTTTTAAATGTTGCCTTATACATTTTTAAAATTAAAATTTTTGTGCGACCATACTCTGGATGTCAGGAGGCACAAGGACGTATGTGAACGTTTGTACTACTCAAAGGGTTAATAATTTATTAATATCATTTATATTATAGTAGGTATCCTGATAAAACTCTTAAATTTTGAAGGGTTTCACTGAACTAAATCTTGTGTGGAGGAATGATTCACAGATAGATGTTAAGAGAAAATTAAGAGCTGGTAGACCTGCTACCATTATTCTTTCTGTTTTGCAACCTATAATTAGTCAGAAGCTCCTGACTGTAAGTTGCCTGCTGAGAATATGGATCATTATTTTCTCAAATGCGGACTTAAAAGACCTCTTATCTGTGAAATTGAACACTCTGCCTTCCATGGCAGAAAATAGGCAGAGGTGGATTACTTACTATTATGAGTTTAGTTTACATTGTACTTATAATTGCTGTTAGTTTCTTATCTCTACTGCATTCTGCCCTGCCTATTTTGCAATTTCCTGTTAATACTTTGTGAAAGGAATTGACTATACAGCCTAGTTTAGCATTATAATAGAAGAAAACTACCTATTGAAAACTTGAACTAGTTATACCTTTAGTTTCATCTGTACTCTTCAGATACACACCATCTCAACAAGGAGTGGCTTTCAACTCTGGAGCAAAACAGAGGGTTATTCGAATGGTGGAAATGCAGAAAGATCCAATGGAGCCTCCGAGGTTCAAGTAAGTAGGAGGCTTCGTGAAAACAAACCACTATTAAAAAGGATGTCAAAGGAGAAAAATGTCTCAAATGTCCATTAACAGGTGAATGGATAAACAAATTGTAGGACTTCTAGATATGGAATACTACTGAGCAATAAAAAGGAATAAAACCTTAGTACATGCAATAACATGGATGCATCTTAAAATATGTAATTATGCTGAGTGAAAGAAGCCAGATAAAATGAATTATACTGTATGGCTTCTTTTCTATAAATCTGCAATGAAAGGAAATAGATCAGTGGTTGCCTGTGAGGAAGAGTGGAGGATAGAGAGATGATGAGAACTGGAGGGCACAGAGAAACTTTCGGAGGTGATGGATATGTTCACTCTTTCGAGTGTGATGATGGTTTCATAGGTATATACTTGTGTCAAAACTTGATCAGACTGTACACTTTAAATATGAGTAGTTAGTTGCATGACAGTTGTACTTCAACAAAGCTGCTTTTAAATAGGAAAAAAAGTATAGTGCCTGACCAGGCGGTGGTGCAGTGGATAGAGCGTAGGACTGGGATGCAAAGGACCCAGGTTCGAGACCCTGAGGTTGCCAGCTTGAGCACTGGCTCATCTGGCTTGAGCAAAAAGCTCACCTGCTTGGACCCAAGGTCACTGGCTCGAGCAAGGGGTTACTTGGTCTGCAGAAGGCCCACAGTCATGGCACATATGAGAAAGCAATCAATGAACAACTAAGGTGTCGCAACAAAAAACTGATGATTGATGCTTCTCATCTCTCTCCATTCCTGTCTGTCTGTCCCTATCTATCCCTCTCTCTGACTCTCTCTCTCTGTCCCTGTAAAAAAAAAAAATTAAAAAATAAAAATAAAAAAAACCCTCCAAAAAAAGAAAAAAGTATAGTATCGTACTCTCTGAAATGATAACGGTATTGTGGCAATGAGTTGGGTAGCGATGATGACAAGGTTGCCCATGTTTTAAGATAGACTTTATTATAGATTCTCTGAAGCTTTACATAATAAAAAATGAGGAGGGGTGACGTGATGCTTAACTAACCAAAAGAGGAAAAGTATATCACTTTCTCTGCTTTGATTTATACTTCAGGATTAATAAGAAAATTCCCCGGGGACCACCCTCCCCTCCTGCACCTGTCATGCATTCTCCTAGCCGGAAGGTAATCTTTGCTATTTGTAAAATCTTATTTTGTACTCATGGTTATTAATTTTATGAATAACTTACCACAGAATAAAGTTTAGATACCTATATAATTCTATTTTACCACATTTATGCATTGTGGGTTTTTTTTTTATTGTTTTTCAAGGTAAAATAGGGACCCACTCAAGACTATAATGTGTAGTCCACAGTGTAAGAAAATGCATGTAAAATGTTAGCTATTTTATGATTAACCTACCCTCTGTTCAGTGGAATGAACAGGATCTACTATTTGACATAAAGAATGTTATCCTACTTATAGGAAGTGAGAACCTGGGATAATTAGTTCTCTGATAATCTGAGTGACTTATTTTAGGTATGTTTTATTACACAATTAAAGAACAAGTATTCATCTGAAAGAAGTCATATCATTTAAATATAGAAAATACTAACCAGCATTTTTTTTTCTAACCAGCATTTTTAACTGTCAAGAATAATTTATAGATTTCTTTCCATTTTTTTATATTACCATTATTACTAGACTCTGTGATTTAGAGAAACATAGGATATAGTGCTACCAAACAAATGGAATTTTAGCCTTTGACTAAACTCATCCAAATATCTGCCTACGAAGAAAAAGAATACACTGAGTTTTAGCTAGACTGTAAATCTAAAAATGTCTTTTCTGCTCTTTCTTCAACTCAGATGACTGTGAAGGAACAACAGGAGTGGAAGATTCCTCCTTGTATTTCAAACTGGAAAAATGCAAAGGTAATGAAGTTGTAAAATCAGTCTCTTAGAATTAGAACCTACTGGAAAACACTCAGGAAGGATAACTTTGGGTGAAACTTTGGGTGAAACCTCATTGATCTCAGCCGAATGTTTTCAAAAAGGAACACCCCACTTACATGACTTTTCTTCCTTTTTATTTATTTTTTTAATATAATAGAAATGTTAGTGTGCTAGGCACATAAATACCATAGATTCTATTAGAGAGTTGTAGTTATCAGGTGCACATAGAGAAGGAATAAATAACATATCAATGAAAAGGTAGCACTTTTTAGAAAACTCAAATTTATATCTAAAATTATTTTTGAAGAAAAATCAATTTAATTGATTATATGACAAAACACAGTAGATGCATAGATATATTCAGCTTTAATTTTTAAACTACTTGTTTCTGTTTATAACATTGCATGTGTAAGCTATTTAAATCCTGTGTATCTACTAACTGCCAAAGCTGCTAGAAGTGACGAAGAAACTAAAATGATGTGGAATAAACTTTCTAATCACTAATTCCTTTTTTCTCTCAAATCATATTTCATGATTCTGTTTTGGATAGGTGAAGGCCACTTTAACCCATAGATTATATATAAATTATTTTCTAAAGAAAATTATGTATTCATCCTTAAAAAATAAAGATTCTTAGGGATTTAATTGGGGTGATTAATATGTATGTAACTATGTGATATTTGGAGCTGATTTTGTGACACTTCTTTGTATGGGAATAAACACCATGGACTAGAGGTTAACATTGGAGAGTCTAGTCAGAAATCTGGAAAAATAAAGCTAAGCCTGAAAGTTAGTTACATGGATGTTCAAGCATATTTCTTGAATTGTTTAATGAAATAAGATACAAAATTTCAGAACACAAAATCTAAGTTGTTAAACTTTATCTTTTCTCTGTGTACTAAAACTTACAAGGTTCCAAGAATCTGGCAAGGTATTAAAACAGTGCAACAGATTATACTACCCAAAGATACTATTATTTTAGTGATTTGTTCCACCTTTGTGTGACTCTTATATTTACTTGAGGAACAAGTATTGAGCTATTTGATAGTGATTCCTTGTATTATAATTCACAGTTATTTACATGAGAATCTATTTTCCCAAAACATGAGTTCTGAAATCATACTAAGTATAAATTCTAGCTCATCCACTTAGTTAATCGTGTGTCCTTAGGGATATAACCTAACCTCTATTTTAGCATCTTTATCTCTGAAATGGAAACAGTAATGTTACCAGCCTTTTAGAGTTTCTGGGAAGGTTAAATTAGACCATAACATGTGAAGCTCTTAAACAATCCTCCACACAAAGCACTCAGTGTTAGCTGCTGCTGTTGCATAATTGTGAAGAAAGATGTAAGGAAAAGAATTCAACTAAACGTTGTCAGAATGGACATATTTAAATCTAATTTGAAAGAATCTGCTGTCACTTCTTTGGTTTCTCTGTCTGCTTTCCCACTAGGGTTATACAATTCCACTAGACAAACGTCTGGCTGCCGATGGAAGAGGACTGCAGACAGTTCACATCAATGAGAACTTTGCCAAACTGGCGGAAGCCCTCTACATTGCTGATCGGAAGGTTGGTCTGTTACAATTAATTGTTTAATGCTGTTGATAATTTGTAAATATAATACATTCTTAGTTACCTAAGATACTGTTATTTTAGTTACAGTCCTGAATACCCAGAGAGACTCTCACCTGTGGTATGAGTGTCTGAGATGGCAGGTGCGAGTTGCAGCTTTGTACGTGGTCCCAGCCGTTGTAGACCCTTATACTCACCTCAGTACCGCGGTCCAGTTTCCTCACACTTCAGAATCATAGTTTACTGTGCTGATCTCATTTTGTGAAGATTGCCAGCTGCTGTTGCGAGGTTTTGTAATTTTCCTCTATTTTAGATATAGATGTCCTCCCAGAGGTCAGTAGCAGGGAAGGGCAAGCAAACATTTTGACAAGTTGAATGGTACAGAAAATGGCATTCATAGTATTGGCTGTCTGTTAATATTATGGTGTTAATATGTGACTTTGAAATTCACATACATCATGGCATATGTTTAGGACATAGAAAAGTGTATCTTTTGTATTGCAGTGAACATTCTTATAAAATTATCTCTAATAAATTTATCTTGAGGTGACTTGACTGATTTTAAAACATAAGCAGTTCCAGTTATGTTATTGATACTAAGAATTACTTTACTGGAATCTTTTATTTTTTTAGATTGTTTCTAAGAAAGCATTGGAGAACCACTGACGTTCAAGATTTGAGGGAGTCTATAGTTTCCTCTACTAAGACATTTCCCAGAGCGAAAAATCCGAGTGTGCAGTGCCCTCCAGTCAGGCTGTCATTCAGTGGACATGAGTCTTTGTTTTAATCAACAGTAACAAATTTGAATTCTATATAACTGCTTTCTCAAGTCAGTTGTTAGGGGCTTGGATGATAGCTGTAATTTATCCCCTGATAGTGTGTTATTTAACATCTGACTTCACTAACAGGCTCGTGAAGCTGTGGAAATGCGTGCTCAAGTAGAGAGAAAGATGGCTCAAAAAGAAAAGGAGAAACATGAAGAAAAACTTAGAGAAATGGCCCAGAAAGCCAGGGAAAGGAGAGCTGGGATCAAAACCCACGTGGAGAAAGGTATAACATTCTCCTTACTGAATTGAATTTACAATATGTATCTCACTTTAGAAAATCTCAGTTGATTTTTCACTGCATATAAATTAGCCTGTACATATAAAGAAAATGTAGCTATTTCAGAAAATGTATAAAAATGAAAAAGTAACTTCTCCCTTAATTAAGCTGAAGCAGCAAAAAATAAAGTATATGTTTAAATGTAGACTTTCAGTATGGGACTATGCTGGAAATTTTTAAAGTTCTGAGCCATATGCTTTTAAAAACTATATACTAGTCAAATAATAGGCTTGATTTTTTTCTTACTGAATTTTTCATGAAGCTGAGAAAGTGAAATGAAGTCTCCAAGTGAATAATTTAGCTACCCCACATGGTAAAATAACCCAGAATTTTTCTATCTTGTAGGCTAATATATCTCTAATCATTAAATCTGTCCATACTTTTCTCTTGCCTTGTTTACTGGTCTATGCTGTTAATTCATTTAGCTGAGGAGAGTAATTTTAATTCAAGAAAATTGTAAGGGTGGTTTTTGTTAATAAATCCTTGTCTAATACTGGCACTGGTTGGTTGGCTCAGTGGTAGAGCATTGGCCCAGTGTATGGATGTCCCAGGTTCAATTCCAGATCAGGGCACAGAGGAGAAGCACCTATCTGCTTCTCTTCCCCTCCCCCTCTTTCTTCTCTCTCTTTCTCTCTTTTCTCCTCCCTCCTGCAGTCATGGCTCAATTGGAGTGAGTTGGCCCCAGGTGCTGAAGATGGCTCTGTGGCCTCTGCCTCAGGCACTAAAACATGGCTCCTGTTGCAACAGACCAAGGGCCCCAGATGGTCAGAGCATTTTCCCCTTAGTGGGCTTGCCGGGTAGATGCCGGTCAAGGTGCATGTGGGAGTCTGTGTCTGCCTCTCCTCCTCCCACTAAGTAAATTAAAAAAAAAAATCCTGACTAGTACTATTTTACTCATTCATTCAGTTCATACCAAACACCTACTACGTGCAAGATCCTTTTCTAGACAAAAGGTTTTCTGCTAGCTAGGTAGGGGTTGGTACAGCAGGGAACAACATTCTAGGGAATGTGGACAGAGCAAAAAGTTAATTGTGTAGTATATTAGAAGGTAATAATCACTATGGAAAAAAATAAAACAGGAAAGAGGGATAAAAGTACCCAAAGGCACTCACTTAGGAGATGGTAGCATTATCACAAAAACTTCAAGCAAGTGAGCCATGGGGGTATCTGGGAGAATAGCATCCCAGATCAAAGCAGCAGCACGTGCAAAGGCCCTGAGTTGGGAATATGCCTGGTGTGTTCAAGGAAAAACAAGGAAGCCAGTAGGGTTGGACGGACATAAGAAAGGAGAATAGTAGGAGATAAGGTGTCACAGTAATTAGGTTCGATACGAAAAGTACTGTCCAGATTATTTTAGCCACTTTAACAACATGGCTTTTACTTCAAGTAAGAAGGAAGCAATTGAAGGGTTTTGAGCAGCATGACATGATCTGACACATATTAGAAGGTTGTGGAACCTGACCGGCGGTGGTATAGTGGATACAGCATCAGCCTGGGATGCTGAGGACCCAGGTTGGAAACCCCAAGGTCGGCAGCTTGAGTGTGGTTTCATCTGGCTTGAACATGGTCTCACCAGTTTAAGTACTGGGTCACTGACTCGGCTGGAGCCCCCTGGTCAAGGTACATTTGAGAAAGCAATCAATAAACAACTAAGGTACCGCAACTATGAGTTGATGCTTCTCATCTCTCTCCCTGTCCCTCCCTTCCTCTCTCTTTCTCTCTCTCTCTCTCTTTTCCTCCCCTTCTCTCAAAAAAATTAATTGCATATAAAGTTAAAAAGACTGACTATGACTATAACAAAAATTGTATTTTTCATGGAAAATCAGGAAATTTTTTTGTGTAAGGTTAAAGATTATATTCTCTTGTTCAGAATATAAGTGAGTAGTATAGTGATGGAGTAATTTTCAACTCTGTCCACACAGAGGATGGAGAGGCGCGTGAGAGGGATGAAATCCGGCATGACAGGCGGAAAGAGAGACAGCATGACCGGAACCTTTCCAGGGCAGCTCCTGATAAGAGGTAGGTGCTGTCTGACATAAATACAAATTATGGACACTGGCCTTTGTGACCCTTTTAGAGAGGAGGTTTAGTCCACTAATCCCAGTTTTGCTTCTCTTTAGTTTGATAATTTAAATCAGCACTTATTTTCTTGCACTTAACCACTTACCTTGTCTTAGCAGAATTGGCTGTCCGTGGAAGTAATCTTTTCTTCCCTCACCCTGTAGCATCAGCTAGAATTGAGAATAATGGGGATATAGAAAAGAAAATTCAGATCATGTTTGTGAAAAGAAGGTAATGGATAGGACTGTTCTGGTCTGTTCTTGCTCAATTTCAGATGGAGAGACAAATTATGTGCCTGTTCCTCTAGCCCGGACATAGGCTGCGATGCCTTTATTGAGATCCTTTTACCTGCAGAGGACTCTAGAGTACAACGGGGGAGAAAGTGCGTTTTGTATGAAGTGAAAATCGGCCTCTTCTCATGAGCAGTTTCACTTAAAATTTAGAAAGGCAGAGCTGTTATATAAAATGACTTGGGAAAATCAACAGAACACTTTGTTTAAAATTAAATAGTTGGCATACAGACAAAAGCACTCTTAGTAAATACAGACTTGTATAGAACAAACTAAATCCACATATGAGGACTTGGAATAAAGTAGGGATTGGTGAAGTTTGTGGTTCACCAAAGGCTGATGACTGACATAGCTGAGAAGTGCAGGTGAAATTCTGGCTGCAGATTAAATGCAAATGTGAAACCATCTTTCCAGATGAGCAGTAGCTGATACCATCTTTTTTTTTTTTTTTAATTCAAATCTTAAACATGAAATAGAAGATTCCTGCTGGTGGGGCTCTTTGTTGTTCAATGGCATATTTCATCTCCTGGATAAGTGAAGGCATGGAATAGCGAAAATCTGAATTTAGAGTTGTGGGTAAATGTACAGTGTGGAAGGAAGAAGAATGGAATGTGAAAGTGTGCAGTTAACTTTTGGTCTGATTCCTAAGCTATAAAAATCAAAATGGCTCCTTACATAAATTGGGCCCTTAAAACTAGTAAAGTAGCTATGAGAATTGATAATGTAGAAGCTGTAAACCCGTGATTGGATGAAAATCAGATTGTCTATAGAAATCATTTTAAGATCTGACTTTCTATTAAAATAAATGAGGACAGTTACCATGGTTTCATTGTGATGTAGATTGCATTACATACTGAAACAGCCAGGGAATTAATCTGAATGTCGAAATCGTACTGAGTAATCCTGTCATTGACATGTTTTCCTCACCATTCTAATAGGATAAACTTACTAAATGTGGTTAGGTAAAAAAACCTGATTCTAGCTTATTGAAAGTGATTTATATGATACATCTAATTTATATCTAGTTCCTCCCCATCCTCATATAACAGAAAATAGAGAACATTGCAACTTCATATCTTAGCATGTGTTATAACAGGTGTCTCCAAACTTTTTACACAGGGGGCCAGCCAGTTCACTGTTCCTCAGACCGTTGGAGGGCCGGACTATAAAAAAAAACTATGAACAAATCCCTATGCACACTGCACATATCTTATTTTAAATTAAAAAAACAAAACGGGAACAAATACAATATTTAAAATAAAGAACAAGTAAATTTAAATTAACAAACTGACCAGTATTTCAATGAGAACTATGCTGCTCTCACTGACCACCAATGAAAGAGGTGCCCCTCCCGGAAGTGCAGTGGGGCCGGATAAATGGCCTCAGGGGCCGCATGCGGCCCGCCGGCCGGCTGTAGTTTGGGGACCCCTGGTTATAAGGTGATTGCTCGTATTAAAGACTTCTGTGTCAAGAGTGAGTCTCTTAATTCTTTTCAGACAACAGGAGGGCCTAATTATAAAACCCTATCTCTTCTAATCATCTATCGGAAATGCTATAAGGGCTGCATTATCAGGGGAATGTATGTTCACAAAATGTTAACAGGACGTGTTTATTTCCTTTGTTTCTGAGATTAGTAGTATTTTTAAATTGAAATTCAGCTTGTCTGTGAAGAGTTTTCAGTCAGTGACATTGTATTTCAAAACAGGTCGAAACTGCAGAGAAATGAAAATCGAGATATCAGTGAGGTCATTGCTCTTGGTGTGCCCAATCCTCGGACTTCCAATGAAGTTCAGTATGACCAGAGACTGTTCAACCAATCCAAGGTACAAGAGAAATAGCTTCAGTGTTGATATGAATACCAATCCTGCCTGACCTGTGGTGGTGCAGTGGGTAAAGCGTCCACCTGGAATGCTGAGGTAGCCGGTTCAAAACCCCAGGCTTGCCTGGTCAAGGCACATATGGGAGTTGATGCTTCCTGCTCCTCCCCCCTTATCTTTCTCTCCCTCCTCTCTAAAAATTAATAAATAAAATATTTTTTAAAAAAAAGTACCAATCCTCAGGGAAAAGCAAATGAACATTTCATAGATGTGTATCAACCTAAGGTATGCTGGCATGGAGACAAAAAAAATCAGAAGTCTTATGTTGTGACGTAAGAGACCAGTAAGATAGAACTGCCCTGATTTTGACCTCTTACTGTTGGCTAAAATTTGAGACAGTAGTAGAAAATGGAAGATACTAGGTTATAAAACTTCATTCTGGTATAGTATTCTTTTATTTCCAAAACAGCCAGTGACCTACTAAAGTATCTCTTGGGTTTTATTGTTGATCTTTGAAAAAAAAAATTTTTAATGCTATTGAAACACATAAACTTGGGATCTTTAAAAAATGAAACTGTAAAACTAGTCAGAAATCTAATTTCTATTGCCAGTTTTCACTAACTAGCTAGGACACATTAAGCCTGAAGAAGTACCTTTGTGTTTTAATTCACTTAACATTGATTATTTACTCTGCATAAGTGAGTGACATCATAGATGTGCCTTTGCCCTCAAAGAACCCTCAAGTCAAATGGAAAAGACACATATATAAATATAAATGAAGACAAGGCAGACTGTGGTAAGAATATAGAAGTATTAAGTTCTACTGGCATACAGAGGAGAAAATTTTGACATGCAGGTTTTAAGATCTGAAGGTAGCATTTGAGTAAGCTCTTCTAGTTAATAAGTGACAGGGTATGTTTTATATTCCCAGCATTGTTCACTGTATGGTCTTACTTAATCCTTACAAAAACCCATGAAGTCACACTATTATTACCTCTAAAGATGTGAAAATTGTGATGTAGAGGTTTAGCTAGTAACTGATGGAATTCAAATTTCAAACGTAGGCCATCTTAATTTCCAAAGCTTGTGTTCTTAACATTATGCAATGGCATCTTACCACTCTGAGCAAATGGTGTTAGGTATGTAAATTCCATATAAGCAAATATTTGACAAAACCTCTTACAGGTTTAGGCTGAAACTACTTGAATGTTGTGATGAAAATTTTCCTAAATATATTAAAAAGTTAGTTTATGGTTAACTTAAGATTTTCATTGAGAGCCCTGTTATCTCAAACTATAAGTGATGTTCTCAAGCAATTGAGAGGTATATTACTATTCTAAATGGCATCTGGTGTTTTAGTTCTTCTTGCTACTATGTCTCTACAAATTGAAATCGTCAAGTACCTGCTTATACCAGTATCCCCAGTTTTAAGGACTACTTTGCTAAAGTAGTCAAACTTGTTAATGAGCACCTACTGTCTTCTATTTTTCCACAGGGTATGGACAGTGGTTTTGCAGGTGGAGAAGACGAAATTTACAATGTTTATGATCAAGCCTGGAGAGGTGGTAAAGATATGGCCCAGAATATTTACAGGCCCAGTAAAAATTTGGACAAGGACATGTATGGTGATGACCTTGAAGCCAGAATAAAGACCAACAGGTACCAAGCAAACTGCTCAGTTTCGGTGTTTGCACCAGTGAAAACCAAGTAGTTCATAGTCCTTTCTTTTTTTCCCTAGATTTGTTCCCGATAAGGAGTTTTCTGGTTCAGACCGTAGGCCAAGAGGTCGAGAAGGACCAGTTCAGTTTGAGGAAGATCCTTTTGGTTTGGACAAGTTTTTGGAAGAAGCCAAGCAGCACGGTGGCTCTAAAAGACCCTCAGACAGCAGCCGCCCCAAGGAGCATGAGCATGAAGGCAAGAAGAGGAGGAAGGAGTAGACCACACCCCTCTTCAGTGAATGGACGCTCTTCCATAACCCTAATGACGCAAGTCATATGGGGAACACTTTGTAAATGGGCCAGGTGAAAACCAAATCTGGGCATCAGACCCCAGCACTACTTTTTATTACAGGAGAAAGGGGGATGGAAACTTCTGCTTTGAACTAGTTTTTTTAAAGAGGGGTTGTGTATATCCTTCTCCCACCTTTGGCATTTGTAGACCATACTGCCCCACACACGAAGTTATGGCCACTTCCTTTTGTTTGACGTTAGTACTCTGGGGTTAATATTTTATGTGAGAATGACTGCTTCTGAGTAAAGCCGCCCCACCCACAGTGTGTACAGGATGCTCCCATATTGGAACTGACCGGCCAAATGATGTTTGCCCCTGTTGTGCTCTGGTTCCATTTGGAGGGGAAAATAAGCGCTTGCTTCGTGCACCTATTTGTTTCAAATAAAAACATTTAGACAAAATTTTCAGTTTTGTGACTTTATTTATTAGGCAGGAAAAGTCTCAAAAATCTTTCTCTTCGTCAGATGTTTGATCCCCTTGTAAAACTTTGGGTCTCCGAGCTTGAACATGAAGCTAAAGAAAAATCAAATCAGCACGGTAAGAAAGGCAATGCTTGCAAAAACATTAAAACTGAATACAGTCAAGAGGATGTTCTTTGTAAGACTCCCTGACCTTCAATTAAGATTTGTAAATCAGGCCTGACCTGTGGTGGTGCAGTGGTTGGAGTGTCGACCTGGAATGCAGAGGTTGCCAGTTTGAAACCCCAAATCTACCTGGTCTAGCCACATGCGAGAAGCAACACTGCAGGTTAATGCTTCCTGCTCCCCCCTTCTCTCTCCTCCCTCTAAACAAGAAAATCTTTAACAAAGAAAAAATTGCACATATGTTGGTTTGACCCCAGGTCACAGAGTAAGTGGAAAAGCCAGGATTTCAACCCCGGACTTGTAACTGTTTCCAACGTTGGATGTTACGGATGCTCGCTAACCTTTACGGGGCTTTCCTTCCCTCCCAGGCCTTTTAGACCTGGGCACTTGACCACCACAGCCCTTAACAGATGTCCCCAAATCCCTTCCAGTCCACGCTTCTGACCTATTTAACTGATACAGAAAGTTCATGACGCGATACAGAGAAATATTTACCTTTACTCCATCAATAACATGATTGTCCTGTTGCAGTACATTCTGAAGTTCTTCTTCTGAAGAAAACTGAATCCAACCCATACCTTTGTGAAAGCCAGTTTCTTTGTCCTAAAAATTCAAAATTTAGGAAAATAATCATGAACTTTAGAAAGTTTCCGTGAGCTCCAAATGAAACTTAACCAACTTTTCTTTTGCCAAAACTGGATAAGACATTTTAATGAATGTCAAAAACCTTGCTTTAATACATATTCACTCCTAGTTACCCAGAGCTTAATCCTTATGTTAATCTCTTTTTCTGCTGCCATCAGAAAAAGTAAAATATGAGAAAGCTTTCTGTGCCATTCTTAATACAAACCACACTAAAAGCAACAGTCAAGGGAAATTCTGATCACATAAAGAAGTACTCTTCCTGTTTCTAACTTCCTCACTTCTAGAAATGAAATTTAAGCTTCAGAACCTTGTTATATCTCTGGTCATTTCTGAGACCAATTATCCTTATCACTACCACTACCATTATCATTGCTCCTAACAATATGAAAAAAGCCTGACCAGTGGTGGCACAATGGATAGAGTGTCGACCTAGACACTGAAGTCCCAGGTTTCAAACCCCATGGTTGCCAGCTTGAGTGCAGGCTCATCATGCTTGAGCAAAGGCTCACTGGCTTCAGCATGGGATCATCAACAGGATCCCATGGTTGATGGCTTGAGCCTAAAGTTCACTGTCTTAAAGCCAAAGATTGCTGGCTTGAGCCCAAGGTCGCTGGCTCGAGCAAGGGGTCACTGGCTCGGCTGGAGCCCCCCCCCCCCCCCCCCGCATGTATGTATGATAAGCAATCAATGAACAACTAAAGCAGTGGTCCCCAACCCCCAGGCGGCAGACCAGGTACCGGTCTGCAGAGAAAGAATAAATAACTTACATTATTTCCGTTTTATTTATATTTAAGTCTGAACGATGTTTTATTTTTTTAAAATGACCAGATTCCCTCTGTTACACCGTCTAAGACTCACTCTTGACGCTTGTCTCGGTCACGTGATACATTTATCTGTCCCATCCTAAAGGCTGGTCCATGAAAATATTTTCTGACATTAAACAGGTCCATGGCCCAAAAAAGGTTGGGGACCACTGAACTAAAGTGATGCAACTACAAGTTGATGCTTCTCTCCCTTCCTGTCTGTCTCAGTCTCTCTTGCTAAAAAAAAAGAAAAATATATACTACCCTTATTTAACTAGTTCTAGAATTGTGGTTAAATAAGACAACAGTATGACCATTACTAGAGGGAAGGGGGGTGAGGAGGTAGTTAGGGGTAAAGGGGGCTAAATACATTGTGATGGAAGGTGATTTGACTTTGGGTGGTGGGCAGACAATGCAATATACAGATTATGTATCACAGATATGTACACTTGAAATCTATATGCTCTTATTAAGCAATTTCACCCAAAAAAAATTTTTAAAGAAAAAAAAACTTTCCTACTTTCCTTTGTGTAAAAGGCAGATAATGCTTATTATTCAACCTATACATTAGCATATGTAGAAAAGAGATTGTAGTATGCTTGGATATACCCGTTCACAGTCCCTACCAGCCCTACTATGTAAAGGACAGAGACCAAGATATCTGTTCACTCAACGTACATAATCAGTCTTGTTAGAAAGTTTTATTTTACCCTGCCTCCCCACCAAAAAACCTCCAAATTCTTGGGAAGGAAGAGAGAGGTACCAAGCAAACTGCTCAGTTTCGGTGTTTGCACCAGTGAAAACAAAGTAGTTCATAGTCCTTTCTTTTTTTCCCTAAATTTGTTCCCAATAAGGAGTTTTCTGGTTCAGACCATAGGCCACGAGATCGAGAAGGACCAGTTCAGTTTGAGGAAGAGCCTTTTGGTTTGGACAAGTACTCCCCACCACCCGCTGTGAAGGAACCTATGAGAAAGCAATTAATGAACTAAGGTGCCGCAACTATGAGTTGATGCTTCTCATCTCTCTCCTTTCCTGTCTGTCCGCCTCTCCTCTCTTGCGCATGCAAAAAAAATAAATAAATAAAGTTTTTGTTTAAATCTAAGCTCTGTAACTGCAAGTCCTAAATTACTTTGTTTATGCTTTTTAAAAGGGAAATGGCAACCAAGATACAGCTGTAACTTTTTTGGATAAACTTTGCAAGAAATAAAATTTCATACTCTTCATAAAATTGTAGTTTTTAAACTTACAGAAAGAGTTTCATGTCCACAACACACATGCCTCATTCTTTTAAATCAACAGTATAAAAATCCCACCAATGGACAATTTATGTTTTTTCCAGTTATGATACTATTAAACAAAGCCGCTTTAAACATTTTGAGCACACATTTTTGTAGAATATATATTCCTAGAAGTGTAACTGGCAAATCAAAACAAATGCAAATTCTTAATTCTGATAGATTTTGCTACCCTTCAAAAACGAAGGTACCAGTTAAACTGAATCTGAGTGCCAGCTGCCCTACACCCTCACTAGTACTAGATACGAATCATCCATTCGATTTCTGAATGCGAGTAACATTAAACCAAGAGTTAAGTACTGAACGTAATTTAGGTTGGTATTTTATCATAGCCTTTTTCAGTGCCATGTGCAAAAAGGGTAGTGTTAGTGAAGCACACGCACACTCACATCACACCCTGCCAAAAACAGTAATGCTAGAAAGCCCACAAAAAAAATATAGCCCAGGGTACAGTAGAACAAATTATAGGTTGATGTCTAAACCTTCATGAGAAAGCACAGAAAATAAATATGAAAACACTTTTTTTTAAAAAAAGTACCCAACTTAATGAGGATAAAGGTGAAAATAGATATTTTCTGCCGATTAGTTTTGTGATAAAGTATCCTGTACTTTCTCCAGCCACTATTATAATGCTGTAGTAGGCAAGATTCTAAGATGGCTCCATGATCTCCATGTGTCCCACCATGTTACCCCTGTAGAATCCCTTCCCCTTGAATGTGAGTGTGTGTGTGTGTGGGGGGGGGGAGTGACATTCTTCTAACCAATAGTATATAGCAAAAGCGAAGGGACATTGCTCCCTTGATCTGGTTATATGGCAATGGTGATGGGGTGTCACTCCCATGACTATGTTATGAGACTGTCTTAGCAAACTCCCTTGCTGACTTTGAGAAAGCTGCCATGCTGGGAAATAGCCTATATAGAACCCAGGAAACAAGAAACTGCAGGCAGTCCCTAGGAGCTGAGATCGGCCTCCAGCTGAAAGCAAGCAGGAAAGCAGACACCTCAGTCCTACAGCTGAAAGATCCATTCTGCCAGCAACCCCTTGCAGGTGCTTGGAAAGCAATCTCCCACCGCGACCGAAGCCCAGGCTGACATAGGGACTGCCTCTATGTTCACTACCGCGCAGAAGACCCAGCCAGGCGGTACCCAGACTCCTCACTTACAGAAACAGAGCTAGGACATGTATGTTGGTTTGAGTCGCTAAGTTTGTTGTAATTTGTTCTGCAACAATAAAAAACTAGTACAAATGCCTAAGACAAGCTTTTTTGGTTTTTACTTTTTGCTCAGTATCACCCATAATGTTGTCAATAAAGACTGAACAGCTTCATTCCATTAGACATTCAGACAAGAGATATGCTTTGACCAAAAAAAAAAAAAGAGGAATTAAAGGATAACACTAATTACTTAAAAAGATACTCACAAAAGGTACAGTGCACTTTCGTATATGGCCAAACTGTGCAAAGTGTTCTCTCAGCTCTCCTGTAGAGGAAAACATAATAAAAGTAAATGCACTTGGTATCCTCGACCCTAGATTGTAGCTAGGAACCAAAAGGGGTTCTAGGACCTCCAAACTTCTTGTGAACATGAGCTACTCTGCATTTCCTAAAGCCTTAACATTCTTAATATTTAGGAGGCAGCTAAGGTATTGACTATAAAGCTCTAATGTAGCAGATTTGGGGAGGTGACCGGGTGGGGACATGGACAGGTACACAGCTGAGTTGACTGCAATCTTCATCCTCAGCAAATATCGAGTATCTTCATCATACCAGGTACTGTACTAAGTGCGTGGATTATAATCCCTATGAGAAGATTACATAGAAGACACGAATTAAAATACAGTGTTGCTAGCTCCATTAGAGATTGCCAGATAAAATCTCAACTTACTTGTCTTTCATAATTTAAAGTTTATACTAGGTTAAGTAGTTGGTTTTCTTAAATCAAGTTGACCCTGCCTACCCTTCCAACCTTATTCCCCATTGCTATACAGCAAAATGAAATTCTGTGTATGCATCACGTGGATTTCCTTCTTTGCATGTCATTCTCTCCACCTGACACATCAGTAATCCTATCTCCTCCTGCCTAAACGGTAACTATCCTTCAAGACCCAGGCCAAACACACCCAATGATTATTATTTTATTGAGCTTCTACTGTGATACAAGACAACATACTAGCCCTATGAGGGCTCAAACCAAAAAAAAATGACATGATCTCTTTCTCTTCTGAACTACAGTGCTTGTACTTTCTGATTTGCATTCACATTACTTATTTCCCCTAGTTCATTTAATCTCATACGTTCGACAACCGCCTACACTTGTGTTTTGTAAGTCTCCCCTCCTCTACCACTAGTGTAAACCCCTGAGTGTTGAATCCACCATGTCCACAGTGACTGATACACAGTCAGGCAATATTTGCTAAATGAATAAATGTCTAGTAATCCCTCAACAACCCACAGGACTAAATTTTTGAAGAGCTCTAATAGTCAAACCAGCTGGCAAGATCAGAATCTCACAGAGCATGTTACTAAAGGCTAAACAAAATAGTGTTAAATAGACACATTAAATAAAAGTAAACCTGATATAAAGTTTTAGAAAGCATTCACTTCCAAACCAACTAGCTCTGGAAGGTAGCCCTTTACCTACAAGCACCAGGAACAATGCCTACCACATAATAGATACTCCTTAAATATTTGCTGAATGAATGAATGAACTGAGACTATTTCTAAGTTGAATGTTATACAGACTCTTGTAGAGTTTTAAATTAGTCCAAACCTTGCACTTGCAAGATGCTGAAGAAACCCCTGAGCCTTTCCAGTTTCACAGGGCCTACGCCAGACATTCTACTGGGCTTGGTCTTCACCTGTGACATACTAAGAAGCTTATCTACACACAAGCTTATCTACAGTACTTCCCATCCTGCTATCATACCTGGGCCACAAAAGCTGAGAGAAGCATAAGTCCTGTTCTATTATTTAAGGAAGCTGATGTGATACATGGATTATCTACACAAGTGACCATAAGCAAATGTAAAATTTTGAATGGTAAAAATGTATATTGTGCCTAACCCAGTGGTGGCGCTGCAGATACAGCGTCAATATGGGATGCTGAGGACCCAGGTTCAAAACCCCAGGGTCACTGGCTTGTGCATGAGCTCATAGACATGACCATCATCACTGGCTTGAAGCCCAAGGTCGCTGGAGTGTTCAAAGGGTCGCTGACTCCATTTTATAGATGAAATTGAAGCACAATGACAAGCCCTTTCCCCAGGTCACCTTCATTAGTCAGGTCACACAACTAGTCCTCTGACCAACTGCCCAAGGGAGACCTTACAGGTTTTTCCAACTCAAGACGTAAACTTTACTCATCTCCTTTCGCCCTGCTTCTCCTACATTCTCACCACGAAATTCACCAACACTAAAAACCTAGAAGTCATGCCTCCCTTTCCCTCACTCTCTGCTCTACCCCCTTTCAAGGCAGCACGAACAGCTGTCGATTTTGTTGTGAACATAAATGGATTTAACCTCCCTTCCACCACTACCCTAGTTCAGGTCCCCCGCCTTTGCACTAAATTACTACTGAAATGGCATTTTTAGTTCGTCTCCTCGCCTTTAATCTTGCCACTTGGAATTCATTCCTGCATATTGCAAATTACAATAAACCCTTCTAAATAGTAAATCTTAAGGTTTTCGAGTAATAAGCAATTCCACCAAATCACCCCGAAAGGCAGGAGACCGTGAAAACGTGCCCAAAAGCTCAAGGGACGCCCTACAAGCTTCATTGCAAACAGAATTACTTTCTGCTCCACGGTGAGCTCAGAAGCGAAGCCAGCCTCCTACTCAAGCCACCACGCTGACTTCAGTGCTCCGCGGAGAGCAGAGCTCGAGGATCGCGTGGACCCGAACATTCCGCCCCTGCTGCGTCTCCATCACTCACTCGAGGCGGCGGTCCAGGGAATTTTTCTGACAAAAGCAACGGGTCGGCTCGTACCCGTCCGCAGTGCCATAGCGCCCCTTACCGCAGAAGCCGCCATCTTTAGAATGATTGACATCCATGACCTGTGGTCACGACCCCGGAAAAACCTGCCTGACGCGTAGCACAGAATCTGCTTCCGGGTCGCAGGGAGCCGGGCGGCGACATGGGGAAGATGGCGTCTGCGCTGGGTTCTGTGGCTGCGCTGGCGACAGAGCCGGGAGAGGACGCCTTTCGGAAGCTTTTCCGCTTCTACCGGCAGAGCCGCCCCGGGACCGCCGACCTGGGAGGGGTCATCGACTTCTCGGCGACCCACGCCGCCCGCGGCACTGGGTCCGGGGCCCACAAGGTACAGAGGAGCGGCGCGCGCCTTCCAGTCGTGTTGCCTCGCTTCTTGAGTGTCCTCACCTCTTTCCGCTTCCAGACCGACTGTAATTAAGCGATCCCCGCCCTCTGTGGGCACGGAATTGAACTGCCCACGAGACCTCACACTTTGGCGATTAAGAGCTCTTTTGCTGGTTTCTCCACGAGGCCATTCGTGGCTGCGCCTTTGGTCACAAATTGGGAATTGGTGTTTATTCCTTCCGTTAACTGTCCACTTGCCTTTCTACTTGGATGTATGTGAAACGTAAACCGTATCCGTAGATGTTAGAGTAGCGTTCTGCAGCTTGTAAAAGCCAGCTACCCGAGTAATCCGGACCTGAGAGGGAGCGATGTGGTTAAGCTGTTGAGTTTAAAACTGGTGGCCTGTCTTGTCTGCGCCTTCTAGAAAAAAGGCATTGAAAGATTCTGAGTTAATCTCCAAATTGAAAGTAAAGAGCTAACGAATCCAAGTGTCATCCATTATTTCTACCTTTCCCCAGGGAAATGAAGAAAAGTAACATGAGGTGTGGAGGCACATGGGACACAAGGAGAATCACAACTTTATAGTGCGATGAATATTTTCTTTACAATTGCTTTAACACTGAGGATATCTGATCCCTTAATTTGCCCTTAGTTTTGTCCACGGATAGCTAGATGAGTCATTCTTTCTAAGCTTAGTTATAGTTCTTAAAATTTGAATGCCATGATACCACCATATGTCTAGAACTCAGCTTTCTTAAGAAACTTCATTTGTTAGCAGAAATGGCTGAAGTATGCACCCCAAGAATAATACACTAGATTCATGGGAGAACCTCTCATACCATCAATTCAGTTACTTTTGCCCATAGTTGACCATAATACTTAACATACTTTTAGAATGTGAGGCAGCTGAGAAGGGGACATTGTGTCTAACACATACCTAAAACGGTAAGTACTCAATAAATACACTATTGAGTACTTACGAGTATTTAGTTCCCTGGCTCAAAACAGATAGAAAGTAGCAAATAGAGGAAAAAGTTACTATTTTACTATTAAAAGACACTTAATGAAAGCAGTGGAGAAAGTGATAGCAACAGTTTGGCAAGGGAGGCAACAGAGAAACTCTTTATTAAAGTTCAAACTTTAGTTCAAGTTAGCATATGATAGATTAGGTCCCCAAAACTCACTTTGAACGTGTTGCTGAATTACAGCACACAGTTAAGTATGGTTCATGTACGAAACCATCACAAAATCTTTAAAATAAACATCTTATCAGCCTCTAGGTACCTGGGAAAGTTAGCTTAGTCACGACTCTCAGGAGAGTTCCAGATAGCCATTTTATTATGCAGACTAATTATGTACCAGGCACTTGTTGGTATATTGTCTGGAAACCTCCACATATGGTGAAATTAGCAGAATAAGAGATCATATCTCTTTGGAAGAGAACGTTTGATGTATTCTAAGGCAAGCCAGACCGATATACTAACAAACACTAGAGAGCAATATGAAATTAAGATATAATGAGAAGCAGACTGATTTTGGCCTTCAAGACTACTTCTTCTTATACCACAACTTTGTGACTTCCTATAGGACTCTGATCATGAAAGGTGTTTGATGTATTGGAATATCGAGTTACAATGTTGTTCACTTTGGTCAGGGCTAATAACAATGCTTCTGAGGCATTTGTATACAGTTAGTGTTTATTTATGAAAGATTTAAGTTGATGTTTTGTTTTGTTTTTCCCTAAATGTCCTTACTTTAGTGACTATATTGGATCTCTTCACCAATTTAATGAGCTATTTATAAGATGTTCTGCATGCAAATAAAACTTCATGAGCCCCTGAAATTTAAATTCCTAATTAATCAACAAAGGCAAAAAGTTTTGAGTTTCAGTTTGAAGTTTTATCTAAAAGAGCAAATATTGTACATTTAGCAAACAGGGTTCCCAGTGTTCTATTGATACATTTTTTTCTGTATGGTTAAGTGCTGTCTTTTCATTCTCCCACCCTCCCTAGTCTGGTGCTCCTCATCACTATGTTTAAACACCAACTGTATACAAATGCCTCAGAAGCATTGTTATTAGCCCTGACCAAAGTGAACAACATTGTAACTCGATATTCCAATACATCAAACACCTTTCATGATCAGAGTCCTATAGGAAGTCACAAAGTTGTGGTATAAGAAGAAGTAGTCTTGAAGGCCAAAATCAGCCTGCTTCTCATTATATCTTAATTTTATGTTGCTCTCTAGTGTTTGTTAGTATATCGGTGAGGCTCTAGGAAATTAAGTAACTGACGTATCTAAGTCTTACATGAAGTAAGTGGTGGAACTAAGTTTAGGATGCCAGACTTATCTCTCCTAACTTTGCCCATACCAGAAATGTCAAACCTCTATATACTAAGCCCTCTGACTTGTTTCCTTCCTGCTAGGTGGTCAGATCTCAGCTAAGTGTGTCCTCAGTCAGTGACCATGATGCACATAGAGCGGGACTTCAGCCGATCAGCAAGTGGCAGGCTTATGGACTCGAAGGCTATCCTGGTGAGTACAGCTAGCAGGTGAAATCAGTCATTTGTCTAATTTCAGAAGAGGAGCTTGTAAGCTGTTAAACAGACAAAGAAGAAAAGTAAATGCACAGAAATGTTCCACTCCCCAACCCCTCCTATATTCTGCCTCATCTAAGATTTTCATTTATTTAGCATTCCCAACGGATAGAACAGAAATCAGTAGTGCTGCTTATATTGCAGAAAGTGGCACACCAGATACAAATCAAAAACTGGGACATTGATTTTGGGCTCCCTACCACAACTCTCTGAACACCCACCTACTCTGGCTCTGAGAGAGAGAATAATTCATAATGGTCACTGCAGTCACAAAATCCCTAGATTCTCAAATGACATAACAACTTAAAATGTGTTGCTATCATTAAGGTTGAACATTTGAAAAAAAGAATTACAGTTAATGAGATCAAAAGTCCTAATAGACTAAACTAGAATTTTTTTTAAAGATTTTATTTATTGATTTTACACAAAGAGTAGGGGGGAGGAGCAAGAAGTATCAGCTTGTAGTTGCTTCACTTTAGTTGTTCATTGATTGCTTGTTTTATGTTCCTTCACCGGGCAAGCCCAGGGATTAGAACCAGCGATCTCAGCATTCCAGGTCAACGCTTATCCACTGCACCACGCAGGCCAGGCTAGAATTTTTTAATTTAAGTGATATTGAGTATCTCACTTTACAGATAAGTTAATAATGAAGAGTGGGCAGTGTTATTAATATAAAATAATTTAATATTTAAAATATATATATTTTAGGCCTGACCTGTGGTGGCACAGTGGATAAAGCGTCAATCTGGAATGCTGAGGTCGCTGGTTCAAAACCCTAGGCTTGCCCGGTCAAGGAACATATGGGAGTTGATGCTTCCTGCTCCTCCCCCCTTTCTCTCTCCTCTTTCTCTTTCCTCTCTAAAAAAAAATGAATAAATTAAAAAATAAAATACATTTTAAATGTATAAAATAATATAGTGTTAATGTTTTAATAAGATTAATAATGAACTATTCAGAAAATATGGAAACACTTTGGCCAAATAATCTTACTTCTGTCATCCTGTTTCTTTCTAAAGGACATAAAGTTAACATTGCATTTTTTATTTCAATTATGGATTAAAGCAAGATACAGACCTAAAAAGAAATATTAATTTTTGTTTTCCTAAGTGCCAGGTCTGTGTTCTAGCTCTTAATACAGTCTAGCTGCTAAAGTATTTTTAATAACATGGGAAGGTGTAACAGCTTTAATACTTACCATAAAAGGCCTCATGATCTTTGGTTCTGTATTAGAGAACTACAGACTTGAGTCTTTTTTTTTTTTTACAGAGACAGAAAGAGAGTCAGAGAGAGGGATAGGCAGAGACAGACAGACAGGAATGGAGAGAGATGAGAAGCATCAATCATTAGTTTTTCGTTGCGATACCTTAGTTGTTCATTGATTGCTTTCTCATATGCGCCTTGACCATGGGCCTTCAGCAGACCGAGTAACCCCTTGCTTAAGCCAGCAACCTTGGGTCCACGCTGGTGAGCTTTTGCTCAAACCAGATGAGCCCACACTTAAGCTGGCGACCTTGGGGTCTCGAACCTGCGTCCTCTGCATCCCAGTCCGACGCTTGATCCACTACACCACCGCCTGGTCAGGCCAAACTTGAGTCTTATGACTGAAGTCACAAAGGAAACAGTTTAATGATGATCTGTATATATGAAAGCTTGGCTCTCCATGAGTATAGATAAATGAGAACATGCATCACCATCAGTCTCTTAATCTCTTTGTACTTGAAGGCAGCCCTGGACCTTTCAGACTTAGCTCCTGTTTTCAAGGCCGTGTTTCTGTTACTGTACCTTCTTCCCTAAACAGATTGTCTAGACTATAACGTTATCAACACCACTTTGGTTTTCTTTTGTTCAAATTGGTCTCCTTTTTATTATTATTATTATTATTATTATTGATTTTTGGAGAGAGGAGAGAGAGAGAGAGAGAGAGAGATGGGGGAGAGCAGGAAGCATCAACTTGCCTTGACCAGGCAAGCCCAGGGTTTCGAACTGGCAACCTTGGCGTTCCAGGTCAACGCTTGATCCACGGTGCCCCCACAGGTCAGGCTGGTGTACTTGCTTTTGAGGTTTTTCTAGGACTTTACATTTAAGCCATATCATTTGAGTGGGTGTCTCTCTGTGTCCTAGGGACTTTATTGTAAGCTGCATTTAATAAAAGTATAATGTCCAAAACATGGGAGATGACAGTCTTCTATTCTGACTTGAATGGAGGGATTGTGTTTAGTTACGCATTCTGCTGCTTCTGACGGTACCTGGGTACACCACAAGCTGTCCTTACAAGAGTGAGCAGGGAGCTGATGGGTCTGAAGGCCAGAAACTAAATCTAGGAAAGAGTAGACTTCAAGGGGAACATGATAAACATGATAGCATCAAACATTTGAAAAGCTGTGCACAGAAGGGATGGAAAGTAAGGCGTATCAGTGGTTAAGGCTATGTCCTGGCTCTGTCATCTACTACTGAATGACCTTGGGCAAGTTTCTTATTCTGTCTTGGCTGTAATTCCTTGTATATATGATAAAATGTGTAAAAGTAGTACTCACTTCATCTTAGCTGTAAAGCTAGAAGTATTTACCAAGAACTAAAAACTAATTTTGGCCTGCTCTATGTGTCAGAACTTAAGGCCAATGCTTGAAAATTTAAAAGAGGCAAATTTTAACAACAGTTGTCTGCAATGGACTGCCTGAAAAGTTATTAAATTTCTTGTCTCTATTCAAGCTTGGACTAGATCAGAGGTATTCTTCCTTTAATCTCATATTTTGAGGGTCATATAATCTATTTTAAAGAATAATGGTAGGCCCTGGCCAGTTGGCTCAGTGTTGGCCTGGCATGTGGAAGTCCCAGGTTTGATTCCTGTTGAGGACACACAGGAGAAGTGACCATCTGCTTCTCCCTCTTTCCCCTTCTCTCTCTCTCTCTCTCTCTCTCTCTCTCTCTCTCTCTCCCTCTCTCCCTCCCTCCCTCCCTCCTTTCCTCACCCCCCCCCCCCAGCCATGGGTCAAGGAAAATGGCGCTGCATGGCCTCGCCTCAAGCGCCGAAATGGCTCGGGTTACTGAGCAATGGAACAAGCCCCAGATGAGCAGAGCATCGCCAAGTGGATCCCAGTGGGGACACATGCTGGAGTCTGTCTCTGCCTCCCCGCCTCTCACTTAATAAAAAATAATAATAATAATGGATAGCTTATGATAAATTATTGGGGAGTTTTCATATCCTTTTTTTTCCCCAAAAAATATTGACAGTCCTTTGCTCTCCTAGATTGAAGAATTTTACTAATACAGGACATGCGGCAGTGGCCTCCACATTTGTAAGCAAATGTTCTCATTCCTGTCCTTCAGTTTTAGAAGAGGAGTGCCTTCAGTTCCGCCGGCCCCTTCACTTTTGGATCGCCCTTCTTTCGTCTCTTCCAGCTTCCAAGGCCTGGCTGTGTTCCTTTCCTCACTCTTACTTTCAGGCACTTCTCTGCTAGCTCTTTCTCATCTATGGGTGTGCTTTGGTCTTTTTAAACCGTAAAAACCATAAACTCTTCCCCTCTTTCTTTCTTTTCTTTTTCTTTTTCTTTTTCTTTTCTTTCTTTCTTTCTTTCTCTCTCTCTCTCTTTCTTTTCTCTTCTTTCCTTCTGTTCCTTTTCCCCTTCCCCTTCCCCTTCCCCTCTCCCTTCCCCTTCCCCTTCCCCTCTCCCTTCCCCTTCCCCTTCCCCTTCCCCTTCTCCTTCCCCAACCCCTCTCCTTCCTCCTCCCCCCTCCCCTCCCCATCCCCATCCCCCTCCCCATCCCCCTTCACTCTCCCCTTTCCCTTCCCCTTTCCTTCTCACCCTTTGTTTCTTTTCACACCAGGCTTTTAAAGGCATTATCTGGTCAGAGGGGAGAGGGTTGGAGGGCTAAGTGGGAAAGGCGAAGGGATTAGAAAAGAAAAAAAACCCATGCACACAGACAACAGCATGGTGAATAAAACACCAAGGGGGGGGGGTGGTAAGACAGAAGGAGGGATAGATGGTGATGGGAGCCGATTTGACTTGGGGTGGTGAACACACAGTATTACGGGATTGTACACCTGAAACCTATATAATTTTATTAACCAATGTCACCTGAATAAATTTAATTAAAATTAAAAAAATAATGTAAAGCATTATCTGTATAATTCTCCTTACTGTCTTATCTCCTGGTACTTCACAAACCACAAAATTTTTCATCTTTTTATCTAATTCTTTTTTTTTTTAGACAAGTTCTTTTTTTTATTGAATTTATTAGGGTGACACTGGTTAACTTTCTATCTTAATTCTCAAGAAAATACATAGTGTGTGTTTGTTGAATGCTGAATTAATCCTTACTGTGCATAGGATTTCAGTTAAATATTGTTATTCCTCTTTTACAAAAGAGAAAAATGAGGTGAGATTACTTTCAAGGTCACAAGGATCTTTTCAACGCACACACTGTAGGTATTTGCATCGTACCATACTGAGCAGATGTACGTGTCGTGTTCCTTCCCTGCTATTTTGGTCGGGAGGCAGAAATCACACCAATTATTTTAACTGGTAATTTAAAGAATTGTTAGCTAGAAAATACACAGAATACAGAAAAGGCGAAAAGGGAACACTGAGATATCAGAGGTAGTAACTGCGGGAAGCAGCCATCACCTCTGTAAATGATGACACCTGGGCAAAATTGGAGGCGTGGTTTTGGGCTGTTTGAATTCTAAAGCTTGCTTTGGGCTAACACAACTGACAGTTGTTGGAGAATAACCCCCAAAACCAAAGATATTTGCAGAGTGGTAGATGTGTGGTGGTCATCAAACTCAACTTTTTATTAACTTGAAAGAACTCTGAAATTGGAAAATAGGAAGAGAACATTTGGGAATGAGTGGAAGTCACTGGAAGCATGAGCAGAAGCAGCTGCAGAGTGAATAGTAAAGTAGAGTCAGCAGAAGTGACTTATCTGAATAACTGATGGAGAATTTCTCCTCTGCTTTCCTTCCCACCGGTCTTTTTTACAGGGTTTATTTTCATCCCGAATCCCTTCCTCCCGGGGTACCAGTGGCACTGGGTGAAGCAGTGCCTTAAGTTATATTCCCAGAAGCCTAATGTGTGTAACCTGGACAAACACATGACTAGAGAAGAGACCCAGGATCTGTGGGAACAGAGCAAAGAGCTTCTGAGGTAGGTTTTATATATCATAAAACGTTAGTATTCAGCTCAGATCATCACAGATCTTTAAAGGAACTATTCTACAAGAGTGCAGTGAAAGTAACTGACCTCTATTTTTCCCTCATTTCCACGCAAATGCAGCACAGTTATATTCTTTCCCCTGAAACCTTTGGGTAGATGCTTTGACAGTTGTATTAAATCAAGATCCACTTTAAAGATTTGCTCATCATAACTTAGATATCAAGTTCATCCTCATTAATCACCACATGATCTGTTTTCATTCAGCTTCAGCCCTCTCTCCTTAAAATGTGTCCCTTTGAAGACGTGTGGTATCCTGATGAACAATAACACTGGAAGCTCTTTCCTTCTCTCCTAGGTGAAGTCAGTTCTGTTAGCTCTATGGTAGGTCAGTTGTTCGTCATGAGAACTGGTGTTTGTTCCTTAATATCGTTTCAACATTTGTTCATTCCACAAAAATTTTTATTGTGGGTCAGTTGCATACCAGGCATGATGCTGAACTTTGGCAATACAGAGATAAGTAGGCCCCTGTCCCTGCACTCAGGAGTGCGTAGTCTGTGACAGGGACTCAATATTAACAAGAATGATGATAACAGAGCTCAGCAAGAAAACTGCTGTGGGGCCAGAGGAAGAAATAATTCTTGCAGGCAGGAAGGAGGTGTCAAAGAAGAAAAAATGATTTTTTAATTGAGTTCATTATCTTTTTTTTTTTTTAACTCTGTCCATTTGAACTGAGTCTTCAAAAATGATTACGCATTTGGACAGTCAGAAAAGCAAAACTGCTGTTTTGGTTAGAGAAAGCAGTCTGAGCAAAGAGGTAATATTTAAAACAGTGAGTTCTGTGAGATAGGAGAACAGGATGCGTGCATTTGTCTATTTATTCAGTAATTCTTTTCTGCTGTGTGTCAGGTACTGTGTTTGAGTGTTGGAGATTCAGAGACAGGTAAGACACAGTTCCTACCCTCTAGGAACTGGTAGATTAGTCAAGGGCAGAAACATAACCATATAATTAAATACAGTCAGTCAGGTACAAGGATGGAATTTAGTAGCTATGGGAACAGTCATTTAGGTGGCTAGACTGGAGAATGCTTCCTGAAAGTCATGGATAGAATTGGCAAGAGGTAAAAGAGGAAAGGTAGGTTAGGACTAGACTGGAAAGGGTTTAGTGCTATGTAGAGCACTAAGCTCTAGAGTCTTGATTGCCTGGATTCAAATCCCAGTTCTACCACTTAAAAGCTATGTCAACTTGAGAAGTTTCTTAACTTTTCTGTGCCACATTATAGTCCTTTCCTCATTTGATGGTGTGAGGATTAAATAAGGTACTATGTGAGAAATCCTTACAATACCTCTTAAAACCATCATACCAGCTGTGTGTGTTCTATTTGGACTTGGTGGCTCTGATGGTGTAGGTTGAATGAAATTAGTCAGAGATTAACATTTGTTATTAAACCATTCTGTGTTTTCAAGTAATTGATTTTTTTCTTTTGGACAAATGACTCAGTAGAAATTCCAGTTGTCATCTTCTAAGCCAGATGATATTCTTTAATAGATCATCCTATAAACAATGGTGAGATAGGGGTTTCTTTTTCTAATATATTATCAAAAATAAAAAATGTGATACTCCTGCCTTCTGTTGTCAAGGGTTGGAAGAAATTGCTATGCTTAGACACTGCTTGGCAGCATTGAGAATTGATTAGGGCCCAAGTTCTCCTTCTGTCACTACATGATATGTGTTTGTTTCCTCATCTAGGAAACAAAGGGATTGGACTGGATACACCATTCAAGGTAGTTGGATCATGGCCTCCATGCTAGTCCATAGAAGCACGGATGTGCTCAGATTCTTGTGCAAGCTGTTCCTTCCACCTGCAAAGCTTTTCCTTTAGGTCTTTGGTCTAATATCATTTAATGAGAGATGATTCTCTTGCCATTAATAATAGTCCTCTTTTCCTTCCCTCTTTTATCCCCTTGTCCTATGTTTTTTATTCTTCAGTGCAAGGTATTTACCAATTATTTGTGGTATTAATTAGTTAATGATACTTTCTTGTACCTTTTGGATTTTTTGAATGTATTATCTAATCAAAAATAACTTTAGCCTGACTTGTGGTGGCACAGTGAATAAAGCATTGACCTGGAATGCTGAGGTCACCGGTTCGAAACCCTGGGCTTGCCTGGTCAAGGCACATATGGGAGTTGATGCTTCCTGCTCCTCCCCCTGTTCTCTCTCTGTCTTTCCTCTCTCTCTTTCTCCCTCTCTTATAAAAATAAATAAATAAAAGCTAATAAATAAATAATAACTCTAAAGGATAAAATAAGAGGAAATATAAATTTAAATAAAGCAACTCAACCTTGTTTCATAAGCTTATGAAATGGTCCTGTGCCCATTTTTGTATATGCAGAAGTTTTTTTTTACTGATATCCTCAGTGTAGAGGCAGAAATAGTCCTTTCCTCTTTCTACTCCTTTAAGACTTACAGTGTTATTATAGCATTGTTTTGTGTTTTGTTTTGTTTTTTATCATAAGCAACTTTGGACTTTTTCTGTCTGAGTACCTTTGCTTTCATAGGGTTCACTAACATCCCTTGAGGAAGGAAAGAAAATACCAATGCTTAATTATGATACCCAGACTACGCATTGCACAGAGAGTGGACAAGCAGGACAGGAGTTCATTTCCACTAGCTAGAGTATGACTGGAAGCAGTGCTACAGAATATGATTGCTGAGAGAAATGCCAGCACTTGTATGTATAAAGCACCTCCCCCTGACAGAAGGCGAGCTCACGGCTGTGTAGACACAGGCACAGGGGGACGGTGCCCAGCCCGCCCCATGCTAGTGCCCGTAGGAGCAGCAGGGGCCTGGAGGAGAGCACACTGCTGTTTGCAGTGAGAACCAGTAATTAGGGTCACACTTGCTTGAAAACATTCTTTTGGCTTGGCCTGCGGTGGCATAGACCTGGAATCCTGAGGTCACCAGTTCAAAACCCTGGGCTTGCCCAGTCAAGGCACATATGACAAGCAATCAATGAACAGCTAAAGTGAAGCAACTAAGAGTTGATACTTCTTATTCCCCCCTCCTCTCTGGAAAATCAATAAATAAAATATTTTAAAAAGAAAAAGAAAGAAAAAACATTCTTTTGGATCATTAGATAAAGATTTCAAGTTAGGTTAGGTGCCAGCATATTCCCTGTATTCCTAAGGGTGGATATGGCTGCTCTGTGATCACTGAGCCTTCTTGGCCTCTTTATGGACAAGCCAGATTTAAAAAGAGAACAGCTCACCCACCCCCTTCATTAATTTCTCAGTATTTTTTGTTTGGAAATGGTCTGGGAGGTTGTTATACTTGGTTTTGGCCTTGTTCAGGGGTGAATTTGGGGGAATCTTTGTGACCCAAGATGATGGGCTCTTGGGTAACAAAGCATCTGTAACGTAGTACTCAGACAAGACATGTCTGGTGTTGGCCAGTTCTGCCCTCACATCTGAAAGGCAAATGGTAAAACACTTACTGCTGCTTTCCTTCCAGAAATTCTATACAAAGGCAAGAAGTGAAATTGAGTTCTTAGAAGAGGATATGAAATAACAGGGTGGAATCTTATACCTACGTGGATTTAACACATTACACAAAGGTGCATGCTATAAGTTCTCCTTAAAATGTCACAGACATTGAATGATCACAACTTTCTTTCACTAAGCAAGTCCTTAAGCTTTGTTTTTCCTTTTTGATGTGAGGACTTGGTTTAATGCTCTTGAAAATAAGGCTTTTCTCTGAATTCTTTTATATCCTTGGACCAGTTCCTGTATTTAAGGCAAAGCCCAAAGCCTTTCTTTTTTTTTTTTTCTTTTTTTTTTGTATGTTTTCTGAAGTTGGAAATGGGGAGGCAGTCAGACAGACTCCTTCATGCACCCGACCAGGATCCACCCGGCACGCCCACCAGGGGGCGATGCTCTGCCCATCTGGGGCATCGTTCTGTTGTGACCAGAGCCATTCTAGCGCCTGAGGCAGAGGCCACAGAGCCATCCTCAGCGCCCAGGCCAACTTTGCTCCAGTGGAGCCTCGGCTGCGGGAGGGGAAGAGAGAGACAGAGAGGAAGGAGGGGGGGTGGAGAAGCAGATGGGCGCTTCTCCTGTGTGCCCTGGCTGGGAATTGAACCTGGGACTCCTGCACGCCGGGCTGACACTCTACCACTGAGCCAACCAGCCAGGGCCTCAAAGCCTTTCTTATAGTGATACAGGTAAGGTAGAAAAAAGATCTTTTTGTTTTTTAAAAAGGTAACTAAATTTAAAAGCATATTATGGCCCTGGCCAGTTGTCTCAGTGGTAGAGCATCAGCCCAGCATGTAGATGTCCCAGTTTGATTCCCAGTCAGGGCATGAGAGGTGACCATCTGCTTCTCCACCCCTCCACTTTTCTTTCTCTCTCTCTCTCTCTCTCTCTCTCTCTCTCTCTCTCTCTCTCCCCCATAGACATGGCTTGATTGGCTCGAGGGAGTTGGCTTGGGTGCTGAGGATGACTCCATGGCCTCTGCCTCAGGTGCCAAAAAATGGCTCACACTCAAGCCAGCAACCCCACGCTCAAGCGACAACCTCAGGGTTTTGGATGTGGGTCCTCAGTGTCCCAGGTTGACACTCTATCCACTGCACCACCACCAGGTCAGATAGTGTAATCAATTTTAAGCAGCAGTGGTTCTTGAACACCAAAATATTATTAATTATGTAAATTATATAGAAAAAGATAAACTAAATAAAATGATTAGGCCTACCCTTCTTGTATTTTTAGATATTTAGAAGTAAATTAAACAAGCTTCCTCTTTAGAAAAAGCAGTTAATCCCATAGATTTGATCAGATAAGCTATTAATGGCCAAAAGGGCAACTATTTTATAGAAATCGCCTGTGCTTTGGACAAGTGTCAGAAACCAAATTGCAGTGGTCCTTCATAGTTAGCTAAGCCTCATTTTTTTCAGCTATGCTATATAGGTTCAAAGAAATTATGTTAACCCAGTTTTTGATTTATACTGTGTTTTGCCAAACTTGCCCCAACCTGCAATTCCAGGAAGCTGCCATCATTATAGACATAGTGTTAGCTGTGATTAATTGTGCACCACTTTTAGCAAACTAAATTGGATGTGTTCTGTTAGCCAAACTTCAATTACCCTGTGGACAAGTGAAAACACTTCTGTTGTCATTCTTGTTTTATCATCATTGAGATGCTGGACACTTGTCATTTAAAACTGATCCCATTTAGCAGAGGATTTAGAACCAAGGACGAGAAATTAGAAATGCTATCAATGTTTTGTAGTAGTATTATACTCTCGGTCAACTCATTTATCTGTTCTAATTTCCCCTATCAAGATCTTGGCTAACAGCTTATACCAGTGGTTCTCAAACTTTTTAAAGTCGAGGCACATTTAAAATCCTACAAATGTAGGCGCACTATATACAAATTTCTGAGAAATATGTTCTAATAATTAAGTCAGATATTAAAGAAAAAATATGAAGTCCAAGTGTGCTTTTATGGTAATTAAATGAAATAAATATGACAAAATTAAATTTATTCTGATATTAAAAAACATTTTTGTTACATTTTTTGAGTTATGCTTTTTAGAATTCATAAAAAAGGGGTTAAAAAATTTAAAAATGACAAAAAAGTTATCTTTTTATATATATAGATACATTCTTAGTAAGATTTAGTAAATTCAGCAGGTACCCATGTGAATGTGTTAAGTTTTTTTATTCTTGTGTTTATGAGAAACATGAGCCTGATGTGTCGTAGCGATTTCTTTAATGTTTGGCATATATTTGAAAGGCAAACTCTCATTTCCTTGTCAATACATTGAAGAATTCTTCTCTTTTTACTCTTGTGTTGAAGGTAGAAAATTCTAATTCACATAAATAGGTGTTGAAAATTTTAGTAAAATGTTCAAAGCTTTTTAGATATTGCCACATATTCTTCTTTTATAGAAATCCAAAAAGCTTCAAGAGACAATTCCTTATGTTTAATCATCAATCCATGATCAGTGGATATAGCTGCCAGTTCTTCTTCTGTTAATGTTAAACCAAAATCACTTGAAGCTTCCATGAATGGGTTTCTAATCCAATTGTATTGTTCAGTGTTAATGATGGAAAATGCTATAAATTAAATTCTGCCCGTCAGCCTTCAAGTCCTATTTTATTTACACTTAACTTTTGCTCACTTCCAGAATCGGATTCTTCAATATCATGCTTCTTTTTGAGAAATCTATCCAGTTTATTTGGGTGTATTTATCTAAAAATAATATAATGATGTGTTAATAATAAATATAATAATGATGTGTTAACAAAAAGAGCAGTATTTCCATAATGAAATGGTATATAATAAAGTAACTATATTTATTTTTATGTCTGGGCACATGCCGCGAACCAGCGCATCTAGTAATTCTAGGTCCCAAGTGGGAAGGGTGCGGAATTAAGAAAATACGGGGTCAGGAGGGCCCTGTAATTGCTGCTGGCAAGAACAAAGCACGCCCAAAAACCGCATCTTGCTGTATTTATAGGGCAAAGTGAGGCCATTAGCAAATCTTAACTTTACACCAAACAAAGGATAGAAGAAACTTACCTCCAGTCTTTCTGGGGAACATGGGGGGGGGGGTAGTATAAACAATCCAGCACCACAGCTTAACAGCCTTTTGCAACCTAATCAGGCAAGTGAGGTGGGGGTTGGGCAGACTCTCAGTTTACAACCAATTCCCCACACCTCTGTCCCCTAAAAATCTAAACTCCAGAAACCCTGTTGGTTTTTTTGGTCCCCAACAGGCACATATTTCTCTGGAATACCATAGGGCGCACCTGGAAATCTTCTAGGGCGCACACTTTGAGATCCAGTGGCTTACACCATGGAATACCAAATTTAGACTCCAGGGTCCATAGGAACAGGATGTTGCTGTCATTTCAGATAAAAAAAAAATCCTCTTTTGTCTCTAATCTTTGCAGACATAAAGAAGTGAATAAACGGAGACGGCGAAGCTTACTAGAGAAACTGCGGTGGGTGACTCTAGGCTACCATTATAACTGGGACAGTAAGGTATTTACATTTTCTTGCTAATTTCATTGTTTTCCATGTTTATGCTTCTTAGGCCCACATAGTGAGATTTTTTCCTGGTCAAGCTTACAATGTATTATCCATTTGTGGGAGGATCTTTTTTATTTGTTTTCTCCTAAAATTCCCTTGATACAGAATCTCAAGAGGCATGGATAATTTATCAAGAGAAAATTTCAACCTTGGCCGGTTGGCTCAGCAGTGGAGTGTTGGCCCAGTGTGTCGAGGTCCCGGGTTCAATCCCAGGTCAGGGCACACAGGAGAGGTGCCCATCTGTTTCTCCTTCCTCTCTGTCTCTCTCTTCCCCCCCCCCCCTTCAGCCAGGGCTCCATTGGAGCGGGGTTGGCCCAGGCTCTGAGGATAGCTCCATTGTCTCCACCTCAGGCACTAGAATGGCTCCGGCCCCAGCAGAGCGATGCCCCAGATGGGCAGAGCATCACCCTCTGGTGGGCATGCCCGGTGGATCCCAGTCAGGCACATGCGGGAGTCTGTTTGACTGCCTCCCCACTTCTGGCTTCAGAAAAATACAAAAAATAAAAGAGAAAATTTCTTCTTCATATACCCTTATGTTATATTATTTTATCAGAAGTCATCAGGGGCCCTGGCCAGTGGCTCAATGGATAGAGCATTGGCCTGGCATATGGACATCCCGATTCAATTCCTGGTCAGGGCACACAGGAGAAACGACCATCAGCTTCTCTCCTCCTTGCTATCCCCCTTCACTCTCTCTTCCCCTCCTGCAGCCAGTGGCTCGACTGGTTTGAGCATCAACCCTGGGTGCTGAGGATAGCTCTGTTGGTCCAAGTGCATCAGCCTCATGCACTGAAAATAGCTCAGTACTTGAGCCTTGGCCCCAGACAGGTTTGCTGGGTAGATCCTGGTCGGGGTGTGTGCGGGAGTCTGCCTCACTAACTCCTCTCCTCCCACCAAAAAAATAAATAAAATCATCAGTGCTTTCTCTAAGTAGGTTTCAGGGATACAGATTTTTGTATACTGCATTCAAGAGCAGTTGTCAGTTATGATCTTGATTTCCATAGTGATTGTTGAACATTTATTTTCTACATAATATCTGCCTGGAGTAAAAGCATATCCATATACTTCTGGTGTTCTCATCAGTTCATAAAAGGACTTTCAGAATATAAATACCTCTGACTGCTATATGAGCAGGGCAGAGATGGGAAAGAATGTCCTAAAGTTAACAAAGGTCGGTGTGTGTGGGTGTGTGTTGTTTTTTATTTCCTGGCCTCTGTGCTTCAAAGAATGGCTCCTTTATCACTGACAGTGCAGTGTCTCTCCTTTTTTATTTTCTTTTTAGTGAGAGAAACAGAAAGACAAACAGGAAGGGAGAGAGATGAGAAGCATCAGTATGTAGTTGCATCACTTTAGTTGTTCACTCATTGCTTCTCATACGAGCCTTGACTGGGCAGGGCTTCAGCTGAGCCGGTGACCCCATGCTCAAGCTACTGAGCCAACGTGGGTACTCAGCTTCCCAGGTTGACGCTCTAGCCACTGTGCCACCACTAGTCACACGGCCTCTTGTCTTTATGAGATATTTACCACCAAGTAAAAGGATTAATTCTTAGAGTAAACGGAATAAAACAGAGTAGAATAGAGTAGACCATCTTGCTTCTGACCAATTACTTTCTATAAGTTCTATAGTTTTAGTCAACACAGCTTATTAACAAGTATATTAACTGATTAAAATAATGATGTGTTACCCAAAAATATTGATGATAAATTCTTATTTTCAGTGGTACTGATTTGATGGAAAACTAGGTATATGTATTTGGGTAAATGGCCATGTGATTTTTTTCAGGTTAGACAGCCTAAGTTTGACTTATGCCTTCGATAAGGATCATACCCTCAGAACCTCAAAGCAAGCCTCATTTACTGAGAAAAATGTAAAGTGAAAATTATAAAAAGCTCTGAGTGATCAGAGAATTGTGAAAGAGAATTAAGAAAGGAAAACAGTGCATAGACAGCTTGGAAAGGGTTCAGAGCCCAAAAACGTAATTATTTCATTAGAGCAGAGGTGATGTAGTGTTAGAATTGCAGCTTTGAGTGGTTTGATTTCTGAAACTTAAAATAGTAGAGAAAACCTGAAAGTTCTCTAACTGCACCCTGCACCCTTAGTTTTGAGGAGTTAAATAGGAACTCATTTTTTTTTTTATTCATTTTAGAGAAGAGAGGGAGAGACAGAGAGAGAGAGAGAGAAGAGAGACAGAGAGAGAGAAGGAGGGGAGGAGCTGGAAGCATCAGCTCCCCTATGTGCCTTGACCAGGCAAGCCCAGGGTTTCGAACCGGCGACCTCAGCATTTCCAGATCGACGCTTTATCCACTGCGCCACCACTGGAAACGGGGAGAGACAGTAAAACAGACTCCCGCATGCGCCCAACCAGGATCCACCCGGCACGCCCACCAGGGGCGAAGCTCTGCCCACCAGGGGGCGATGCTCTGCCCCTCGGGGCATCGCTCTGCCGAGACCAGAGCCACTCTAGCACCTGGGGCAGAGGCCAAGGAGCCATCCCCAGCGCCTGGGCCATCCCCACTCCAATGGAGCCTCGGCTGCGGGAGGGGAAGAGAGACAGAGAGGAAGGAGGGGGGGTGGAGAAGCAAATGGGTGCTTCTCCTATGTGCCCTGGCCGGGAATCGAACCCAGGTCCCCCGCACGCCAGGCCGACGCTCTACCGCTGAGGCAACTGGCCAGGGCAGGAACTCTTTTTTGCATTCAGAAAGAAGAGAGGGGAAAAAATGAGGAAATTTCAACTGAAGAGAATGGCCATAAAAGACTTCTTACAGAAATCTTTCTGAATCTGAAATTAATGCTCGCTTCTGGTCAAAGTAAATATACAATACATGATCTCCAGTGCTGTGAATCTGTTGCCCCAGCTAGAATGTTTCATGACACTAGAGGAGAAGTGAGACAAGTGTTGTTGATTTTCTAGTCGGCTTTGAGGTTGATTGAGCGAGGGGAGAAGTGAGGGAGCACAAGGCTAAGAAGAGCGTCAGGCTGCTGCAGGGTTACGGAGCAGAACACCTCTCCAGGTCATCTACAGAGGAGGTTGCGGCCTGTCACTCTCATCCACTATATGGGTTTCGTAGAGGGTGAATGTTCTGGCCTTCGATACACACATGTATTTATATATTTTTTTCTTTTAATGAGAAAAAGGATATTTTTTATACTTAAATGCTAAAAATAGAGGCAGTCAGTGAAATAAATGCTAAAAAATCACTTCCAATGTAAGTTCCTGACTTGAGCATGTAATAAGTCAGTTTCATTTCAGATGTTCTGAGCATGTAATCCCATCAGATTGACCAGTGAAATCAGCACTATACCATGTTGTTGGCTGAGGGGTCCAAAACCAAACTGGCAATAATAGTGGTATTCTTTTTTTTTCCCCTTTTTCTCTTTTTATTTTTTTTAAGACTTTATTTATTCATTTTAGGGGTGGGGGGCAGAAAGTATCAACTCCCATATGTGCATTGACCAGGCAAGCCCAGGGTTTTGAACCATTGACCTCAGCATTCTAGGTCGACGCTTTATCCACTGCGCCACCACAGGTCAAGCTCTTTCTTAATTTTTTTTATTGATTGATTTTACTAAGAGAGAGACAGAGAGAGGAGCCACAATCTGTTCCTGTGTGTGCCCTGACTGAGGACCGAACCGGCATCCTCTGTGCTTCAGGATGATGCTCTAGCCAAGTGGGCTACCTAGCCAGTGCAGCAGTAGTATTAGAGTTGCCTTTTGTAAAAAATAAAATACGTAAACTTTGTATTTTAGGATAGTTTTAGATTAACAGAAAAGTTGAAATGTAGAATATACCCTATACTTAGTTCTCACTATTATTAACATCTCACATTACTATGGTACCTTTGTCTCAGTTAGTGAGCCAATAGTAATACAGCCTTATAATAGTGAAGTCAGTACTTCATTCATTCTAATTTTCTTAGTTTTTAACTGTCCTTTTTCTGTTTCAGGATACCACATTACATATTGTCACTATGTTTCTTTAGATACCTCTTAACAGTAGCGGTTTTTAGTTACCTTTTTACCCTAACAGATTAAAGTATACTAGAGAGAGGTTGTAGAAATTGCTTCATGTGTAGACTCCCCCGCAGAGTCAATTTGTCCTTATTTATCATTGCATAACAGTGTCTGCCGTATCATAGGTGCTCGGCATTTAGAATGGCTCATGATTAGGTCATTGGATGCCTCAAAAAAAGGATGACTAAATCATGCTATGCTAATATTATTAGCTAGATGTAAGCAAGATGACTTTTAAGTGGTAATTAATCTTCCACCGCAGTTTTCTGTTTTCCTGAGATCATTGTTTATTTTTCTTATTTTCCCTGCTCTTATTAAAGAAATACTCAGCAGATCATTACACACCTTTCCCTTCTGACCTGGCTTTCCTCTCAGAGCAAGTAGCTGCTGCCTGTGGATTTCAGGGTTTCCGAGCTGAAGCAGGTATCCTGAATTACTACCGGTTAGATTCGACGCTGGGAATTCACGTAGACAGATCCGAGCTCGATCACTCCAAACCCCTGCTGTCATTCAGGTAACTTAGTTCTAGGGGTTTGGGATTACTTTTTATCACCTCATTCCATTTTCTAAAGCATTTTTAAACTCAACTGAAAAACATTAAACTCTAAAAAAAGTGGCTGGACTCTAATCTTTCACTTCTGGACATTTGGACAGTGTATCATAGGCAGAATTAGTCCTTGAAGAGTAGTGACCGAATTACGATTAATATTTCTGTTTAAGATGCATGGATTCTCCCTTTTGTAATGAGAGTTACTGTCAGTGTCTCCGGAATAGGCAAGTGGAAGGCCATACAGCAAAGTAAGTGTCTGCTTGGGAATAGAAAGTACTGCAGCTGTGTCTGACAAGGAAAGTGCCTGAACAGAATCTTGTATTATTACCTTACTTTAAAATGAACAAGTATGTTAAATACAGTAAAGGGCTTAAATACAATAGTCCCCTCTTATCCACAGGGGATACCTGAAACCACAGATAATAGTGAACCTTGCATATACTATGATAAAGTCAATTTATAAAACAATTATAACAATATTATTGTAATCAAAGTTATGTGCCTGTGATCACTAGTTTCGGGAGTCCCTTGCTGAAGTTTTTGTACAGGCTCAGTGCTTTTTGGCACAATGTGCTGCTGTCAGTTGGAACGTATTTTGTTTGTCTTCCACAAATTTCATGCCCTTTCCATCTTAACTTAGCACTTATCATGCACAGTGGCTGTAACTTTTGCAGTTTGAGGTACAACAACAAAACCAGCACAAATGTCTTTTTTCTTCTTCACAAGTTCATAGATAGCAGATTCGTTCTGACTGTATACCTTAGCATCCTCGGTATACATATTGTCATCTTTCCTTATTAATTAAGTCAAGAACATTCACCTTTCACTTAAAGGAACCACTCTACGGCTTCCCTTTGGCATATCTAAATTACCAGCATCACCATTCTTACACTTGGGGCTGTTATTAAGTAAACTAAAAGTGACTTGAACACAAGCACTTCGATTTGATAACTGAGGCAGCTACTACTAAGTGACTAATGCGCAGGGAGTGACACAGCATGGGTTTGCTGAACAAAGGGACAAGTCATGTCCAGGCTAGACGGAGCAGGATGCTAAGAGATCCCATTACTACTCAGAACAGCACAATTTAAAACTTACGAATTGTTTATTGAATATTTTATTTCTGGGCTTATTTAGTTCTATTTAATATTTTTGGACCACAGTTGACCATGGATAACAAACTGCAGAAAGAGAAACCATGGGTAAAGGGAGACTTATTATAGTTTTCTTGAAAGACTTGAATATGCATCAATAAAACATATATGGGTATTATTAAAACTAAATTCTTATTTGGCTATTTAACTGCTTCAGATTTTATTTCACCACAGTCCTGTGGGCAGTGGTAAGTTTAAGTAACAGATCGTGAGTTGGTCACTCACAGACAAAAACCAAAAGAGAAGCATCTTAGCCCAGTTAGAAAGGAAGATTTGGGAGCAAACAGAAATTAGGAAATCATGCAGTTACCAGTAACCTTGCCAACCATGACAGTAACAGAGTCTTCTGTTGTTCTGTTTACTTGTACTTTTGTAGCTTCGGACAGTCTGCCGTCTTTCTCCTGGGTGGTCTCAAAAGAGACGAAGCCCCCACAGCCATGTTTATGCACAGCGGTGACATCATGGTGATGTCAGGTTTCAGCCGCCTGTTGAACCATGCAGTTCCGAAGGTCCTTCCAAGCTCCGAGGGGGGTAGCCTGCCTTGCTGCCTAGGAAGCCCTCCGCCGGCTGTCCTCGTCAGAGATTCAGTGGTTGAGTGCTGTTCTGTGGAGGACTGGCAGGTGTGCGCCAGCTACCTGAAAACTGCTCGTGTCAACATGACCATCCGACAAGTCCTGGCCACAGACCAAGACTTCCCTTTGGAACCCATAGAGGAGAATAAAAGAGGCGTCGCCACAGAAGGTTTCTGCCATCTGGATGATGAGAATAGCCAAGTAAAACGAGCTAGGTTAAACCTGGACAGCTGAGACTTAGCCCATTCTTCTACTTAGGCAAGTCTTAGAGCAAGTGCCTGTGCTGTTTTGTATTGTCATTGACTTGAGCGCCAAGGCAAGCCAAAACAGGCAGGGAAAACTCATCATGGATCACACTGTTTGTTGCCTTGGAACCCATTCTGAAGATTATACTGGTAAAGACTATCTGACTTGTCACGTCCATTGCCTAACCAGGACTGGACCGGACAGGTGTTTGCCATGGTCTCGTCCTGCTTAGGCAGATATGTGTGTGAGAAGTCCCAGGAGATACGACACTCCACAACAGCCTTCCCAGCCTCAGCCATGACCTCTGAGGGAGATGGAAGGCAATTTCCATGTTTGTGAAGCCTGTAACTACTTTAGATTTTATTAATGGAAACATAATAGCCCTCCCACCACCCCATTAGTGATTTTGTGATAAAGTTGTAGTTCCATGAACCAACCATTAGTCTCACTTAATTCATTCTTCCAATTAGCATCAAATCTTTTGATCTTGGTTTCCATCTTTTCTGGTCTTCACAGAAGATTCCTATACACATTAAGACAATGGAAATGGAAATCTCATCCCCTAGGAAAGAAATTAATCACAGCCATCCTGCCTAAAAGGTAAATATTTATAAACCCAAGGAAAGGGAATGGTAGTTTCTCCAGATGCTTTTGGTCTCTGAACTCTTGCTCATGGCTTTTTAATGCAATTTTAATTGTTGGAGTAAAGTCAGAAGGATGTTTTGTAACTGTTTTCTCCATGAATAAACTTAGTTTTAAATGAAAGATCTGTATCGTCTTTCGGGGTCAGTGTATCTGAGATTAGTTTTTTCCTATTTCTTCTTGCTGTCTTGTTCTTGCAGTTCAAGCCCTCTAGCTGTGCCTGCCCTACACCATCCAGGTCTGCCCTAAGTATTTTTTGTGGTCGTCTCCAAGGAGAGAATATTCCAGTCATTGCTGTCTTTTTTGATTGTGGATAGCTTGGAAACCCATGAAGCATTGAATTTCAATCTTTATTTCCCCACCGCCCCCTCCAGTTTAACTCACTATACCCTGAGCTAGGTTCCTCTACATTTCTCTGGACCTCAGTTTCCTCATTCATAAAATGAAGATAATACTGCCATCATCCTACAGTGACATTGGTATTTCAAATAAAGGGAATTTAGTGCTCCTTTCTGGAAATGTCATGTGCCAGTATTTTATTTCTTTGGACTCTTAGAAACATTCTGGCTTACTTGTATGGGTAACTACCTGGAAGCCACTTTGATAACTGCTGCTTACAACATGATTTGCTGAATTTTCATTTCTCTGCCTTTCTTTTTCTTATGAACATTGAATATTGAGTTCATATTGTAATCCTTGTTAGGTTATTTTATTTTTTTAAGGAATAAAAGAGTCAATCTTATGTGTAACTAAGTTCTAAAATTAGTACATTAGCCTGACTTGTGGTGGCACAGTGGATAAAGTATTGACCTGGAAATGCTGAGGTTGCCAGTTCGAAACCCTGGGCTTGCCTGGTCAAGGCACATATGGGAGTTGATGCTTCCAGCTCCTCTCCCCCTTCTCTCTCTGTCTCGCCTCTCTCTCTCTCTCTGTCTCTCCCTCTCCTCTCTAAAAAAATGAATAAATAAAAAAATAAAATAAAATTAGTACATTATAGGAAGATTTTATAATTTAAATTACCACCGGAAAAATCCCATAAATTTTCCATAATGCAGATTATATGTGACCCACTGGAAACTAACATACTGTTTAGTAAATCCAACAGAGTCAGCTTATCCTTCATCATTACAGTAGCTTGCTCTGTGTTCGGTTAAATAGCATATAAAGGTAGTGACTTGTGTGTAGGGCAAAGTTGCACGAAAGTACGTATTCAAACTGTAAACTTGCACTCCATGAAGCAAGATGCATGTGCCAGTAGAAGCATGTGGAAACTGAGGCCAGCCAAGAGACCAGCAGATTATTCTCCCAGCCCAGGTCCCCTTTGTTTCAGTTGTCTCCAAGATGTTTTCTAAGTCGGACCTAGCAAACTATGACCCTCCTGTCCTTTTTTTTTTTTTTTTTTTTTGACAGGGACAGACAGGAAGGTAGAGAGGTGAGAAGCATCAATTCTTTGTTGCGGCACCTTAGCTGTTCATTGATTGCTTTCTCATATGTGCCTTGACCGTGGGCCTTCAGCAGAGTAACCCCTTGCTCAAGCCAGCGACCTTGGGCTCAAGCTGGAGAGCTTTGTGCTCAAACCGGTGAGCTTTGTGCTCAAACCAGATGAGCCCGCACTCAAGTTGGTGACCTTGGGGTTTCGAACCTGGGTCCTCCTGTCCCAGTCTGCCGCTCTATCCGCTGCGCCACTGCCTGGTCAGGCCCTCTTCCTGTTTTTGTACTGCCCACAGACTGAGAATAGTTTATACATTTCTAAATAGTTGTGAGGGGGATCAAAAGAATATTTTGTGACACATGAAAATACATAAAATTCAAATTTGTGTCCATAACATTTTATTACAACACAGCCACACGAATTCATTTACAGATTATCTGTGGCTTGTCTCATGGTAGAAGGAATCATTGCAGTGGTGACTGTAGCCTACAAAACCTAAAAGGTAATCTGGCCTCTTACAGAAAACATTTGCCAACACCTAGAAAGAAAACTAGAACCCCTAGAAAGGAACCTGAAACCGGGGAAGGGACTGGGGTAAGACTTCCCTTTCTCTTTATTATTTTATACCAAAAATGCCAGAGTATATTCATTTTGTTCTAGGATATATGTGGTGTTTAGTGGAGTCGCAAATGTTAGACCTGCAGAAATTGGTGCTCTAGGGGAACAAACATTGCTGTAACTTCTAAGGCAAAGTTTCAAAGTATGTTAACACGTGACTCTACATGCCAGCTTGACCAGGGCAGCGCTGAAGTATGTCCCCTTCTCCTCTCGGAAGTGATCTGGCTGATGATAAATTATATGTCATCCTAATTTTATCTTAAAATGTGTACCGTTTGACCCAATATATTTTACTTCTAGGAGTTGAGTCTAAGGAGGTAATTAGAGCTGTCCACAAAATTTTTATGTAAGTTTGATGTAATAGTAAAAGTTTGAAGTATGTTCAATATCCAGCAACAAGGAGTTGATTGATTAAATTCATATATTCATTCAATAAATGGTTATTGAGCACTATTCTTTGTAAGAGACATTGTTCTTTGACTGCATGGAGGGCCTTTATGGTACCCACAGCCCCATGGGTATGACGTGAGCATTCAGTGGAAAACTATAGCCATTAAAAGTCGTGTGATGCCTGACCAGGCGGTGGCGCAGTGGATAGAGCGTCGGACTGGGATGCGGAAGTACCCAGGTTCGAGACTCCGAGGTCGCGCGCGGGCTCATCTGGCTTGAGCAAAGAGCTCGCCAGCTTGGACCCAAGGTCACTGGCTCCAGCAAGGGGTTACTCGGTCTGCTGAAGGCCCACGGTCAAGGCACATGTGAGAAAGCAATCAATGAACAACTAAGAAGTCGCAACGCGCAACAAGAAACTGATGATTGATGCTTCTCATCTCTCTCTGTTCCTGTCTGTCTGTCCCTGTCTATCTCTGCCTCTGTAAAAAAAAAAAAAAAAAAAAAAAAAAGTCGTGTTTTTGGAAGAACCGGTAGAGATAGGACATAGTGCACAGTACTGAATGAGCAAATCCAATTATGAAACCATGCCTACTAGCCTAATTTTATTTTTTTTAATATTTTATTTATTTATTATAGAGGGGGGGGGGGAGGAGCAGGGAGCATCAACTCCCATATGTGCTTTGACCAGGCAAGCCCAGGGTTTGAACCGGCAACCTCAGCATTTCCAGGTTGACGCTTTATCCACTGCGCCACCACAGGTCAGGCTAGCCTAATTTTATATAGAAGTTTTACGTTTGAGAAAAAAAACCCGAAGGCTACGTATACCAAAATGTGAATGATGGTGGGATTGTAGTGTTTATTTTATTTGTGCTTTTTGATATTTTTGATTTTTTTACAGTGAAAATCTTTTTAAATCATTGCTTTTTTAAAATTTTTATTTAATGATCTTTAGAGAGAGAGGAAGGGAGAGAGACAAAGAGAAAAACATCAATTTGTTGATGCACTTATTTATGCCGTCATTAGTTGATTTCCTGTTTGTGCCCTGACCAGTGATTGAACCCACAACTTGGCGTGTTGGGACAATCCTCTAACCAACTGAGCCACTCAGCCAGAGCCTTACATCATTTTTTAAAAGAATAAATGTTAGCCCTGGCCAGTTGGCTCAGTGGTAGAGCATCAGCCCAGCATGTGGAAGTCCTGGGTTCGATTCCTGGTCATGGCACACAGGAGAAGCGCCCATCTGCTTCTTCACCCTTTACCCCCTCCTTTCTCTCTCTCTCTCTCTATCTTCCCCTCCCGCAGCCAAGGCTCCACTGGAGCAAAGTTGGCCCGGGCGCTGAGGAATGCCTCCACAGCCTCCACCTCAGGCGCTAGAATGGCTCTAGCTGCAATGGAGCAACATCCCAGATGGGCAGAGCATCGCCCCCTGGTGGGCATGCCAGGTGGATCCTGGTCAGGCGCATGTGGGAGTCTGTCTGACTGCCTCCCCCCAAGAATAAATGAATAAATGTTACCGTGACCAGGTGGTTGTGCAATGAGTAGAGCATAGTCCGGGGATGCTGAACACCCAGGTTCGAAACCCTGAGGTCACTGGCTTGAACACAAGCTCATCTGGCTTGAGTGCAGGCTCACCAGGTTGAGTGCAGGCTCACACTGGCTTGAGCATGGCTCACCACCTCAGCTGGAGACCCCCCTCCCCCGTCAAGGCACATATGAGAAAGCAATCAATGAAAACTGAGGTGCCACAAATATGAGTTGATGTTTCTCATCTCTCTCCTTTCCCTTATGTCCCTGTGTGTGTGTGTCTCTCTCTTGTTTTAAAAAAATAAAAGTAAAGAATAAATGTTGAGCCCTGACCTGATAGCTCAGTTGGTTAGAACATCATCCTGAAGCGTAGAGTTTGCTGGTTCAATCCCCAGTCAGGGCACGTACAGGAACAGATCAATGTATTCCTCTTTCTCTCTTTCTCTCTCTCTCCACCACCCTTGCTAAAAATCAATTTAAAAATTTTTTTAAATAATGTTTGTTGTTTTTTAAAGAAATACTTTGATCTTGAGTTCTACCTCTACCTGAAATCTCTTAAAATGCAAATCTGACATCAATGTTTTCTAACAAAAGGCTTATTTGATGCAATTATTTTATGTAATAAAATATAGCCACTATAACCATGTGGGGGTTTTTTGTTTTTTTCCTTTTCTGAAGTTGGAAACAGGGAGGCAGTCAGACAGACTCCCACATGCACCCGACCGGGATCCACCCAGCACGTCCACCAGGGGGCGATGCTCTGCCCATCTTGGGGCGTCGCTCTGCCGCAATCAGAGCCATTCTAGCGCCTGAGGCAGAGGCCACAGAACCTTCCTCAGCGCCCGGGCAAACTGCTCCAGTGGAGCGTTGGCTGCGGGATGGGAAGAGAGAGACAGAGAGAAAGGAGAAGGGGAGGAGTGGAGAAGCAGATGGGCGCTTCTCCTGTGTGCCCTGGCCGGGAATCGAACCTGGGACTCCTGCACGCCAGGCCGACGCTCTACCGCTGAGCCAACCGGCCAGGGCCAATAACTATGTTTTAAAGATATATTTAATAATTTAAAGAAATGCTCAGTATGTCAACTGAGAAAAACAGTTTAAAAACATCATGCACAGCAGCCTGGCCTGTGGTGGCACAGTGGATAAAGTGTTGTCCTAGAACGCTAAGGTCACCAGTTCAAACCCTGGGCTTGCACGGTCAAGGCACATACAGGAAGCAACTACAATGAGCTGATGCTTCCTGCTCTCCCCCATCTCTCTCTTTCTATCTCTCCTCTCTCTAAAAATCAATAAATAAAATATTTTTTAAAAAGAAAACATCATGGGCCCTGGCCGGTTGGCTCAGCGGTAGAGCGTCGGCCTAGCGTGCGGAGGACCCGGGTTCGATTCCCGGCCAGGGCACATAGGAGAAGCGCCCATTTGCTTCTCCACCCCTCCGCCGCGCCTTCCTCTCTGTCTCTCTCTTCCCCTTTCATAACCAAGGCTCCATTGGAGCAAAGATGGCCCGGGCGCTGGGGATGGCTATGTGGCCTCTGCGGCAGGCGCTTGAGTGGCTCTGGTCGCAACATGGCGACACCCAGGAGGGTCGCAACATGGCGACGCCCAGGATGGGCAGAGCATCGCCCCCTGGTGGGCAGAGCGTCGCCCCCTGGTGGGCGTGCCGGGTGGATCCCGGTCGGGCGCATGCGGGAGTCTGTCTGACTGTCTCTCCCTGTTTCCAGCTTCAGAATGAAAAAAAAAAAAAAAAGAAAAAAAGAAAACATCATGCAGAGCATTTTACCAGTGATTTTGTATGTAGTGTGCACATGCACAGAAAAGGTTGAAGGATCATATTATATATATGATATAATAACATATATATATATATATATTCCAGATTTTCTGTAAGCGAGCTTGAATTGCTTTTTGACAAAGGCCTCTGGTGTTTTTGAAAGGGGGCAGGTAAGGCACACAGCTCAGCAGTAGCATGTTTGTGAAGTGGCCACTCACCTTTCCAAATGCGAGCCCTCATCAGTCCCATTCCACTCAGGCCCTTAGGTCTCTCTGATCTTCCCAACGCTTTAGAACACGCCTGGCCAAGATGGGTCCTCTCGCCACTCTGCCTGTTATTTTGCCTGCTTCCAGCACCTTACATCAGGAGCCCAGGCCCTCAGTGAGACTGGGGGATGTTGCTGAACAAGACAGACTCAGCAGGACTTGGCTCACCATGTTCTGATTTTCCCAAGTCCTTTTTTACTAAAATAAGCTGGGCTTATCCCTTTTCCCTTTTTCCTTAATCTAAAAGGTTGGTTTATTAGAGCAGGAAAAAAAACCAAAAACCTAATACCTTAGGAGGATTCAACCTAGGCAAATTAGAATGGTAATGAGGCAGAAAGAAGCCCAGGGAATGATTATTGATCTCAGCGTGACTGGGGCTAGAGGAGCTAGGCTGGAAAGATGCCTCCCCGTTTTCTGTTACAAAGGTTACCATGAGGAAAAGGCAATGCAGTCTTATTAGCCTGGGTAGTGAATTTTTATTGACATTCCTTTTGATCTACTATTCTATCCAAATTTGAGCCCTCACAGAGAAGTGTTCATTGAGTTTCAATTTGTTTTATTGGTATAAAACAGTTCTTAATAAGATAAAATAATATCATAGATGGAAAGTGAGATAAAGTAGTTATCAGGAAAGATAAATTTTAATAACAGCCCCAATACTTAACCTGTGTACCTTGAATAAGACACTCAGCTGAGCCTCACTTGACCTTTTTGAGCCACGGTTACCATTTTTAAGACCCAGTTTGCTCATCTGTAAGGAGGTTTTACCAAGTGATCCTGTTTCCTACCACCTTTGCGATGCTATATTTTTAAAATGAGAAATTAAACCAGGATTCAGATAAATGACCAACAGAGCTACCCACCCACTGGGCAAGATTTTTGTTAAGAAAATCTAGCATTAATCAAAGGAAAGGAAAAACACAGCTGGAACTTCTCAAGAAAAGAATACAAATAGCCAGTAAAAATATGAAACAATGCTGACCTCACTAGCAGGGAAATACAAATTAAAGCAAGGCGATGTAAATTTGTACCCATTCACTTGGCAAAATGAAAGATTGTGATCGCTGGACTCCTCCCTCACACCCTACTTCTAAAACTTTATTTATTTATTTATTTTTAACAGAGGCAGAGATAGACAGGGACAGACAGACAGGAAAGGAGAGAGATGAGAAGCATCAATCATCAGTTTCTCGTTGCGCATTGCGACTTCTTAGTTGTTCATTGATTGCTTTCTCACATGTGCCTTGACCGTGGGCATTCAGCAGACCGAGTAACCCCCTGCTGGAGCTAGCGACCTTGGGTCCAAACTGGTGGGCTCTTTGCTCAAGCCAGATGAGCCCGCGCTCAAGCTGGCGACCTCGGAGTCTCGAACCTGGGTCCTTCCGCATCCCAGTCCGACGCTCTATCCACTGTGCCACCACCTGGTCAGGCCACACACCCTACTTCTAATCCCACAGTAAATGCTGGCTCTATCTACCTTTCAAGCAGCCAGAATCTAACCACTTCCATTCACTTCACTGTTACTCACTGGCCCAAGCCACTGTAATCTCTCAAGTGGATTATTGCAATACACTCCTACCCAACTTCTAACATGCTTGTCCCCACCACCTTCCGCCAGTTTTTTTTTTTTTCTTTTGAGAGAGGGAGAAGAAGGAAGGAGGGTGCAGGGAGAGATAGAAGCATCTACTCGTTCCATTAGTTGTGCACCTATTGATTGCATCTCATATGTGCCCTGACTGAGGGTCAAACTCTCAACATTAGGGTCAAGCCAACAACCCCGGGATCAAACCAGCAGCATTCCAGCATAATAATGCTCTATCCACTGTGCCACCAGCCAGGACCATAGTTTATTCTTAACATAGCAGCCATAGTGAGACTGTTAACACCCAGGACAACCTGACCAGGCAGTGGCGTAGCAGATAGAGCATCGAACTGGGGCGTGGAGGACCCAGGTTCAAAACCCCAGGGTCGCCAGCTTGAAGGTGGGCTCATCTTGTTTGAGCAAGGCTCACCAGCTTGAGCCCAAGGTCACTGACTTGAGCAAGGGGTCACCCAGTCTGCTGTACCCCCCGGTCAAACATATGAGAAAGTAATCAGTGAACAACTAAGGTGCTGCAACAAAGAATTGATGCTTCTCATCTCTCTCCCTTTCTGTCCCTCTCTCTGTCTCTCTCTGTCTCTGTCACACACACACACAACACCCAAGGCAAATCATGTTACTCTTATACCCAAAACATTCTAGCATCACTCCTAAATCTGAGTTAAAGCTAAAGTCCTTTCAGTTGCCTACCAGTCCCTACCCAACGTGAGCCCCATTTCTTCTCAGTTGTCTTGCCAGCTCTATTCAAGCCACGCTTCCTCCTTGCTGCACCTCTGAGCAGACCAAGCATGTTTCTACCCCGAGCCTCTGTGCTGGACTGTTTCTTTTCTTTGCCTGGAACACCCTCAAGGTTTGTATATGGCCAGTAGTCACCGCCATCATGGCCATGCACATGCAGGTTCTCACTGGATTTGGGCAGCTGGTAAAGAAACAGTGGAGCCAAAAAATTGGTGTGCCATTCCTTTATTCAAGTCTCGCACCGACCGGCGAGCAAACACACAGAGAAAACACTTCCTTCTTTTTTTTTTTTTTTTTTTTTCTTTTTTTTTTTTTTTGCATTTTTCTGAAGCTGGAAACAGGGAGAGACAGTCAGACAGACTCCTGCATGCGCCCGACCGGGATCCACCCGGCATGCCCACCAGGGGACGACGCTCTGCCCACCAGGGGGCGATGCTCTGCCCATCCTGGGCGTCGCCATGTTGCGACCCTCCTGGGTGTCGCCATGTTGCGACCAGAGCCACTCTAGCGCCTGGGGCAGAGGCCACAGAGCCATCCCCAGCGCCCGGGCCATCTTTGCTCCAATGGAGCCTTGGCTGCGGAAGGGGAAGAGAGAGACAGAGAGGAAGGTGCGGCGGAGGGGTGGAGAAGCAAATGGGCGCTTCTCCTGTGTGCCCTGGCCGGGAATCGAACCCGGGTCCTCCGCACGCTAGGCCGACGCTCTACCGCTGAGCCAACCGGCCAGGGCCAACACTTTCTTCTTCATTCAGAGCTCACAAAGCCCTGACACATTGTCCGGTTCCACAACCAGGACAGTCTCCAGTTTCTCCTAGAATCAAAGGCCCCACCAGTCTCAGTGGAGCTTGCAAAAACCCCTCACCTCTGTTCCTCATCTCCTTCTTCTTTCTCTCTGCACAAACTCTGCAAAACCACGACATTCTCTTTCTTCTCTTTTTAAAACTTTTCTGGGCCCTGGCTGGTTGGCTCAGCGGTAGAGCGTCGGCCTGGTGTGCGGGGGACCCGGGTTCGATTCCCGGCCAGGGCACATAGGAGAAGCGCCCATTTGCTTCTCCACCCCCACCCCTCCTTCCTCTCTGTCTCTCTCTTCCCCTCCCGCAGCCAAGGCTCCATTGGAACAAAGATGGCCCGGACACTGGGGATGGCTCCTTGGCCTCTGCCCCAGGCGCTAGAGTGGCTCTGGTCAAGGCAGAGCGCCGCCCCGGAGGGGCAGAGCGTCGCCCCTGGTGGGCGTGCCGGGTGGATCCCGGTCGGGCGCATGCGGGAGTCTGTCTGACTGTTTCTCCCCATTTCCAGCTTCAGAAAAATACAAAAAAAAAAAAACTTTTCTGGTGCGAAAACCTCTCCTCCAGCAAACAATAGCAAGACAATGGCCCTTCCCAAGCAGGAAGGTAATTTACAGTTTCACAGATCACATACCTGGTGTTAGTTACCCAGTGCCATTTTTTAACACTAAAAGTGAGAAAACTCAAAAAATGCAAATTTTACAAACTCATTTGCCCAACAGTTCGTATTCCCTTCCTTCCAGAAAGTCTCAAATACTGACTCTACTCTATTCCAAACTTCAGTCCCACTGGCATTCCTAATTTTCTTTCTGTTATTTTTTATAGTATTTATGACAAAATTCTACATAATTGACAAAGTAAGAAAATAATGCTTTTTAAGAAAATATTAGATACATAGTCATTATTCATTGTTTCCCTCTAGTAGGCTATAAGTACCACAAGGGAGAGATGTGCCTTAGTTTTCTAGAACAGTGCCTGGCACATAGTAGTTGCTCAATATATATGTGTTAAATGAATGGATATCCAGTGTTGGCGGGACGTGTGAAAATGGGCACTCAGTGATTAGCTAAATTTTGACCCGGCAGTTCTAGGTGTCTTCCCTATAGAAATGCCTACAGTAATGATATGTGTAAAAAGATGTTCATTATAATATTGTTCATAATAGTGGAAAATTGCAAACAACCCAAACTTTAATCAATAGGAAAAGAGTTATTTGAATTATGGCTCAGACACACTATGGAATATTAATACTCCGCAGCCCTTTATGAGAATGTACTGACATAAAAAGAGCTGCAAGATGCATTGGTCGTTGAAAAACAATATGATATGCAAAATGATATGCATAGTGTAAAAACTACCGTGTTAAACTATTGTGTACATATAAAAAAGCTAATCTGTAGAAACTAAACAAGACTCCTCTCTGAATATTCACGTACATACTTGTAAGTGCATGGAGGACAGGACACTTCCAAAGGTAACAGTGGGTAGAGGGATTGGGAGGGGGTGGGAGGACTTCTTTACTCTTCAAGCTTTTGTGTTGTCTGATTTTTTTATAAGAACACTTTTATGCATTACTTACATAAATTTTTAAAATTATGCATAGCAAACCCTATAAAGAATCAGGTAGTAATAAAAAGTGGAGGAAATTCATCTTTCGCCAAACTCTCTGGAAGTTTCCTATTATAAAGAAGATGTGGCACCATGGGAAGTGATGCAGAACACAGCCCCCAGTTCAGCTGCTGCGACGGAGGCGTTAGTTCTGGTCTCGGGGTTGGGTGCTCCAGGGAGCTGGTCACAGAACGTGTGGTCGTAATATATCGGCAGGAGAACCAACCTCCATCATATTTTTGCATATTCTAAGCTCGGTGGCTTGCTGTGCCCAGAAACCTAGTTCTCTCTCTGCCATGAAAATACCAGTGTGGGCTTTGGTTGCTAGGGCAAGAAATGGTCAACCTTAAGGTTGAACCAATTTGTGATGCCCACAGTTCCCTGAAAAGAATTACTGTATTCTTTAGATACATGGCTGGGCAGATAGCATGGAAGTCCACACGGCCTGAAGACGTTATTTCTGTTAGCTCTGTGGTGAGGGCAAGACAGAAGGATGGCAGACTTCCCTGCTTTATTTTTAAGAGGTGTTCAACACCAAGGCTCCATTCTCAACTGGTGGTAAAAGAGTGAACAAACCTGTGAAAACCTCCTGGGTTTCTGGCTCTCTTATCTCTGAAGACAATCGTGCAGTGTCTGTGTCATTAACCTACTACTCCTGCCTTTAGAGGGGTCACATGGTGGGAGAATTGCCTATGGTGGTCAAAGAAATACCAGCCTCCTGCTGCCTGGCAGGCAACAGCCCTTGTTACTGAATCATCCAGCAGCTATTGAGCATCTGTGACGCGAGTCGCTGTGTTGTGTGAATGTGACAGACAGTTTCTGCTCACAGGGCAGGTCCTACAGTGAGTAGGGAAACACCTACATAAACAGGCAGTGACTATGGTGTGATGGGCCAAGGACAGGGTGTGACGAGAGGGGCACTCATCCCTAAGCTGGTAGGGAAGGGCTTCCTGCAGGAAGTGGCATGAAAGCTGAGAAGGAGTGAGCAAGCGTTAGCTCCATTCCCCTCTGTCTGGCTCAAGACCTTTTATTGCTTCTTGTTTCATTGATTTCGTGGAAATAAACACACCTGGAAACTTTTGAGGACTTTTTCAAACCTTAATAGTTTATGATTCTGTACAATTCTTACTGAGAGATTTTCATTTATTTTGTTCGAAGCCCTTAGCAGTGTCTGCTAGCATATCTTTTGTTCACTCTATTATCTGTATCCTCCAAAGAATAAGTTCCCCAAGGGCAGGCATCTTTTTTTTTTTTTACAGAGACAGAGAGTCAGAGAGAGGGATAGACAGGGACAAACAGACAGGAATGGAGAGATGAGAAGCATCAATCATTAGTTTTTCATTGCGCATTGCAACACCTTAGTTGTTCATTGATTGCTTTCTCATATGTGCCTTGACCGTGGGCCTTCAGCAGACCGAGTGACCCATTGCTCTAGACCAGGGGTCCCCAAACTTTTAACACAGGGGGCCAGTTCACTGTCCCTCAGACTGTTGGAGGGCCAGACTATAAAAAAAATATGGCCCTGGCCGGTTGGCTCAGCGGTAGAGCGTCGGCCTAGCGTGCGGAGGACCCGGGTTTGATTCCCGGCCAGGGCACACAGGAGAAGCGCCCATTTGCTTCTCCACCCCTCCGCCGCGCTTTCCTCTCTGTCTCTCTCTTCCCCTCCCGCAGCCAAGGCTCCATTGGAGCAAAGATGGCCCGGGCGCTGGGGATGGCTCTGTGGCCTCTACCTCAGGCGCTAGAGTGGCTCTGGTCGCAACATGGCGACACCCAGGATGGGCAGAGCGTCGCCCCTGGTGGGCGTGCCGGGTGGATCCCGGTCGGGCGCATGCGGGAGTCTGTCTGACTGTCTCTCCCCGTTTCCAGCTTCAGAAAAATGAAAAAAAAAAGAAAAAAAAAAAAGAACAAATCCCTGTGCACATTGCACATATCTTATTTTAAAGTAAAAAAACAAAACGGGAACAAATACAATATTTAAAATAAAGAATGAGTAAATTTAAATCAACAAACTGACCAGTATTTCAATGGGAACTATGTTCCTCTCACTGACCACCAATGAAAGAGGTGCCCCTTCTGGAAGTGCAGTGGGGGCCGGATAAATGGCCTCAGGGGGCCGCATGCGGCCCGCAGGCCGTAGTTTGGGGACCCCTGCTCTAGACAGTGACCTTGGGTCCAAGCTGGTGAGCTTTTTGCTCAAACCAGATGAGCCCGCGCTCAAGCTGGTGACCTCGGGGTCCCGAGCCCAGGTCCTTCTGCATCCCAGTCCGACGCTCTATCTACTGCGCTACCGCCTGGTCAGGCAGGGCAGGCATCTTTTTGTCTTATTCGCTGACACCTAGAATACTGCTTGATACATAGTGACTGCTTGATAAAACATTGGATGATTGAAGAAAGTTTTCTTTGTCATACTCTTAATGTGCCTTGGTGTATCACAAAAGTCCTTGGCAAATAGTGAACTGCAGAAAGTCAACAGCATCATTTTGCATAACCCTATGTCCAAGCAGCCTTCTCTGAGGGGTTCACTGCTTATCCTGATTGGAAGTGTGGCTGGAAAAGACACTTCCAGCATCATCAGCCAAGCCCTATCTAAGGACCCCTCATCCCTGAACTAGGGATCATTCCATTACAAGACACACACCCATCAGATTACAAAAAGCGACCGAGGTCAGGAGGAGCACCCAGCCTCCTTGTAAACCAGAATCAGGAAGGACATCAGAACCACGGCAACTGCCCTAGCTCCCTCTCCACCGTCCCCCCGCCTGGCCTTGGCTTCCCTCTGCCTGTGGCTTCCTTCTGCCTGGACCCTCTTTGCCGATGTGTCTCACGCAGGGCTGCCCCCACGTGGCGCCTGCAGTCCCCGACTCCCGGGTTGGGTGAGTGTAGATCGTTGCAGGAGGAGAATCAGCTTGGTATTCTTCAGGTCAGGCTGTCTAGCCCGGGCCAGTCAGCTGTGACCAGGGAGACAGGGATGCCTTCTTCACAACACCAAAGGAAGGACAGGGTAGGAGGAAAGGAAATGATTCGTTGAAGAAACAATTAGCATTCCTATTGACATATATTGTACAGTTTTCCTTCTAGAATGAAGTGCTAGAGATGTGAACCCCAGATCACTGGACCAGGAGATAATAAAAGTGGGCCTGTCCGTGGCTCCCCCCAGCCCCCTTCACCAGAGGCTACTCCCAGACCCTCCTGCAAACAGAACTCATCAGTGTCCCAGCGACATCTCCCGCTCTTTCACCCCTCGGGCACTGGTGAAAGGCTGCAGAGGAGGGTGAGGCAGCTGGTGTCCCACAGTCCCATTGCTTTGGAGACCAGAGGCAATTGAGGCGCCCTCGGCCAGAAAAGTATAATTTAAGGGCTTGGCATCTGGCCGGGGGCAGAGAGCTGTGTTGCCATGGCAATGCCTCGCTTCATTTAACAGCAGCACATCCCTGAGTTTGGTCACATCCACACTCAGGCACATCCAGCGCCCTGTCAGCAGCCCCTCGACACGCACACGTACCTCTGGCAGAAATCCCTCTGCAGGAGGGAAGCACACTCTCGCCCTCTTGCCCAGCATAGACCCCCCTTCCTGCAGCGCCCTGGCCAGTCACGTGGACCCCCAGAGCACCCCAGACGGCCCAGCACGCCAGGGAACCGAGGGTGCCGTTTGAGTGCAAACCCTGTGACAGGCTCACAGGGAAGCCTGCTGGGTCCATATGCTCTGCCAGCACTCCTGACGTGGCCGCATCCCCATCCTCCTTTACAGATCTCCTTAGCGTGTCCTCTCCAACCCTTTGATGACGCCCAGGATGCCGGGAAGGGAGGAGAGGCGCATAGTGGCCCTGCAGCACAGTGCTCTCTGTTTTTCGGAGAGGACAGGGGTTTGGCCAAACCCTGCAGGTGCAGGTGCTTACCCAGAGGCCCCCAAGCACCGACAGATGTTCTGTGCCTGCCCCCCCCAACTCCGGCAGTGGTGGGCAGGACGGAGTAGAGCAGGGAAGCAGGAACTCACAGGGATGTTACTGCAACACTATTTGTAACAGTGAAAAATCAGTAACAGCATAAATGTCCCTTAACAAGGAAGAGGTAAATAAATGGTGGCACACACACAACGGAGAACTCTGTGGAAATTTAAAAGAGTTGTGTAATCTGTATATATCACACGAAAAGATGTCAGTATGTAAAGTGTGACCCCACTTCCGTGTCTTACCTTTATGTGGTTCTATACACACGGATATTTACCATGCATGGGAAAGGGTCTAAGAAGAGTTTGATCAAGAGGTGGTGACGAGCCCTGGCCGGTTGGCTCAGCGGTAGAGCGTCGGCCTGGCGTGCGGGGGACCCAGGTTTGATTCCCGGCCAGGGCACATAGGAGAAGCGCCCATTTGCTTCTCCACCCCCCCCCCCTTCCTCTCTGTCTCTCTCTTCCCCTCCCGCAGCCAGGGCTCCATTGGAGCGAGCATGGCCCGGGCGCTGGGGATGGCTCCTTGGCCTCTGCCTCAGGCGCTAGAGTGGCTCTGGTCTCGGCAGAGCGACCCCTGGTGGGCAGAGCGTCTCCCCTGGTGGGCGTGCCGGGTGGATCCCGGTCGGGCGCATGCGGGAGTCTGTCTGACTGTCTCTCCCGGTTTCCAGCTTCAGAAAATTAAAAAAAAAAAAAAAGAGGTGGTGATGAGAGCCCTTTCAGTTACCCTTTGCTGCTTAACAAACCACCCGAAAACTAGAGACTTAAAACAACAGTGTTATTTGTCCTGCTTCTGTGGGTTGACTAGGTGACCCCTCTGCCGGGTGCCCCTGAGCTCCCTGACACAGCTGCATTTGATCGGTGGTGGCTGCCCGCTGGGCTGCCTCCGTCTCCACAGCCTCCTCCTCCGGGGACTGGGCTGGCTTTCTTCATGGAGTCCAGGCAGCATTCTGAGGGGATGAGAGCAGCAGCAGCAGCAAGACCTCTGGAGGCCAGGGCTCTGGAACCCCACCACATCACGCCTGCCACAGTCTATCGGCCAGAGCAGGTCAAAGGCTGGCCTAGCTCCAAGGGGTGAGGAAGTGGACTCCACCTCTTGATGAGATGAATGGCAGTTCCATTGCAGAGGCCGTAGGGATTGGGATGAGAAGAATTTGGAGCCTTAAACCAAAGGGCACCTTTTACTATTTACTCTACTTTTTCCCCCCTATTGCTTTTAGAAAGAGAGAGAGAGAGAAGGGGGGTAGAAAGAGAAAGACAGAGGAGGAAAGCATGGGGGGGGGAGCATCAGCTTGTGGTTCCACTTAGTTTTTCCAGTTACTTGTACCCTCATTGGTTGCTTCTCATACGTGCCCTGAGTGAGGATTGAACCCACGGCCTCGGATCTATCCACTGGATACCTGACCAGGGCTAATTTTTACTATGTTTAATAATTCTGTGCTTTGTGTTCAAGTAAATTTTTTTTTTTTTTTTGTATTTTTCTGAAGCTGGAAACAGGGAGAGACAGTCAGACAGACTCCCGCATGCGCCCGACCGGGATCCACCCGGCACACCCACCGGGGCGACGCTCTGCCCACCAGGGGGCGATGCTCTGCCCCTCCGGGGCATCGCTCTGCTGAGACCAGAGCCACTCTAGCACCTGGGGCAGAGGCCAAGGAGCTATCCCCAGCGCCCTGGCCATCTTTGCTCCAATGGAGCCTCGGCTGCGGGAGGGGAAGAGAGAGACAGAGAGGAAGGAGAGGGGGAGGGGTGGAGAAGCAGATGGGCGCTTCTCCTGTGTGCCCTGGCCAGGAATCGAACCCTGGTCTCCTGCACGCCAGGCCGACGCTCTACCACTGAGCCAACCGGCCAGGGCCTCAAGTAAATTTTTAAAAATAAATGAAAGGGTGAATTCAAGAGACATTGAAAGACTTTGTTGATACCTAATTCAGATAGAAAAATAAAAAATTACCTCAAGGTTACTAGTCTAGAATTTTAAATTGTGGCAAGTTTTGATGGCTAGAGATGTGACAATATTAACTAGTGAGTCAGTAAGCAAGAATCATGAATTTTAGAGAAAGCAAAAAAAGTAGCTACATTTCACTAGATTCCCAATGATAAAAAATAAATGTAATCAGACTTTGAACTAGTTGGACCTATGAAAAAGATGTACATATTATTACTGAACTATGAAAACAGATGGCAGGATTTTCCACTCTCTCCTGGATTTCTGCCACCGCTTGCTGGTTATTAAGTAATTTGCAACCATGTTCCCACCCATAAAATGGACTGATTCTCTATGACATGGTCTTTGTGAAAAAGGAGTGATGGTTTCACACTTATGTGACATTCCTGTAAAGATGGTTGATCCATCAGCATTGGTGATTTAACAAGATAGTACCCTGAAGGGCTGGGATAAAGAAGACAAGCTAAAGAAAAAATAAAACCCCAGTCTCAAAATGACAAGGGTGAAGCTTCGCAGCTCCCATTCTGTCCTGAGGAGGGAGAGTCTGGGATGTGCAGAGTGCTGTATGAAGTACCAAGTTAAACAAAGGGTCCCCAGGACACATAGCAGGGGCAGAAGAATACAACTATTTATTAGGAAGATGCTAACCCCACAGGGAAGACGGACCTTACATGATGTGTACAGGACAGGAACTCAGAGACCATCACTTTCATTTCATTGTTTAGAAGCAGCAGGTCTGGTCCAGAAGGAAAATGAGGCTCCATCTCTTCAGGAGGGTGACAGAGAACTTGTGGATCTTTCTTAAAACCATAGAGTTCTCACCAAAGAAAAAGGGACTCGGGTGTGCCACACAAGACGCCGGTTAAGAACTCGGCCCTGGCAGGTTGGCTCAGCAGTAGAATGTTGGTTGGCCCGGTGTGTGGAAGTCCCGGGTTTGATTCCCTGTCAGGGCACACAGGAGAAGTGCCCATCTGCTTCTCCACCCTTCCCCCTCTCCTTCCTCTCTGTCTCTCTCTTCTTCTCATGCAGCCAAAGCTCCATTGGAGCAAAGTTGGCCCACCTGCTGAGGATGGCTCCATGGCCTCCACCTCAGGCACTAGAATAGCCCCAGCTGCAATGGAGCAACACCCCAGAGGGCAGAGCATCGCCCCCTGGTGGGCATGCCGGGTGGATTCCAGTCCAGCGCATGCGGGAGTCTGTCTGACTGCCGCCCCACTTCTCACTTCAGAAAAATACAAAAAAAAGACCCACAAAAACAACAACAACAAAAATAAAAAAACAGCAAAGAGAATTTAAGAACTCATTTGTTTAAATAGCTTTTATTAAAAACCCATTAGTTGCTAGGCTCCATGATGGACCTAATGACAGCTAATGCACAACCCTTTCATGCAATCTGTCCTTTAACCATGTCCCTTCCTTTGAGGCGATCTGTCCACAGGACTGAGGGAAGTGCCTGCCCAGAGCCCTCAACCCCCTTCTAGACTGTGCTCTGAGCACCCAGGCCCCCAGAATTCTCTTCCCAGATGGCCCAGCCCGCTCCCTGGGCCAGTGGAGCCCTCACCCTCAGGTTCATCTTCCTGCCAGTGTAGGCACCCCTTGGTCCACAGCAGCTATTTGTGGGCGTGAGGAGAAAACTTAGCCACGCTGACTGGGGTGTCCGCACGCACGTGCAGGCCAGCAGCAGGGATAGGAGGAGACGGAGGACCAGGTGGAAGGCTGACTGTATGGTCAGCTCTTCGGTGCATGGAGATCAAGGTTCCCGCAGCACATCAGGGTGTTTCTTTTCTTCCTAACTTGCCAGCGCCCTTGTCTGTAACCCAGCGAGTCTCTCTCCGGCTGTGTGGGGAGCCGATGGGAGCAGGATTTAGCTGCCTCTGTGGAGCCCCTTCCCAGCCATTAGGGACCAGCAGCCCCTCAACTACATGCAGGGTGGTGCCACTCCTGAGCCCAGGCCGCCCTCTAGTGACCAGTTTGGGGACAGCAGCCAGAGGCTCCCGGCCACTCTCCCAAATGAACACCTCTTCCAGATCCTACTTTCCAGGACACATACATGATCCTGTTGTTCTTTGCATAGAAAGCTCAAAAACAAAGCCAGCTGAAATTTCTGGGGCCATTCAGAGCCAGCTTCGGCCACACACACCCGGCCACCACCTCCCCCCACCACCTCTGCTTCCAGGCAGAACACACACTTGTGCCTAAGTCCTGCCGAACAACTTGCTCTTCACCGACACCATACGGATATGCCATGCCTTTCGCTGGCAACAAACTGCCCACCTTTTCCCAACAAACAAACTCTTACTCTTCCATCAAGACCCCACTTCATGGTCCTTTGTGGCTTTCTCTGCAACCAAAGCTCCATTCTCCCCTGCAGGAGAATCCCTGGTCCCTCCCAGGGTTCCCCTGACCACTTGTGTGCAGAAGCACAGCGACGCTGTACATTTAATGCCAGTCCCTCGCTGAGGATTCTGCTCACTGTCTCATTTAATCCTCACGCTAACCCTAAAAGCCAGGCGCTGTCATCCCATTTTATAGATGTGCAAACGGAGGTGATGGGTTAGTCACGTGACCACGGTCACATGGCCAGCAAATGAAAGAGCACTGTGGTCAGAAGTGCTCTCTCTCGACCTCCAAGCCACCTCCTCAACTGTGGCTCTTCTTTCCTGCCTAAGAGCTCCTCCAGGGAGAATCCTGTTCTCTGGGCTCTGAATCCCAGCGTGGAGCACCGTGAGCCTGTGACTGGTGCCTGGACAGCCCTCAGTCTCTTTCCTGAAGGAAATGGCTGGCAGGGAGAGTGGGTTTTCTACACTGCTTTTTAGATTCTTTGGGTCTAGACCCTGATTCTGCATCTCCACTCTTAGGGTAAAAGTCTTGCTCCTGACTAGAGCCAGTCACACATTCTAAAGCCACGAGGACAGGAGCCGTGGGCATACTTTGCAGTGTAAAGATTAACTAAGAGTAAGAATTAGGGTATAACTTTGCACTGGTGGCCAAAACAACAAATCCTCAGTCCACCTCTAAATTAACTCACCCCAAACTGGCCAAGATGCCAGGGGTTGTACTGACACACCCAGGTGCTCCGGCAGAAGTCTGTCCCCGGAGGGCTGCCTTCCCAAGCCAGGCCCGCAGTCTCTCTGCCCTCCCTCCCCTGCTGGGACCAGCCACCGCCCCTCTCCCTCCTCCCTTTCCCCTGCCCTGCTGCCTTCCTCTACTCTCTTTTCTCTAATTTAGGTAACAAGCATTAAATAACCTCCTTTTTGTCCATCTGGAATGCTCAAGCTACTAGGCTGCATTCGTTTCTTTCTTCTTTCCTTCAAAATGGAAATACAGAATGTTAATTTTTCTTCCTGATTATGCAAGTAATACGTCGTGTTGTTAAAAAAAAATGCAAACACATAAATGTTAAAACTAGAAAGTGGGCCCTGGCCGGTTGGCTCAGCGGTAGAGCATCGGCCTGGTGTGCGGGGGACCCGGATTCGATTCCCGGCCAGGGCACATAGGAGAAGCGCCCATTTGCTTCTCCACCCCCCCCCCTCCTTCCTCTCTGTCTCTCTCTTCCCCTCCCGCAGCCAAGGCTCCATTGGAGCAAAGATGGCCCGGGCGCTGGGGATGGCTCCTTGGCCTCTGCCCCAGGCGTTAGAGTGGCTCTGGTCGGGGCAGAGCATCGCCCCCTGGTGGGCAGAGCTTCGCCCCTGGTGGGCGTGCCGGGTGGATCCCGGTAGGGCGCATGCGGGAGTCTGTCTGACTGTCTCTTCCAGTTTCCATCTTCAGAAAAATACAAAAAAAAACAAAAAAAAACTAGAAAGTGATAGTTTCCGATCATGCCGCAAAATGACCACTGTTTTCAATTTGGTTTATAGCATTCCAGATTTGTGTGTGTGTGTGTGTGTGTGTGTGTGTGTGTGTTTTCTTTAAGAGAGGAGCAGAGACTGTGAGACAGACTCCCACATGTGCCCCAACCAGGATCCACCTGGCAACCCCATCTGTGCCCAGTGCTCAAATCAGATGAGCTATCCTCAGCGCCCAGGGCCAACACTCAAACCAATCAAGCCACTGGCTGCGAGAGGAGAGGGAGAGAAGGGGGAGAGGGAGAGGAGGGGGAGAGGGAGAGAAGGGGGAGAGGGAGGAGACGAGAACAGATGCTCACTTCTCATGTGTGCCCTGACCGGGGATCAAACCCAGGACCTGCACACGCTGGGTGGACGCTCTATCCACTGAGCCAGCCGGCCAGGGCCTTTGTGTGTGTATGATTTCAATGCAAAAAAAAAAAAATGTACTACAAAGAGAGCACAAATCTGACTCCAAAAGCACTAATGCTGAAAGTCTATTTTCCTGTAGGTTTTATGGAAAAAAATTTTTTTTTTTTTTTTTTTTTTTTACAAAATTAACTACTGGCATCATTTCACAAGATGCCATTGACCTTAACCCAGATCATTAGCTCTTCCGGAATTATCCCTAACCCTGAAAACACAGTCCTTTTGTTCCATCTTTGTTTTGTGACTGATGTAATTAGTAATAGATTTCTTCACTCACATACCAGAGTAGCCTTTTGATGGTAGTCACATGCTGTTCCAACTAATCATCATGTATTTTTTTTAATTCTTTCTTTTTTAAATAAATTTTTATTTTAATGGGGTGACATCAATAAATCAGGGTACATATATTCAAAGAAAACATTTCCAGGTTATCTTGTCATTCAGTTCTGTTGCATACCCATCACCCAAAGAGAGATTGTCCTCCGTCACCCTCTATCCAGTTTTCTTTGTACCCCTCCCCCTCTCCCTCCTTCCCTCCCCCCACCCCCCGTAACCACCCCACTCCTGTCCATGTCTCTTAGTCTCGTTTTTATGTCCCACCAATGTATGGAATCCTGCAGTTCTTGTTTTTTTCTGATTCACTTATTTCACTCCGCATAATGTTATCAAGATTCCACCATTCTGCTGTAAGTGATCCGATGTCATCATTTCTTCTAGCTGAATAGTATACCATGGTGTATATGTGCCCCATCTTCTTTATCCAGTCTTCTATTTTTTGTTTACAGTGATTAAAAGCCTTTAAGCAAACTCTTGGCCAATACAGCAAGAATCCATAAAAGAGTAGTGTCCTTAACATGTTCACCCAGTCCAAGTTGGCCCCATCACCATGCCAAATCCCTGAAAAATGCAACCCAGCCACAGTTCAGTCTGTTAGGAGTTGTCACAGGGAGCAGGAGTCCAGGAAAAGTCCACATCCAGGAAAAGTCCTCATGGCACTGGAATTGTTGTCACCATTCTATACTTTGCAGCTCATGTTCAAGTCTCAATGACCGCTGCTTCTAGCTGGTAATGATTCAGGTAGACTGGAAAAGCCATTTGCAGCATGCGTGGATATGGAGCTTCTGTTCTCCTCTGCCTGGAGAGATGAGACCAGGGTGCTTTTCCCTGGAGCTCTGCGACTATGGCATGGTAAAGAGAACCTTGGGATACGCTAAGCTGGGTGGCAAAGGTAGATTCATAATAGAAGTTGGCAAAAGGGGGAAAGAGAGCTCTAAATTAGGAGTAGGTCCCAGCCTGAAATATGAGTGGGGCATTGAGGTAGGAGGGATAAAGGAAACACTATATATTAAGCAAAGCAGCAGAAAATACGACTATCAACATCCACAACAGAGATCTTTGAGAGAAGAATAAAAAACCTGACTATTCAGGCAAAACATAGTTAAGTGGCCCTTGTGCAAATGGGATCAGTTTACCTGCTTCTTGGAAGAAATACCCTAGGCTCGTCCACAGTGTCATAAATGGGGCCGACGGCCCTGGGCACCTTCAGCCTTCAGTGGCAAAACCCAGCATTCTGGGAAATGGAAAAATTTTTAAATGAAGAGATTACAGATCACAAAACTTTCTAAATATCCCATCCCAGCATCTCTGCTTTCTCCCCAGGTCCCTCTCGCTCTAGCAGCTGTCCACGTCCCTTCTCTCCTCCCTCTCTTCCCCACCCATGTTCCTTCTTCTAGGACTCCTCCCTACTTCTGTCCAGGTTTCTCCTCCCTCCTCCAAGACGTTTCCCGTGGTTACTGACCTCAGAGATGGGATTGATAACTCCAAGCACAGCCTACAAAAGTGTTTCATTCGGCCGACATTGTATTTCAGAACTTTGAATGACTACCACTATTTAAACTTGACTTGCAACATTTTTATTAAATTTATTTGGGTGACATTGGTTAATAAGATCATATAGGCTTCAAGTGTACATTTCTATGATATATGATCTGTATATTAAATTGTGTGCCCACCACCCACAGTCAAATCATCTTCCATCACCATGTATTTGTCCCCCTTCACCCTTTACTGCCCACCCCTGCCCTCTGGTAACAACCATACTGTTGTCTGTGTCTACGAGTTTGTCTTATATCCCACATGTGAGTGAGATTTATATCCCACAAATGAGTGAAATCATACAGTTCTTAGCTTTTTCAGACTGACATATTTCACTTCATGTAATATTCTCAAGGTCCATCCATGTTTTCACAAATGGCAATATTTCATCTGTTCTTACGGAGTGGTATTCCATGGTGTATATGTGCCACATCTTCTTTATCCAGTCATCTATTGAAGGACACATTTATTATCTCCATGTCTTGGCCACCATGCATAATGCTGCACTGAACATACAGGTGCATATATCTTTGCTAATAAATGTCTTCAAGTTCTTTGCATAGATACCCAGAAGAGAGTTTGCTGGCTCATAGGGTAACACTATTCTTAATTTTTTGAGAAAGCCGTCACACTGTCTTCTGTAGTGGCCGCACCAGTTTACATTCCCACCAGCAGTGAATGAGGGTTTCTCTACTTCCACAGCCTCTCTAACACTTATTACCTGTCTTGTTGAGAGTAGCCATGTTAACGGGTGTGAGGTGGTATCTCATAAAAAGTTGTTTTTTCTACCTAGCAACAGCTGGACAGCATCTGCTCCTTTTCCAAGTGCTTCAGATCTTCGTGCTTCTCAGTCTCCTCCCTTCCCTACAGCCTGCTGACCATGAATTTGAGGGTCTACGGCTCTTTGTCATCCTTTTTACTGCTTACCTCACCAGCCTGGCCCGTCTGGGTACTGGAGTTTCCAAACCCTCTCTATTTTTATATTTAGATACCAAGACAGGATAACTAGCCAGCCAGGCTCCAGAGCAGCTCTTGGGGTGGGTTTTCCTGCCATGATTTTCGTGACTGATTAAGAAGACTGTAGTTCCAGGCCTGGTTCCTTATCCATGGGGGGGGGGGCTCCCCGAGAGCACGTGCCCTCTCCACTCAATGGAATGCAGGAACCAAGGTCAGGTGTATCTTCTAGAAACATGTTCTTGTCACAGGGTAGGAAGCAGTTGGGCAATGAAGAAGTGAATGTTTAACACACCACACGGTGATAGGGACCTAGAAAATTTAATACTTTTCCTAAGATGGGTACTTCTAGTCTGACTTTTATATTTATGATAAGGAATAACCTTAGTGCTTAGCAATTCAACTTTGAAACACACTTTCTCATTTTTATTGCAGGCTTGGGGGTTCATTTAATTAGAGTCCTTGGGATTGCCAGGTGAGCTTTGCTCATTCCTAACGATTTTCCTGTTAATCCCGATTTCTGCGGCCTATGGCTGTGGGACTGTATTGTTGTTTATTAGTATTGACTGCCTCTCCCTCAGACGGGATTATATTTCCTTGCCTTGTTGACATTGGGCTTGACCATGTGATCTGACAATAAAATGTGAGTGGAAAATATGTTAGTGAGAAATTAACCTTTGTTGCATGCCACTGAATTGCTGGGATCATTTGTTATGACAGCATAACCCAACCTACTCCGACCAAGACCTGTGAAAACACACCAAAAATAGTAAATTTGATGCTGAGGCTGATAGCCCAACTGATTACAGTAATCTCATTTATTCCTATTTATCACAACGATATAATATTCTCATTGATTGAAATGTAAATGCCATCAATTTAAACTCTAAATAATTACATACTAATAAAATGCTCTCTCTGTGCAATAGGATACATAAAATTATAAACATATATAATAATAATTGTATATACACACACACACACATATCAGATCACCCTCCCAGGATAGAGCTTAGATGGAAACTGTCAATGTTTACTTTTTTAAATCTCTTTTTCTAAGCACCCATTGCTGACCAACCCCTTTCCGACAGAAAAATTCTTTCTTGGGATAGATCAATGGTTTCTATCAAGCTACTGAGTCGAGCTCTGCTAACCTAGAAGGCATTCTGCCTCTTTATGATGGTTGTGTAGATCTTAGCTCAAATCTATTATGAGTGAAATATTTTTAAATTATTGCAGTGACACACATACTTGGCAAAAAAAACCCAAAAACATCTGAGTATAATATGATAAATAAATTCTCCCTCCCTTCCCCAATCCTCACAGAAGTAATGACTCCATAGCAGTAATCATGTTAGAAGTTCCTTATCGGGGCCAGCTTCGTGGGCGTACTACCCCTGCAATCTCCCAGGCCCCCATGCTTAGAAGGACTCCGCACTTGGTTTAATGTTCTGCCATTGCCATCCTGGAATTCCTCGGAATTTTTGAACAAAGGACCTAGCATTCTTATTTTGCACTGGACTCCCAAATTCTGTAGCTGGTCCTGCTTCTTAGGTATCCCTTCAGAATCATTTCTATGTATATACAAGCATGTGTTTGCTTACTTTTTAACGTAGTGGCTCTGTGCTCACCGCCCCCATTTCTTCTTCCTGAGACTGCAGAAACATTATATTTCCCTGCCTCTCTTGTGACTAAGGTAGAAATCTGTGTCATGGGCCCTGGCCAATGGAAAATGGGCAAAATGATATATATCACTTACAGAAGAGTCCCTGAATGGGACCTGCCCCATCTCCTGCACAGGCCTTGTACTGTACTGTTTGTATGGCTTTCTGTGTTCGCATGAAAATGGAGGACTCTGAGACAGCCCAGCCATATGACAGGAGTATCCTAAATCCCCAAATCACCATTTGGGATCATATTATATGTGCCTTTTGGCACCTTTAAGAAACCAACATATTATAGAAATGTTTTCATCTTATGAATGTTGAATTTATGGTTTAACTCAGGGGTTGGGAACCTTTTTGGCTGAGAGAGCCATGAACGCCACATATTTTAAAATGTAATTCCGAGAGAGCCATACAATATGTTTAACACTAACTACAAGTAAATGTGTGCATTTTATGTAAGACCAATACTTTTAAAGTACAATAAGTCTCTGAATTCTTTTTTTTTTTGTATTTTTCTGAAGTTGGAAACGGGGAGGCAGTCAGACAGACTCCCGCATGCGCCCGACCGGGATCCATTCAGCACGCCCACCAGGGGGCGATGCTCTGCCCATCTGGGGCGTCATTCCGTTGCGACCAGAGCCATTCTAGCGCCTGAGGCAGGGGCCATGGAGCCATCCCCAGCGCCCAAGCCATCTTTGCTCCAATGGAGCCTTGGCTGCGGGAGGGGAAGAGAGAGACAGAGAGGAAGGAGAGGGGGAGGGGTGGAGAAGCAGATGGGCGCTTCTCCTGTGTGCCCTGGCTGGGAATCGAACCTGGGACTTCCGCACATCAGGCCGACGCTCTACCACTGAGCCAACCGGCCAGGGCCTCTGAATTCTTTTTAATAACATTGTTATGCTGTTGCTAACCAATGATGAATAAAGTACTTCTTATCATTAATGCGACTTCTGGTGCTGCATGGTTTTGCTGATGGCTTTGTAGTCTGGTTGGTACGTGGTGAGGTTAAGCTTCATGTAGGCGTTGAGAGTTCCATCCCTTAAACATGATCGTAGGTTGGTCTTAACGTTCTTTGCATGTGAGAAAGACTGATCACATGCATACATAGAGCCAAACATTGTCAGTACAGTAATACTCACACGCTGCAGTGTGTGGTATGTGACGGGAAGTGCGTTCCAAGTTTTGACAATCAGCTGGTCCAGGGGGTTGAAGTTTTTTCATTTCTCCCCACTTGTGTTTGCTCACGAACTCTGCTTGCTGTCATGCAAATCTTTCCAAATCTTCATTCAGTAACTTGAACTTATTCACCCACATGTCTGAGGACTTCAGGTCAGCAGCTTGTAGCTCAAAATCTCTGACGGAGACACCAGGGATGTAACTCAGGTTGGTGCTGTCTACTGCACACTCGTGTGGATGGGTGATGAACTTAAAAAGACGAGCATGCTCACAGAAGTCTCCAAAGTGCACTTTGAATGACTGCAGGAGATTAGATGTGAAGCCTGCTAGCTGCTGGAGATGAAGATGTTGAGCAGGGTCATGTGCTGTGCATGCATCTTTAAACTCTCCCAGTTTTTCAAAGTGTAGTAAATGACCTGTTTCAATGTCGGCGATGAAGAGTTCCAGCTTGTTTTCAAATGCAAACACTGCTTGTTGAAGGGATAAGACTGTATTTCCAACACCTTGCATTTTCACATTGAGCTGGTTCAGATGTTCAGTCATGTCCACGAGATAGTAGAACTTCAGGAGCCACTCAGTGTTAGCTAACTCAGGATGCTCGACATTTTTCATTTCAGGAAAAGTCCAGATTTCGCTCAGACAAGCCGCGAAACAGCTGAGCACCTTCCCTCTTGACAACCAACGCACATTGCTGTGCAGAAGCAGACGAGGATAATTATTCCCAACTTCATCCAGCAGTGTTTTAAACTGGCGATCATTTAAAGCTCAGGCAACAATAAAGTTGACCACCCGAATGACCAGCGAAATCACCTCACCAAGCTGCTCACCACACATCTGAGCACAAAGTGCCTCCTGATGTAGGATGCAGTGAAAACTTAGGATGGGTCTCTTTTCATGTTCATGAAGAAGTGCTATGAATCCTCTGTTTTTCCCCACCATGCACGGAGCACCATCAGTACACACCGAAATAAGTTTATCCATCAGTAGATTTTTTTTTCTTTAGCGAACTCAGTGAAAGACTTGAATAAATCCTCCCCTCTTGTTGTCTCTTTCATAGGCAAAACAGCAAGACTTTCCTCATGTAGTGTGTCACCAACAGCATACCTTGCAATCACGCTGAACTGGGATAAATGGCTTACGTCTGTTGACTCATCCAAAGCGAGAGAAAAGAATGGTGCTGCATTTATGTCCTTCACTTGTGTTGCCTCAATTTGATTTGCCATCATGTGGTACGATCGTGAACAGTTCTTGCCGACAGAGGCATGTCTTTTATTCATTTGATTATCTTGTCTTTATCCAAAAAGTCATCAAAAAGTTCATTGGCAACATGAAGCATGAATGTTTTGGCATACTCCCCATCTGTGAATGGCTTTCCGTTTCTCACAATTGCTAAAGCACCAGCAAAGCTAGCCGAATTCCAGTCACCTTGTTGGTTCCAAACACGGAGTTGCTGCTGACTAGCTTGCACTCTGCACAGTAGCTCTTGACATGCTTTCTTCCTGCTGTCCCCCGCTGGATATTTCGATGCAAATGTAGTATGGCATGTGTCGAAGTGCCGCTTTATATTTGACCATTTAATTAATGCAATTTTATCATTGAATATTAGACGCACTGCAGAACCTGCTCTCTACACAACGGTGAATTCCTCTGTCCATTCCTGCTGAAAAATACGATACTCCTCATCTTTTTTTTTTTAGCCATCTTCTTCGTCAAAAGGGTTTCTGCAATTAGCTAGCTGACTACTTGATTAAAAGGAGAGAAGTTTACTTCCTGACCTCACAATGACCCATGTATGTTACACATTATCCAATAAAAGTTTGGTGTTGTCCCAGAGGACAGCTGTGATTGGCTCCAGCTACCCGCAACCATGAACATGAGTGGTAGGAAATGAATGGATTGTAATACATGAGAATGTTTTATTTTTTTACAGAGACAGAGAGAGTCAGAGAGAGAGATAGACAGGGAAAGACAGACAGGAACAGAGAGATGAGAAGCATCAATCACTAGTTTTTCGTTGCGCATTGTGACACCTTAGTTGTTCATTGATTGCTTTCTCATATGTGCCTTAACCGCGGGCCTTCAGCAGACCGAGTAACCCCTTGCTCAAACCAGACGAGCCTGCGCTCAAGCTGGCAACCTCCGGGTCTCGAACCTGGGTCCTCGGCATCCCAGTCCGAGCTCTATCCACTGCGCCACCGCCTGGTCAGGCGAGAATGTTTTATATTTTTAACGTTATTACTTTTTTTATTAAAGATTTGTCTGCGAGCCAGATGCAGCCATTAAAAGAGCCACATCTGGCTTGCGAACCATAGGTTCCCAACTCCTGGTTTAACTCATTGTGCATTCTTGCTAAGTTACTCACCATAGCCCTTGAGTAATGACAACCTAAATTATGTATGTCAAGTGTAGAGCAGGAGAACTTCTGTGAAACTTTTTGGGCCAGTCCAAGCCCACAGATCGATTTTCCTTCTTCCCCTGCTCTGTGTCAAAGTGAGACTGACTCCTAGAGACTGCACTTCCTAGGACTACCTGAGTCGGCTGGTTCCCGCTGCCTTACCCAATGGACGATAGGAGATTAGAAGGCAGGAGGAAGGGAAAGCCCTTAGTACTTTTCCCCTTCTCTCTCTACCTTGGCCAACATCTTCAATGGCTACTGCATCTTTTCTGTGCCTCTAGCTCCTGCTAGACAGGTCCATCACAGTTCTGGTACACCAAATACCCCCATCTCCGGGCTCCATAACACAATCTCCCTTCTTTACTCTTCATTACAATCTAAATATTTGTGTCCTCCCTAAATTCACATGTTGAAGCCCTAACCCTCAATGTGAATGTATTTGGAGATAGGGACTTTGTGGAGATAATTAAAGTTAAATGAGGTAATCAGAATGGGGTCCTGATCCAATAGGATCAGTGCTCTTATTAGAAAAGACACCAGAGGCCCTGGCCGGTTGGCTCAGTGGTAGAGCGTCGGCCTGGCGTGCGGGGGACCCGGGTTCGATTCCCGGCCAGGGCACATAGGAGAAGCGCCCATTTGCTTCTCCGCCCCCACCCCCTCCTTCCTCTCTGTCTCTCTCTTCCCCTCCCGCAGCCAAGGCTCCATTGGAGCAAAGATGGCCCGGGCGCTGGGGATGGCTCCTTGGCCTCTGCCCCAGGCGCTAGAGTGGCTCTGTTTGCGGCAGAGCGACGCCCCAGAGGGGCAGAGCATCGCCCCCTGGTGGGCAGAGCTTCGCCCCTGGTGGGCGTGCCGGGTGGATCCCGGTTGGGCACATGCGGGAGTCTGTCTGACTGTCTCTCCCTGTTTCCAGCTTCAGAAAAAAAATACAAACAAAAACAAAAACAAAAACAAAAAAAAAAAAAGAAAAGACACCAGAGAGCTCACCTGCTCCCTTGCTCATGCAGAAAGCAGAGGTCATGTGAGATGGCAGTCACCTCAGCCAAGAAAAGAGGCCTTAGAATGAAACCTACCTTGCTGGCACATTGATCTTGAACTTTCCAGCCTCTGGAACTGTGAGAAATACATTTCTGTTGTTAAGCCAGTATTTCATTTTGGCCGCCTGAACAGACTAAGACACTTTTCTATCACCAGTTCTCTTCATTACGCTCCCTCTGTGTCAAGTACTCAGGGTGATTTTCCTTTTCCTGCTGGGACCCTGGGTGATACACACTGTATCATTCTTGGGGACAGCACATGGACTAGGATAGATGCATCTCTGGTCCCTGGCAGTGCAGTGTGCTGCTTAAAAAATGCACTATAGGCCCTGGCCGGTTGGCTCAGTGGTAGAGCGTTGGCCTGGCGTGCTGAAGTCCCGGGTTCGATTCCCGGCCAGGGCACACAGGAGAGGCGCCCATCTGCTTCTCCACCCCTCCCCCTCTCCTTCCTCTCTGTCTCTCTCTTCCCCTCCCGCAGCCAAGGCTCCATTGGAGCAAAGATGGCCCGGGCGCTGAGGATGGCTCCTTGGCCTCTGCCCCAGGTGCTAGAGTGGCTCTGGTCACGACAGAGTGATGCCCCGATGGGCAGAGCATCGCCCCCTGGTGGGCGTGCTGGGTGGATCCTGGTCGGGCGCATGCGGGAGTCTGTCTGACTGCCTCCCCGTTTCCAGCTTCAGAAAAATACAAAAAAAAAAAAAGCACTATCAAATTAGGCTGACCTGAGTTTGAGTCCTGACCCCACCCACTTCCTTGTCCAGTCATCATAGTGTGACGTTAGTCTTGCTAAGCCTCAGTTTCTGCAAACTGGGGGTAAAGATCCTAAAGTCTATTCTATAGAGGAAATAATGGTTGAAAGGTATTTAGCACAGGGCTGGGCACAGAGAAAGTGTTTAGTAATTGTTAGCTAATATAATATAATAGGGGGGGAAGGGTTTGGTGAGACACTGGCATTGTCAGCTATAATTACTGAAGTGTTCTTATATATAATTTGCTCACAACAGTGAACAAGTGTGGCTGTGTACCAATAAAACTTTACTTATGGGCCCTGGCCGGTTGGCTCAGCAGTAGAGCGTCGGCCTGGCATGCGGGGGACCCGGGTTCGATTCCCGGCCAGGGCACATAGGAGAAGCGCCCATTTGCTTCTCCACCCCCACCCCCTCCTTCCTCTCTGTCTCTCTCTTCCCCTCCCGCAGCCAAGGCTCCATTGGAGCAAAGATGGCCCGGGCGCTGGGGATGGCTACTTGGCCTCTGCCCCAGGCGCTAGAGTGGCTCTGGTCGCGGCAGAGCGACGCCCCGGAGGGGCAGAGCATCGCCCCCTGGTGGGCAGAGCGTTGCCCCTGGTGGGCGTGCCGGGTGGATCCTGGTCGGGCACATTCAGGAGTCTGTCTGACTGTCTCTCCCCGTTTCCAGCTTCAAAAAGAAAAGAAAAAAAAAAACTTTACTTATGGACCCCAGCATTTGAATTTCAAGTTACCTTCACCTGTCACAGAATATTTATTCTTGTTTTGACATTTTTTAACCATTTAAAAATGTAAAATAAAAGGCATTGTTAGCTCTCAGTCTGTGCAGAAATAGGCAGCAGGCAGAATTTAGCCTGCAGGCCATACTTTCCTGTTGGCATCTACTCTAGTGCCTGTGCTCTTTTTTTTTTTTTTTTTTTTTTTGGATTTTTCTGAAGCTGGAAACGGGGAGACAGTCAGACAGACTCCCGGATGCGCCTGACCAGGATCCACCCGGCATGCCCACCAGGGGGCAATGCTCTGCCCATCGGGGCATCGCTCTGTCGCAACCAGAGCCACTCTAGCGCCTGAGGCAGAGGCCACAGAGCCATCCTCAGTGCCCGGGCCAACTTTGCTCCAATGGAGCCTCGGCTGCGGGAGGGGAAGAGAGAGACAGAGAGGAAGGAGAGGGGGAGGGGTGGAGAAGCAGATGGGCGCTTCTCCTGTGTGCCCTGGCCGGGAATCGAACCCGGGACTCCTGCACGCCAGGCCGATGCTCTACCACTGAGCCAACCGGCTAGGGCCACCTGTGCTCTTTTAGTTGTTGCCTCTTTCTTTCCTTCTGTGCTGTGTGACACTGAATAAATCACTTTGCCTCTCTGGGCCTCAGGGCTTATTTTTAATTAAATAATTTATTTCTTTCAGTTTTATTGAGATGTAACTGATATGCCACACTGTGTAAGTTTAAGGTGTACAATACAATGGACATGCCACACATATGTTGTGAAATAATATTACAGTCACCTTAGTTAACAACCATGTGGGCCTCAGTTCTATTCCAGTAGCCCTGGAGTAGCAGCAGATGAGTGTTTTTGAAAACCAGCCCTTTCCTGAGGATGAGGCAGGGGAGCACTGTTGGTTTTGTGTTGTTATTGGCTTTAATCTCTTTCATCTGTTTAGGCTTCCAGGTAAAATTTCATTTCAACAGTAAATTCCCCTCCTACAATTTAGTCTGGGAAATTACTAATTGGCTCGGGGGTTCCAAACCTTTTTCCTGCCTCCTGAGCCTTTAGCAGGACAAAACAAATCTATCAGTAACATTTCAAAGGTAGGACTAAAAGGTTGTAGAGGTTTCTTTCCTCCCTGAGAACTCCCTTATTAGATAATCAGTGCGTTTGTTTATGTCTTTGGTCCTTTCTTCTAACGACAAGTTTCCGTTCACTGATTAAAGCGTATTTGTGGAGCACCTCCTATCGGAGCGCTGTACTGGACGTTCCGCGGTGGACAAAACAGGCCTGATCCCTCCAGGAGGAGCAGCGGGAAGCGTGTGTGCAGGGGCCACGTGCTGAGGGAGGGAGCGCTAGAGCTAGAGCCAAGTCAGCCCCACCTTCGGTGTTCCAGAATCGCCCCACAGTTAGCGGAGTCCCTGCTATCTTGCCTCCCTGACTTCCTCTAGGTGCTTTCTCCAAACACATCCTTTAGTTTCCGGGCCTAGAGCCAGTGCTGGGTCATCCTTTCCACCGACCCTGCCCTGCACACAGGGGAGAGGAGAAAGAGCTTGGAGATACACCCTTCTCCCCTGCATGTCCCCAGCCCCCCTCCTCTCCCTTCTCAGGGTTGCTCCCTGCCCGGCCCTTGGCCTCCGTCTGATCGCTGCCCTTGTCAGGTTGGGCCGTGTGGGAACATGGTGTCCCTCGGGGCAGTGTGCTGGACTCCACACAGTGTCCTTATCTCTGTGGGGAAACGCGTGTTCAGGCTGACCCCAATCTGTTTCAGTGAACTTTTCTAAAGAGAAAAGTTGCTGCCAGCAATTGTCAGGAAATACACACACAAATTATAAGAACACTCACTCTGTGGGAATTCAGCCTAAAATAACCAGAACTCTTGGCTTTCACTTTCTTTTTTCAACATTAGAAGGCTGGCTGGTTCTACTCTCTATTTTCTCAGGGACAACTTTTTTCTTCTCCAGGGCTACTTCTCTCTCTTTATTTATTTATTTATTTATTTATTTATTTATTTATTTATTTATTTTGGGGGTATTTTTTTGAAGTGAGAAGTGAGGAGGCAGACAGACTCCTGCATGTGCCCGACCAGGATCCACCCGGCATGCCCACCAGGGGGCGATGTTCTGCCCATCTGGGGCGTTGCTACATCGCAACCAAAGCCATTCCAGCATCTGAGGCAGAGGCCATGGAGCCATCCTCAGCGCCTGAGCCAACTTTTGTTCCAATGGAGCCTTGGCTTTGGGAGGGGAAAAGAGAGAGAAGAAGGAGGGGGGGAAGGGTGGAGAAGCAGATGGACGCTTCTCCTGTGTGCCCTGGCCAGGAATTGAACCCGGGACTTCCAGACGCTGGGCTGACGCTCTACCACTGAGCCAACCGACCAGGGCCTCTAGGGCCACTTCTTTTCATTGTTGTTATTCCTCTACCCATTTCTTTTCTACATGCATTCAAGAAAAGTCCGTAGGAGATGGAATTTTTACTTATTTTTGGAGGAATTTCTCAGCTACTCCCTGGAATAGATTCTACTTCTCCCAGCTTTTCCGCCTGTTGTTGGAACCCGTTCCTCTCTGGCATGCTGGATTGTCCC